>NW_010972709.1:10269665-10529598 GCF_000737465.1 Haliaeetus leucocephalus | reverse complement strand
TTCTCCCGGCTCCCCCCCCCCCCCCCCCCCGCTCCGTACACGTGCTCAAGAAAACTAGTATTTTGTGTACACACACACATCTTTTACTGAGGAAAGCTGTTCTTATGTGACTTTTCTTGAGATATTTTGGGTTACTTTGTTGGAAATCCATCTAATTTCTCTCTGGAATGACATACTATGAACTTGGTGGTGGTGATGCTTTGGGGTTTTGTGGGGTTTGTTTGTTTGGTTTTTTTGTGGGTTTTGTTTTGGTTTTGTTTGTTTTGAATGTAGCAAATAAGATATTTTGTTGTAGTGACTTGAAGCTTGTCTGTCGTTTCTTGGCTAGCCCCAGTTGTAGAATTACAATCTTTATTTCGCAGTTGTAACACAGATATTGCCAAAGTGGGACTGATGGAGGGGCAAGCACATAAAGGTCTGAAAAGTGAGAAGCTTTCTTTCTGAGTTAGATTTTGGCATGCTTTCTTAATTTTATACGAGCTTTAAGATATGGTAAGGTATATGTTGGAGGGGAGCATATTTCTGCTTGTAAAATTTTTGTTGCTTTATTTGTTCTTTTCCTTGTGAAGCAGCTGTGAGCATCGTTGTGCAAAATGGTAGATGCTAAGAATGATTAAGGATATAAATCCTTAGTTTTAAAAAGTGTTTTGTAATAATAAAAATGGATGAGTAGCTTTATTTTTATCAGTGCTAGTCACTGATATTGAACAGCAAATTATAGTAGGGAGCATGGTGAAATCAGCATGCTGTAATAAAATCCATTTTTGTGCCGTACTGTCACTACAGTGATTGTATGCAAAACTCATTTTACTATTGTAAATGAATGAAAGTCTTAAGTATACTGCAGTATAGGTACAGTATTTGCAGTGTATTCTCTCATGGATTGCTTGATTAATCGTAGATAGCTTTTCTACTTTCAAATATTTCACAGAAACATGTTCATTCACTTACAATCAGTCTAGAAAAGGAAGGAGGTGATTAGCACACAGGTTACTTTTGAATATGTTGGCCAGACTGTATTATCATCCCCTAGTTAAGGAACTTGAACACAAATGTTTGTGTTTATCTACATGGTAAAATGTATCAGTGTTAACTGTGCCACTATTTTTACACTTTTGTCATTACAGTGGCTGAACGTTTGCTCTAAGTAATTTATCTAATATTAGGGTGTTTTAAGTCCAGTTCCTTTGTTCTGAGGTATGTGTAATGTAGATATGCTGTTTTATTGATATAATAATGCTAGTAAGTCTTCCTATGAAAACAAGCCTGTAATTTTGAGTTTTAAAGACCCTTTCTATGCATAGTTTCTCACAATGCACTGATGGTCAAGCGCTTCTCTTTGTTCATTTCTCTAAAATACTTTTTTTTCTAGGTTCATTTGCTTATTTTTGTTTGTTCATAACTTAATTGTAATATATATTTTATTGAAGCAATTTTGACAATTAGAAGTCACAGGTAATGTTGTAGGTTTTAATATTAAAACACTTCTTAGTTAGTTAATATAGGAAGGAAAACACAATTGCTTTTTCTTCACATTTGTATGTCTCTGTTGCAGGCTGCAATATTGCCAGGTTTTTTTTCAGATCTCATTATATTTGCTCTTTCTCTTCAAACCCCAACTGTGACAGCGACATGACTAGCAAAGCATCTCATTTTTCATTTAAAAAGAAAAACGGATTCCATTCCCCCAGCACTGTAAAAGAAAATTTGAAAATATCAGCAGTTTACCTTGAAGTCTGACTGAAGAAAATGGAGAAGCAAGGAGCTGAAATCTAGAAGCCACTTTTTTTTTTTTTAAAGGAGAGAAACATGAGTTTTAATTATACATAGTTTAAAGGGGAAATAAAATCAAACACCAAAAACCTGAGTTGCACAATTCAAGGTTTTACTGAACTCTCTTCACTCCTTCTTTTTCATTGACCTCTGGCTCATAAGTGGTTGAAGCTTTGACTTTTAGAATG
Source organism: Haliaeetus leucocephalus (assembly GCF_000737465.1). Classification (NCBI taxonomy): domain Eukaryota; kingdom Metazoa; phylum Chordata; class Aves; order Accipitriformes; family Accipitridae; genus Haliaeetus; species Haliaeetus leucocephalus. The sequence continues at coordinate 10,527,637 of NW_010972709.1, read as the reverse complement.
TATTAGATGTTCAGAATGATAGCACCATGTTTATCCCACTAGTTTTTCTTAGGCTTAATCTATTACTAGGGAAGCTTCCTGATAAAGCTCTGTCAACAAACCTTAGTAAAATCACATTTCATACTGGCCAAAAAGTCTCTATACAAGTTCCCTGAGTAAAATAGGTTATATGGGTATATTTTTGCCACTGCATTAAAGCAATTAAAATATTTTAAAGAATTAAATCTTTTTGCAAGTTTTAACAAATATGAAATGACAAGATATATTAGATCAATCTGAGGATCACAGGTCACACAGTAATTCTGTGCAACTTTCTTTTTTTCCTCGATTAAGTTTTCCCTATTCAGAAGTCATGCCCTGTTGGCTGTTTTTCTGCAGACTTTATTTATTCATGTGCTCAGTGATATTATTCTTTAGCATAGCTTCTACCATCTTACTATGGATGGAGGTCAGTCAAGGCGTGAATGTCAGATTCACTGGTCCATAGCTCCTGAGAGACCATCTAGATTCCTTTACGTCAGTGGGAGCTACACTGGTCACCTGCCAGTCCTCTGATACAGTTGCCATTTGTAATGACAGATTGTGCAGTTTGGCCAGCAGTTCTGAAGATTCACATTTGAACCCCTTCTTGGATGAAGGGTATCCTGGTAAATGATCAACACCTCGTGTGTCTGTTTAGTTTAATTCTTCCTCTGTAATTCCTTAAAATTCATTTTGCTTCTCCATCCAGTTTGCTACAAAGAAATGCTGGAAGTGGGAATCTCTCCAGTATCTTCAGTGATGAAGGCCAACATGAAGAGATTTTTAGAACTTTGGCTTTATCCTCTCTGAGTGCCCATTTTATGCCTTTGCCATGAAGAGGTCCACTGTCTCCCTGGCTGGCTTCCTGCTACTGAAGTGTTGTTTAAACATCTTTTTACTATTAGTTGGAGTTCGGTGCAAGGCACTTCTCTCATTCTTTTTTTAGTCCTGTATTTCCTGTTTACATTCAATTTACCATGTTCTATGGGTGTTTCAGTTCTTCCCATGTAGATGAGCTTTCCACTTTTTAAATACTAACCTTTTCCCTGTGGTATCCCCCTTAACCTTCTTATAGAGCCATATAGGGGGTTTTTTGATGTTTTTGTTCTCTGCTCCAAAAGCTGTGTAGGTGTAGCAGCTATTATCCAGAATTCACTTGAGAGCCAGCATCTTTTTTGTCTCTCTCCCTCTCTCACTATTGTCATCACAGTACAGTCATACAGTGACAGTGTAATCACTTTTCCATCTTGAGGGCTGGGACTGTGTGGTGATGTCCTCACATATCACTAGAGATGTGTAAATTAATATTCCACACTGCTTCTAAGCTACGTATTGTTTTTTTAAACACAACTAACTTTATAGAATAATACCGTCTTTGAGAATTTCTTTGATGTGTGTGCACAAGCATTAACTGATTAATGTGCTGACTTCCTTTTCCTTTTTTGTCCCTGTTAAGGCTAAGATATTTGGTTTTAATACTTTGAACTGGAGCTACAAATGATGTAATATAATGAAGAAATAAATATAATATTGTAATGTTCTAGAAATTTTAGAATATATGTGTCATGCAGTCTGTATGTCTTTGTTTAATGTGGAAGAGTGTTTTGGCAGGATTCCAAGTAGTTTTGGAAATTAAATCTTGACTCGATTCATATAATGTAACTCAAGACTTCTAAGTTTTAAATTTTAATTTTAAATTTTAAAGAGCTGGGAATTTGCAGTGATTGTAATACTCAGTCTTTTTAGTGTGCCAATGTGTGTTCCTAATAAAAAGTCACATTAAAAATGAAGCTTAGGATTTGAAAGGCCTTTTTGAACTTAAAGTAGATGTATTCAAAACCAATTAATTTTAGTAGTACTCCTTTTGGCCTTATAAAGATGCCCTAAATACTATGTCAAATTTGGAATGAAATTTAGAAAGTCTTCTATGCTTTAATCTATGAACATCAGGTGAGTTCTAGTAAGATTTTGATCTTTTTTGTTTTCTGCTTTCAGTATTTCTCTAAGGTTCTGATCTACTTTCTGTGATGGACAGGCAATAATATTTCTTGAGGTCCATAGAAATGCTAGGCTTTATTTGTTCCATGGATTTGCCCTTTTGTTTGATCACTTTTATAAAACGTGTCCATCATACCTAGCTAGTTACTTTTTCTTCTTCTCCTGCAAAGACTTGTGTTTTCTTTTCCTGTTTCTCTGTTTGAGTCTGTTTCGTGACTTCTGCTTGATTCTTCTAAAAACTGAATTCAGTTAAGAAATCCAGCAAGAAATAGACTAGTTTAGTTATGGCACATAATGCTTCCTAACTGCATCTTACAGAATTATTCACATCTTCATGTTACAAACAAAAAAGGCTTGGTAGCCTTCCTCCCCCACACCCTCCATTATAGCTGTATAAGGCGTCTATTGTCTCCATTCATATTGAGATGTCACAGATGTGTACACTCTTCGGGGTTCTTTTCTCTCTTGCAGCTCTAATGACCACTACTCCTTTGATTCCTTTCTCAGGCAAATTGGCATAGGCTATACAAAAAGAAATTTGGGTCACAAATAATCTTTAAATTATTCTACTTGAGTGAGAGGAAGATTTAGCTGACTGTGTATTTGTATATACTGGAAATTTATGGCAAAATATGGCAAAATTGGTTTCCTCCAGCAAATACTATTTTGTCATCTCAGAGATCGCTGACTTAAAAATATCACCAAGGGAGCGTGCAGTTTTAGTGTGAAATACGAGTGTGCAACTGGAAAAGTTTTAAAGCTGTATTTATGCTTTTTTTTCTAGAGATTAAAATCAGGTGTGTTCAGCTGTACTGTTAAGACAACTAGGAGTATTAGGAATGACTAATCTTAAATGAATACTTTTCTTTTTATGTATTTTCATTTCAAAACGAATATAGGTATTTTTGTTCTATTTTGAGATTAGCTACCCTCAGTACCAGGGTTCCTGTCTGTCAGGACAGTGAATTTAGGATTTAGCTCTAAGCATGATGTAGCTTTTTTTGAAGTACCTGGAACCCCACGTGTGTTATGAGTCATGGCTCTCTACACTGAGGTGTCATGGTAGGCAATTTGTATTTGCTGCTGGACCATACCAGTTGCACAGATATGCAGATGGTTGAGTTGGTCAGGCAATAGCAGTGATCTTCTATTCGTTAAGAATGATTTTTCTGCAAGCAAACAAATTCTTTTTTTACGTGCTCAGATACGCTATTTGTGTGTAGGAAAAGCAAGCATTTACAGAAACAGGAAACTAATTTGTGCTTTGCATTACATCTCAACTGTCTTGTACCAGCTTCCTTTTATGGTTGGCTACTTTATTTTCCAGTTAAAACTAACATTCTGTTTAAAGTATATTAGCAGGTCACAGTCTTCATCGCTTCTGTAGGCTGAGTTTTGCCTGTTGTCTAGTCCTATTTTTTTAAGTGAAGAGCACTCAAAAGGTAAAAAATCCACAGATACGGCATCACTTCTAGTTGTTTACAGGATGCTGTGATTAAATCTAAACATGTTAGCTAAGTTATTTAAGCTGCTTCTCGTTGTTTGTCTTTGTTGTTTTGTAATAACAATACTAGTCCCTCAAATATTTGTGCCCTTGAAAATGTTGTGTATTTTAGCTGGCTGCAAATCCATGGCACAATGGCCACACAATTTATGACATGCTGTTTTAAGAGGGTAATCAATGCTTCTGTCTAGTACTAGAGGCTTGGTAGTGTAGGATGGTATATTTTGTAGAACTGGCTTTGAGTATTTAAGAAGAGGGACAGAAATTACTGTGAGCATGTTTTGGGTAGCTTGTATTCCAGCTCATCTGCTGTGGACCCAGAGCACCACTGGCAAGGCTTATTTCTCTCTATTAATTTATTTGTGTGTAACTCTGCTACTAATACCAAAATCTGTCTTTGAAGCATCATAAAAACTGGAACCAAAATATTTCATTAAGCATTATGTTGTGTTGTTTTCTTGCTATTTGTGCAATGGAACTCTTGAGAGATTGGAGTTTTTCCAAGGTCAATATCAGAAACTAATTTGTTAATTGTGTAACAAATTGTGTTTTTATAAATGCAGAACAAAAAATTGTTGTCTAGACACTAACATAAAAGATTCTTGAAACTGCAGCACGGGATTGCATACTTTGTAGACCTAATTTTGTGGTGTTCATAAAAGTGAAAAACTTGCTTTTTAGTAGTCAGAATCAAAGAGGCTCTTTCTATTGATAGCCAGGACACTGCAGTAAATTTTGAAGTTGATGTGATGTATTTAATGTTCAAGCATTTTTGCTTCAGAGGTCTTTATGTTGAGTGTAACAACTTGCCTTACTTGGTCAGTCTGACTGAAAATGGTCTTTTTTGTAGCATCCATACAACAAAAGGTTAGCTTTGTTAGGATTTTGCAGTATCTGCCAGGAGACTCTGTACAAGTACAGAAACAATTCTATTTTACCATTCCCCAGTACTTCCACAAAGGCAAAATATGACCGAGCCATGTAGAAATATTCAGAAGTACCAGGACTGTTCTTTTCAAGTGTTTGCGGTTTCCAGCTGTTGATAAACTTTTGCGCTTCTTAATAATTTGTGATTATTCAAGTGCTAGGAAATGGCAGATGAAGTGAACAGGCTGATAGGCTAAATATATGGTGGGATGATTAATGACAGTGTCGTTTAAGACACAAGCATCAACTAGATCACATCTGATCTCCCAAGATGAACAGTTGCCCAAAGTAGAACCGGGCAAACAAAACTATGATTAGAGCGTTGCAAAAATTCTAGATCGGTTATAGCTTTTAATTGAGAGATTTGTTTTTTAATTGAGAAGCTTGCTTTTTAAATATGCAAATATAAAAAGAATAGTTACAATGTTTTTTTTCAGCTGTGCAATTCCAATTAAAAAATATTGTTGCTCTGCAACTTGACACTTGAAAGCATTTACTGCTTCACATGAGCACTTTTCTTAAAAGCCAATCTCCATACCTACTGAATTGATGAATACTTTCAATTCACATACAAGATTCAAAGACTAAATTGGAAATACTGGGGATGAACATTCATTGCTAGTAATAGCTCTAGAAAATCCAACAAATTAATCTGTTTTGAATGCTTTTCTGAGTATTGTAGAATCTCAAAAGCTGGCATCTACTTGGTAGAGACCACATGTCAGGAACTCAGTGTGTATAGTAAATGTTTCATTCTGTCAAAACCAGTCAGTTTTTCCCCTTGTCTGAAGGCATTTTGGTATTGTTAGAGATTTTGATCCAAATGTAAAATGACTTCTGTCTTTAAATTTAAGCTTGCAATGGACAGGCTTTTACAAGGAAATTGCTGATATTTTGCCCAATTTTTAACTGCTGCTTTGGAAAACTCTGATTTTGAGCTGTTCTCATTCTAAATGTGTTTTATATAAAACTGTGATCTATGTAAAATGAGTTAGATTTTGGCGTGGTAGGGTGTGCTTCAATTATAACAATGCCATAGCACTAAATGAGTTAATGCTAATTGTAATACTATAGTTGTGTTTAAGTTGTCTCTAGAAATCCAGCAAGTAGTCTTTGCTTCCATGAGACACTGGCAGGTTAGAGTGGCAGAACAAAAAAATTGCATACATATAATACATAAAAATGTATGTGAACCCATTCAGAGTCTCAGGAAGGAGAATGGACTTGTTGATGGTACATTTAGAGCTTCAGTAAGGGAAATGAACTTGTTGATGCCTTGGAGAGGGATCACGTGTATTAAGTGAAACAAACTCAGTTTAGTTGATTACATTTCCTGTTTTCACCAAGAACTTAGTAAGTACTCTCTGCTTTTGAAGTGTCAGTGTATAGCTACCTCAAAGAAAATGATAGTTGTTGCTACTGAAAACTTGCAGATTGAATTCTTACTATATTGTAACTATGTTTGGGAAGTTGCTTCCTCCCTTTTAAGGGAGAACTAATTCCTTAGTCATTGTTAAATTAGGGTAAAAGCTTTTGTATGTTTATCAGATCACAGAGGAAAAAGTCTCTGTCACACTGTTATCTTACAGGAGCTACTGTATTCTGCTAAAAAAACCCCACCAAAACCCACCCATCTTTATGTGTGATTTTGTTTCTATAAAATACAGTTCTTCCAATTATGTAAATTGTGCCATGAATCCCATCTAATATCTACTAGTAGATAGCGTTTTGTATTTGCTTTTGATATGATCGTTGCTTAGTTTCTGGCAACCGTGCCTTTGCATTGGACTTTTTCTTTATAGTGGCAGTGATTAAGTTTGTAATGAAAAGGTAGTCACATTGTTGTAATGTGTAGTAGTCAAAGTTGTGTAAGAATTGAAGTCATATATTGATAAGGCATAAAAATAAGCTTTCATCAGGTAAGTTAATATATCCACTTAAAAACAAAACATAAAAAGTAGAAGTGATTAAAAATAAATAAATAATGTTTTCAGATTTATATGGTCAAACTGATAGTTTCATCTTCTAAGGCTCTCAGTTGATGTCCTTTTCTAATTTAGAGAGATTTTGTACTTTGGACTAATCTTGAAATAATTTAGGATTATGTAATTCAATTTTAAGAAATTATGTGAATTTTTTCAAATTTAATTCCTAATTAAACTGACATTGCAATATGTAGAGATGCATTGATACAGCTTGCATTCTTCTTACTAACCTGCGGATTATGTCATGTGTCAAATGGCATGGAGTCACTTATGAATTACGTGTATATAGAGCTGGAAAGTAATTCTGCAATACTGTTATGTTGGTATTCTGTTGTGAGCTCTGTCAAGGGTATTTTATCTTGTAAATGGAACACTTTTAATATAAATTTCCTATTTTTTTAGAATTTTATTGCTGTTAGTAATAGTAGAGAGGTTTGTACACTGGTCACAGTAAAATCTCTTTCCATAGTACCCACTGTTTTTGACAAGGATGATGGGAAGAAGTGTTTTCCACTTTTAGATCTTCATTAAATATTAATATAAAACCTAAGCAGACCATGTGTATTTCAGCCAGCTACTGACTTGCCTGAGTTTCTTCTGCTGTTAAAGTGTCTGGATGTATAGAAAAGAATGGTGATGTTCTGTGGTTTCTTACCAGGTAAGTAGTTACCAAGTCCCATTATAGTAGCCCAGACATCACATCCTGTTCCTTTCTTTGTGGTATTTGAGCTAGGGATTTTTTCTTTCTCTTTCTCTATATATTTATTAAATTTTGAATTTTTTTTTTAATGACTGTTTACCAACTCTTCCAGATACAAGTCTGTAAGGGCTTACCTATCTTAAAAACATTATAAAAACATTCAAACTGGTGCCATCAGCTGTATTGAAAGCCCGGATTACCTCTTCCAGTACAGTGGCTCGAAAATTAGTCAAGATTAAAGGCCACCTCCAATATTTTTTGCCCTGCTGTGTTGAGCATACCAATTCCTGTTAGCAGTGTCATGCAACTAGGTGGTGTGGCTGCATCATGCCCAATTGTCTTTTACTTACAAGAGCTATATCCTGACAAACACATCTAGCCAAATAAGTTCAGTACCTTTTCACATCTGGGTTATGAGGGCAGCAGTTGTTCTGAGCCTGTGATGTGGCTCACATGTCTTTGGACCTGTGATGAGGTGCAGTAACCACTTTACTACAGTGCTTTGTGCAAAAGTTGACAGGTGAGAAATCTTTACAAGTGTTCGGCAGTGTATGGTGAAGGATAAAGGCATAAGGATAAAGACTAGTCTATTTTATAACAGTGAGTTTCTCTTTCATACATTTTGTTTGTTGTAACAGGGTCCTATATCTATTGCTGTGACTAGCAAACAGGGATGTATAGGAAACAAATTAACAAGTAATGACATTCCAAAAATAGAGCACGCATTATTTATCAGAGGAACAGGAGACACGCTCAGTGTTCCACTTTTGACCATCCTTTAACTGAAAGCGTCCTGTCATTTTAATACATGCAAAGTGAACAAGGCTCAAGTTAATTGTCATGTCTGAAAAATAGCTGAGGAGTGCATAGTGCTTACTAAACATTGCAGGGGAATTGGTAAATGAAACCTGACAAGGCCTGAAAAATTATAGTCTCCCTAAGACGGAATGTATAATATAAAAAGGATGTGTGCTGAGTTAAGATTATTTAACATGTTGCAACAAGGTGTGCTTCACTGGCTACCAGATTATAGATGGCAACTTTTTTTTTTTTTTTTTTTTTTAACTGACAGCCCTGATTCAGTGAAGTCTCCAAGTCATTTATTATCTATTAAATGATCTTTTTGGCTGAGGGGGTGGGGGAAAAAAGGAAAGAGTGGAGAATGATCAAATGCGTATGTTTTGGAATAGTATTTTATTAGTTACTGCACTGATGGAAGTGCTAGATTAGGATAATGATGTATCAATACAATTTACAATATAATTTGCTGTTTAGCTTCATAACGTAAGTATAGCTGCTTTAATGTTAAAATATAAGACTTTTTAGTAGTACTAAAACCTACTCTTTTTAGTAAAGAATAGTTACAGTATACCAAAACCTCTTTATTAGCTCGGTGTACTTGAGTCTCATTATCTGTTTCAGTAGTTTGTTACATTGTACTTTCAGATTCACAAAGCTGTAGTTAAGGTTCCGTGGCAATTTTATCTGCTGCGTTTTTCCCCTCCCCCAGAGCTTTAAAAATGTTGGGTTTATGCACTGCAGTTTGAAGTGTAGTGTATTGTATTTAATTTTTTTTTTTAAACGGGCACATTATTTATCTCTAAAACATTTAAGGAGGATTACAGATACAATCCTTTTTAATGTCTTTTTTCAAAAAGTGACCACTGTGTTTACCATATCTGGCACATTTGACCGTGAATATATATGTATATTTTTAACCTTAAAAACAGTGTAGCTTTAGCTCTCTGTCTTATTGTTGTTGTCTGTGCCACAGGCAACAATATAGCTTGTCACTTAGCTATCCCATCCAAATGCTAATGTAATCTTTTTTCTTTTATGTGTTTTAAAAATTGGATCCAAAACTGGACTGTATGTACACTTAAATTGGTAGCCAGGCTATGCTGGATGCCCAGGTTTTTTATGCTGTAAACTGAGTATCTCTGTAGCTCATCCTGAAAGTGGGGAAATCAGTTGAAGGTCACTATGTTGAGCTCATTGAGATCAAAAGATGCCGAATGATGTTTTTGTGTGAGCACTCTTGTTTTTTGGTTGAGCAGTTTTTAGACAGGAAATATTATGCTCACGTGTTGAAAGTGGTACTGGTGTGGTGAGAGCTGGTGGAGAAGCTGACTGCACAGCCCCAAATGCCAGGCTTTTTAGAACAATACTGTCTCTCAGACTGGCAATTGTGTAGTGCACAAGTGTGCTTTGATACAGGCACTCTAATAACCTAAACTAATTAATGTGAAGCAGAACAGAAACCAATGTTGAAATAAAATACATTTTTGTATTTAAAAAGTTAAGAAGTTGGCCATTATCTCTGTACTCAGAAGAGGAAACATGTAGGTGCAGAGTAGGGATACAGAGTTGAATGGTTAACTTTCAATAGTTAAAAGTTCGGGCTCTCATTAGCAGGAAAAGACCAAGTATTATTGAAAAAGAGGGACATATTTTATTTTTTCATGTAAGTGTCGTAGATGATAACAATGTAATGACTTATTCGATTATAGAATTTTAATGTCCTGTTTTATTTATAGTGACAGTGACTTGAGGTCTAATTTACTTTTGAAATATGGCAAAATGTTACTGTAGCATATTTGGTGTTAACTTTTTGTTTGGTTTACTGGGTAGGGTTTTCACCCTTACTTCAGGCTGTGTTAATTTCATCCTGCTTAGTAGAACAGCATTTAGAATATCTGTCTAGGTTGCCCTGCCAGTTGACTGTTCTCACAGGATGGTCCTCTGCAGTGTTTGGCCAGACCAAATTAGTGCAAATGCTACTCTAGATGCTTTTCTAACCCTTCAAGAGCCTTCAGATTATTCAGAAGGTTATTTTTTTACTTACTTTACTGCAGTACTTCTTTGAGAAGTTGTATTCCGTCTTCTGTTTAAACAGCTCAGATATTGACATCCATGAAATGAATATTTACTTGAGAGGAATATAGAAGGAATATTCTAAAACTAATTTACATAATGTTAAGATTTTTGTGTGGTCTTCAACCTCATTTTCAGGGTTCTTCTCTTCTCCCTTGCACTGCCAGTCATACAGAATCCTTTTGATACTTGTGGGTATTGAATCTTCCACCTTCAAGTGATTTTGTGCTGTTCATTTCTCCTGCATAGGTCAGCTTCTCAGTGAGACTCTTGTTTGTGATTCTGTTGAACTGCTTCTGTTCTTGCACAGGTGTATATCAAGCTGTTGTAGAAATTTAAGGAAAAAACCCCTGCACATCGAACTGAACAGTGAATGTAATTTATGCTACCTTTTTGTTTCATAAATTCTGTCCAGTGGAGACATCAGAAAATAGCCCTTGTTGGGTATAAGACCATCCCAGGGAAGCTAGATAGCAAGCTATCACTGTGTGTAGTATACGTCAGGTCTAGCATTTTTACAGAAATGAACAACTGAAGGATTTAATTTTCCATGATGTCCAAATGTTTCTGATACTGCATCTTAAGATTTCTTAGATTTTTCTTCTTTTTTTTTTTTTTTGTGGTTTTATTCTGGTTTCCATGATTAGCAGAGGTTGATTTAGCATAAAATGGTGTTATAGAAGTCTTTAATTAGGAGACAATTTACTTGTGATGCTTACTCTTACGTGACCACATTGTCAATCAACCTTCTAATTGGTAATTCCAGTTCATATAAATAAAGCTACAATCAGTATTGTCAAAGGGATGGTTAAAACAGCAGATGAATGCACATGCAACCAGTTGATATGAAAAGCTTCAGTTTAATTTCTTAAGAAATGAGCTACTTGAATAAAACTCCTTTACCTGCCTGCTAGTGATTACCTATTAAGTAGTCTGGGTAGAAGTATCAATTTTGAAACTCTTGATTTTGGATAGGACTATGGTGTGCGCTTACATGTGAATGTCTCATAAATATTTCCCAAGAGCAATTTATTTTTCTAATTAGCTTGAACAGCCTCTGCTTTACGTAGCGCTTTAAGCAGTTTTCAGTAAATCAATTCAATCACACAGCTGTTGTTTAAAACTTTTCCTAAGTTACTGTAATTCTCTGTAGAGGCCCAGAATCTCGCTAATTAGTACACTTAATCATACCTTGTACAAAATGCATGAATATATGGATTTAATCATTCCTAGAATTTCATAGAAAAACAGAGTAACAGAAACCTGAGTGTTCATAGCTCTGAAAACAGTTTGCTATTCTCATTTAATAGTTATGTACCAAGCAGTGTGTACAGGCTGACGTAGAGTGGCTACACACTTAATTTTTACTTGCCAGTCATAATTTTACAAAATAATTAAATTGGGGCTGCAGCTTTTTATATTAAGGTTTAAAAGTTACCAAGATCAAACATCTACAACAGTTTCATTATTTCTTCCAAAGTAAACAACCCCCAAACATTTAAAACAAATATGTTTAGTTCTTATGTGAAAGGAAGTCTAGCTTACTGGGTGGCATTTGTGATGTTAAGATTCAGACTTTTGAGCTGTTTAGCATATAGCAGAGATGGCAGTTAGTTACAGTTATTATAAGTGAGTTTTAAACTCATTTAACATTAAAATATTTCAATATTGAGTGTTTACTTTTTTGGTAAGATTATTAATATTAGATGAAAAAATCGAAAAGCAAGCACTTATTTTATTTAAATTACAGCCTTTTTTGTTTTTCAGGATGTGACTTAAAATGACTTCTGATTCTGACTGAAGGTCCTCTGAAAAATATGCTGTGCTTGAATGTTTGCTAAGTACAAGTAAGTGACTGATTTCATATTGGGACTATATGTACCTGAATAGTTAACTGCCTTATCATTTTTAAAGCTACAATTTACAAATTGTTCATGTAAATATATAAGAAGCATGTTCTTAAAAAGAAGAAAAGCGGGGGGAGGAGAGAAAGAAGAAGAAAAAACCCTTACTTCACTACTGCCACAAAATGAGTTTTCCTGTTTGGTTTCTTGTGAATTCTTATCTATGTAAATAGGAGTATCAGTTGTTTCTGTGGTCAGTCTTATAACAAAAGAATGTTTGCATAGTTTCAAGAATATTTTGAACCAGAAGTTTCACTGGAAAGCTATCATACTTTTTATATATATGTATTTGAGGGAAATATACGTTTGAAATTACAAATTTTCACTAAGAATACGGAGCTGCTGAATGGAATGTCCTCTAGTTTTATTTATAACAAATAAGATTTAAATATTTGGGGCTTTGCTTAGCATAAATCAGTTTATTACAATTTGCATCTTAAAAACTGTGTGACTTATGTCTTGGTTTTTAGAAAGGAGGATTATATTTAATATTTTAACATTATATACAATTTAAAAAATTGCAGACCATCTTCATGATTCATTGAAAAGGACTGGTTTGATTTAGTTCTTCTTAATTGGATTATTCTGGGGAATGCTAAAAGCCAATTTATACTTTTTCCCAAGTGAATTTTTCAAACAAGAAATCAACTCAGACAGAAAAGCTTCCAAGCTTGCAAGATATCATGAGTACATATATTTTGAATAGGAAAAAGTTGATGGTTTCATGGACCAAAGAAGAGTTAAAAATGTTTTTATGCAAATACTATGATTTTTTAAATTAGTTTGGATATGTTTTAAATTAGTATTGTATAGTTGTGCTTTGTGGGTTTTGGTTTTTTGTGTGTGTGTGGCCAACTATTTCAGCTAAACAAATACAAAAACTAAATCTGAAGCATCTAATTGTTTATATTTTAGGGCCCCTGTTAGGACAAAACCTTCCCAGTTGCTGTGTCCTATTTGGTGAATAGGTCTTTCATCTACAGCTACTGAGAACATGGACATGAGGGAATAATGCCTGAGCTGGAGAAGGAAGCCCGTGCATTGAAAGACAAACTAGCAGAAAGCAATCTAATAAATGTTGTTAAGTTAGTAGTTTTCCAATTTGTGTGAGGGTGAGATGAGTAAGTGCAGGGAAGAAACTATCGTATCAAGCTGAAAACTTTCTGCTTACTGTGCTTAGTAGTTCTCGATGTCCTTTTGACTTGAATGCTCTCTAGGAAATGGCTTTAGGAACTTTCCCGATTTCAAACATACTGTATTGTTGACATATGTATCCTTTTCTTGGTAGTCCAGGACAGAATTTTAGAAGATAATATTTTTTTTTTTTAGCCTGTCAAAATATTGAAACCCTGGCAGGTTGAAAAATGCTAGTCCTAAATGCTGATGATTTATTTAAATTTTATGTTTTTGTTTGGAAGGCTGTACATATATTGTTGCAATGGATGGATTAATAATTACTAGAACTTGTTTTACCTGTCACATGCAAAAAATCAGTACCTTTTTAACAATCCATCTGTGGTTTTCACTGAGAAATGAATCAACCTGACATGTGAAAAGTGTATAGTACATTGCAAAGGATGTAGACATATGTACCTTATTAATAAGGACAAAAGTTTTTTCAATGCACTCACTGATGAACAAAAAGGTCTTTGTTATTTTTTGTTTTCTTGCTTCCCCTTTTTGATAAGTGAGAAAAATTTTGGAAAATTTAGGAAATTATCTGAAAAGTTAAATCAATAGTAATGCAGAAACTAGTATTTAGTATTTGCAAATCATCATGAAAGTTTGGAACTTTTTCTTCAAGTATTGCTGCCTCTGGTTCCACTCCACTGGTGGTGTTAGGAACGTCAGTGTATAGTGGTTTGGTACTGCTACAACCGATGGAATTAAACAATGTCTTGCTTTGAAGACTTTGAACCATCTCTTACATCATCCTGGTTTTTCTCAAATTTGCTTTAACTATAAACTTTGGAGGGCTCTGGACATATTTACTTCCATTCCCTATTTCATACAAATGTATACCTTTCTAAATTATTTGGCAAGAGCTAGGGCTTTGTTTTTCCAAATAACTTTTGGAAAATCATATTGGACAGAATAAAGGTGGCTTTTTGTCATCTGTTTTCAACAGCTAAATGGAGCATAGCATAAAATGCTTTTATTTTATAAAATGTTTGATGAAAATGACAAAGTATTCCAATACAGTGGAGTAACATGGGCAGTTTAATTTAGAAATTAAAATTAGCTGCTGGTGCTGATGACATCAGACTAGAAAACATTTAAATATTATTATATACATAGGAATTATCATTCATTAAGTACCTGGCTTTAAAATTTGGCAGTCACAAGAAATTTTCTCTATAAATTATATAAACTAGGAACAGATAAATTTTAGAAAAATATAGTTATTTATCACTGGGTAGAAGTTATACTCAGCATTTCTTCATCCTTATATGCAAGTCAATCTGCTGTAGCTTCTTGCATTTTAAGCAAATACTTGCATACACATTTCATTAAAAAGTGCATTATAGTATGTATCGATAGGTCAAGTTCATAATACAGTCCCCCTGTTAGTTATCCTTCTATGCAGTAGGTTTGCCATCTACTTTTTGAGCTTATACATGCAAGCAACTTTGAAGAAAAATAGCAGAACAATTGTCAGATTTTTCATGGAAGAGATTGCTGTCATATCTGTATTTCCATTATTCTGAGTAAAAGTAATATTCTGTGACAAAAGATTATCATTCCTGTGGTTTGGGTAATTTATACTTATCTAAAATTTAACATAGTTTCTTATATTTGCCTGGTTTTATATAGTAACTGAGCTATTCATCGAGTCAAATTAAGCTAGCTTTTAGATTTATTTTAATTACACAAATAATAGAAAGAAGTTCACTGTGTAATTCTTTTCTTTAAAAAATGCTTCACTTAGGTAGGTAATATTGTGCAGTGTAACTAGCAGAGGAGTCTTTCTAGCCAGCATTATAGGATCAGGAGCCAGAAATAATGCTATTGCCTGTTAGCTCTGAGAGTAAGTTTACAAAGATGGCTGTGTTAAACATTTTAGCTTTTAGTAGTAAAAATGCATAAAAGTTTTAACTTTTGAATGCTGTGTTTTGGAGTTGTCTTTTGAAATAATGATTAACTTCAAGAAGATTCCCTAAAATCCTCAAAATGTATTTCTTTTTGGGAAAACTTTTTAGCTCCTTAGAAATTATAGGTTCATATTCAGTGAATAAATATAACACCTGGTACTTTTTAAGTGGTGATTTCTTTCATTATTAACTCACTGAGTAATAGCTTCTTTTGTGAATAATTCCTATAGCAGGGAAATTAGTTTGACTTAACAATTTGTACTGTAAATCCATCTGTATTGGGAAGCAGCTTCTGTAATTTGCTTAGCTAAGCAGTTACAGAGTTGTTCTAGGCATTACATGCCTTCTCAGCTTGTAATGATACTCTTAGGGAAAGGAAAATACATGTGCAGGAACTCTGCAGCTTCAGGCCTGAATAAACTACCACAAGCTACTTGGGTGTAATAGTAGGGAAACAGCCTACATGAATTACCTAATTTTTCCTTCATTCTCCAAGCTGCTATATTTAGGCACTGAAACGTTTTTTGAAATAGAAGAAGGGTTGTATTCTCTGATATGTATCATGTTTCAAATGCTGTAATCATGTAATAATTTTTGTTTTTGTATTTAATCATATTGTGAGTTGTCAGTACAGGTAGATGTTAAACCAGAAGTGTCATTTTCATTCTAATTCATTCAATGCAACCCTGTTACCTGCAAAATTACGTTCTGGTGAAATGTCTGTCCTAGCTCGTATTTTCAACTATTTAATGTATTTTAAATCTTTCCTCCTCTTAAATAGAATTTACTCTTGGCTTCTGACATACTTGCTGTGCCCACACCCTTCCTGAGCTATCCTTAAGTCTTATATTTTAGGCTCTTCCTTTCTCTTTCCGCAGTAGCTCTTAACCCTGCAGCTCTATACTCTGCCTGTGAATGCAGTTACGGGGAGGGAAGCTCCAATCCTGGAGTGTGTGCGTGTGTCACCTACAGAATGACTCTCAGGATTCAGCCTTAGCTGTGAGGTCTGTAGGCATAAGACCTTATGAGTCAAATGTTCTACTGAGCATCAGCTTCAGATAATCAACTGCTTTTTGCATGATCATAGCCTGTTTCTAGAATCTGTTTTTGAAACTACTTACTTGTTCAGATGAGTAGTTTTTCATTCAGCTGCTTAATTGAAGAAAATATTATCTCTGCGGTTGTTCAGTGCTATACTGTCATCTCGTGGTGTAACAGTATATTTTTCTTGAACTTCACATAAGGTGGGCCACTATAAATGTATTTGAGAGGTTTTTGCCCTGGAGGAATATAGATTGAATAAAAGTCTTCAGGCTTGCTCTTCCATCTTTCTGTATATTGGGCTTTGTCTTATTCATCTCAGTTTTATATCGAATATTTAGATGTAAAACCAACTTCTTATATGTGCAGTCCATGACCATAGTTACAGTTAAGCATTTTTTGTAATTGTTTATTTCAAATGCAAGATTATGTTTTACTGTTATTTTTAATTTTATTGTGAAGTACAAAGTATATTCTCTTTCCTCTCCTGATGCCTATCAGTTGGGATGAGGATTGGTTATGAACACAACTTTAAGCATTGTAACATTTGCTTAATTGCAAAGAGAACTTGTGCTTTAAAGAGATGCCATTTTACTTCTGAGCTTTGTACACGTGCCAGAGTAATCCAGTGTCTGCTTCTCAGTGCAGCCAGCAGTCCTGTCCTGTCTAGGTTTCAAAGGTTTGTACTGCTGTAAGAATGTCCTTTTAAATTCTCCACCCATAGCTAATATCCTGCAACAACAGTATCAGCTATTGCAAGCAACCCCCATACTGCTGCATGCAAATATGTTCTTGTGTGTCTTTGCCCTTTCAGTTTAGACTTTAGAAAGAACTAAAGTAGTAGTGGGGTTTTTTTCCTACAAAAAGCCAGTAAGCAAAAAATCCAATCAGTCAAGGTTAGTACATCAGAAATAATACACACGCTTTTTTCTTTAGATATCTTGTCCTAGAAGCAGTTAGTTGACTAGGTGCCTTTCTAACGGGTTGGTTTTCTTTGCTGCAAGCGTGCACTGCTGGTTTGTGTTTAACTAATTTCTTGTTCACAAGGGTGCCAGATCCTGTTCTGCAGAGATGCTTCAAATCAGTTGGCTACCAGCCCCTGATACCTTAACATAAACTTCATTTAGATGAAAGCATGTCTATCAGTTCCTTGTCCTTGTGATATGTGATCACTGACTCCTAGAGATTTGGTCATCCTAAGCCAGTTTTTTAATAACTGTAGTAATGGTGGGTTTTGCTTGTGGAGATCCTCAAAGAACTTTTTTTCCTGAAAGTTTTATTAGTGCCTGGGTTATATGTTATGGAAAGTTTCTCTCCAACTAACAAGTATAACTTTCTTACCTAAATAAATGTTTAAGACCAGTTACTGCTCTTGCTATATGGAGTAAAGAGCTGCAGCCTGAACTAGATTGCAGTAAGTTAAATTCACATTTAATTTAGAAATTTCTGTAAAAAGGATAAAATAATGCTAAACTTCTAACTGCCCAGTTGTGTCTTGTTGTCATTGTGGTACAAAAACCCAAATACAAATTATTAGATTATTTTATAGTTCTAATTATGTTCTAAAATACTCTGGCTAGGTAGATAGCATAGATCCATTTAAAAGTTTTTTTCCTCCCTCAGCATGTGATTTATTATAGCATAGCAGGATCTGGTATAGGTGTCTTCTCTCCTCTGTGACTGTTTTCCTTTTTCCTCTTGGGAATGAGGGGAGATGAGTGTCATGGATATATAAGGTGCCAGGCTTGATTAATGTAACTAGACTTCAACAAAAGCAACATATTCTTTTATTGAGTTATGGCCCAATCTTTGCAGCAGAAGCAATAGAGTTGAAAGAGTTCTGAAGTCTTTGCTTGCCTTGTCCTCAAAGTTTTAGAAAACTATTCATTTTAGCAGGTTTAGCAAGAGACATGAAGTTAAGACTATAGTAACCTGCTGATTTAGAGATGGTAATAGTAATCTGTTGGCTTTATACCAAGCCAGGTGTGAAACTCTCATTTAAGCCCACTGATTTACTCCTAAGGATGACAATTATTTGTGGCTGCATTGGTTAGATTACATGAAGAGAAGAAAGGAGCATACAGAAAAGGAAATTTTATTCAACATTTCTGTATTTTCAGTGTTCTGATCACCTGTTCTTCAGTGCGTCAGAGTATCGCTTGCCTTTTTCTTTAATGGTATCTAACTTTATCCTTAGTATTTAACTACATTTTGGCATAACATGTTAATTTGCCACTTTCTTTTCACGTTATCTAAACATACGTTAAAACAACATACAATGAGAATCTTTTTATTTTCAGACAAATTGGCTATACAGTGGCCCCAGTACTATGGTGCAAATTTTTAAACATATCTGAATCAAAATAAATGCATTTTTTACATTTATATTTGCTTACCTTGATATAAAGCTTTGTAAACCTCTGTTTTGGCAAAATAAAAAATTGATTTTTAAAAAAATGGTAACCAAATATTATGTTTTTACTGGTAAAAAGGTATATGGATTTCCAGTAAATATACTCATAAATCTAAATCTGGTAAAAAATAAAGAACTTTTCTGTATAAATCCTCTGTGTTTTGAATTATTATTTTGAGAGGTTCATTCACAATTCTTATTTTATTGCTTTTAGTTGCTGATGCATGGTCAAGATGAGTGGATTAGGAGAAAACTCCTTGGATAGCTTGACCAATGAGTCAAGGAAACGCAAGCCATTGCCCTGTGATACACCAGGTGCAAGGTAGGTTTATATAGACCTTTCCCCCTTTTTTTTTTTAATAAGGTTTTTAAAAATATTTTTCAAGTTTTCATTGCAATTTTGAGTAAGTTCTAACTAATCATTTTGTTCAGTTGAAAAATACTCTAGGCCAGCTTCTGTTGTGAAGATACATGACTTTACTATTATGTGTAGATACGCCAAAGCTGATGAACTATGCACTATAATTAGACTCTTGCAGAAATCTTAATAGAGTGAACATATAATGTATCACTGTTTGAAGCTGTGATTGCAAGGCAAAAGAAGAAAAACTTCTTGCTTCACAGAAATTTCAAAGGCAGCATCTTCTATCTGGTAATTGATTTGACAGGCTTCATTTCAGGTGGTCATGGTCAGCACTGAATACTGCAATAGGTTGAGCATTTTTTTTGTTGACTTCCGTTTCTCCAGACTAGTTTACAAGTTCATCTCAAATTTTGGCATTCTATGCTGTCTTCCTGCCCCTCACTCAACTCTGTCAGAGATCGTTATCTAAGGGACTCGGTTTTCTGTACCCCTCCAGCCTCATTGCTTTCGACCACATGCTAAGTGTTCTGTGTTATCCTTTCATGTTCTTGTTCCCACAGAGTATTAACCTTTATTAAATTTGTATTCAGTTTCACCAAAATAGCAGGCGTCATGTGTGCTCATATTTCTCCCTTTTATGTACATCCCCACTGTCCCATGCTAATTACTTCCATCATGCAACACATTGTGTTTGAGATCCTCACATTCTCCCACCGTATCCCAGTGTCTCTTTGTGAGTGTCCTCCATTTCAATTTCTCTTTCCCTTTCTCTAGTGTCTGTCTGTCTGTCTATTCAAGAATTCTGTTTTTCATTTTGTCACCCTTCGTTAGCTTTCTTTATCTTTCAAGCCCCTGCTTTGTAATTTATGTTTTCTCCAATATTGGTCCATGCATACTCTCCTAACTCTTTTGCTTGATTTCTTCTCAAAGAATATTCATTCTCTTTTGATTCCCTCGGTGTGCTCATTCTTGTCCCTTTCCTTTCTCCCAAGTCGTCCTTTTCCTACTCTTGGCATACTCTGTGTATGACAGTGTTCCCTCTGTTGATTTAGGCTGTAGATAGTGTCTTTACTCAGCACATTAATCTATGTAGGAAAAGGAATTTCAGAGAGAGACTTCATCCAGCAACAATAGGTTGTCTGGGATTCTGCTTTTCTTGGATGTTGAGGTGGCATTTTTGTCCTGATGCCTAGAAATTTCTGAGGTATCCCCCTCCTGTAGTCATCTTGTTACAAGCAAACCAAAGGGATTTCATAGAATGATAAAATTCTATTTTATTTGTCTAATAAATTATAAACAAATCTGAAGTAACTTATAATGTTAAAATATACTTTCTGTAGGAGTGTTACAATTTTATAACAGGCAATTGCTATTTTCATGAAATTTGACATTAATCACAGGAGGATTTTTTTGATGAATAGCTTTCTCATATCCTCTTAAGATAAACTTGTACTTAAAATTCTTAAAGAAAACGACAAAAAACCAAACCAAACAACAATGTAACAAAACACACACACATCCCCCTTCAGATTTATGTTTGCTGGAAGAATAACTACTACTTAGGTTTAATAGGTAGGTATTACATGAAGTACATTAAAGTTCACAGATTGAGCACAGCTTTTGTATATGATGGTATGTAAGTATATGAAATTATGTTTTTGGTTCCTAGTCTGACCTGCAGTGGTGAGAAGCGTCGGCGAGAGCAGGAAAGCAAATACATTGAAGAACTGGCTGAGTTGATATCTGCTAATCTGAGTGACATTGACAATTTCAATGTCAAACCAGACAAATGTGCTATTTTAAAAGAAACCGTGAGACAGATTCGACAGATAAAAGAGCAAGGTACAGTTCCCTGCTAAGCCAAAATAAATAATTTAATTTTTCCTTGTGATTCCTTTTCCAAAGCAGTAGTTACTTGGGAAATTGAGTAGTGTTTTTCACAGTAGCATGTAACTGAGAAAGTCTTCAAACTTTGTCTTGAACCAAACCTTTAATATGCCTTAAATAATTTTCTGTTTAAAAGTAAACAAGGATTTACCATTACTTTTTATTGGGAATCAGGGCTTTAAAACTTTGTATGGCCTTTCTTATCAGTTTCCTGAAAATACTAGGAAAGCTTAAGCTAGTCCGCAGACAAGCTAAAGGCAGATGGTTATTGTACCATCTGCTGGTACAATACACCAAATACCCTTTGGTATGAAGAATACATACTGTTGTCTTTCACTTCAAGGGACTTCATGCTTAAAGGGAGTTTAATGCTTTGAAATGAATTTCTTAAAAAATACCTGGTTTCTTATGGGGCACACCTCCAATCAGATATATTGATTTTTATTTTTTCCTCTTATGTTTTTATGGACTTCCCTTTGTTTTCTTGTGCTGTTTAAGACATGCTTCCTAAATGGTTAAGTATGTGATTCCAGTATATTTAAAATACATTTAGCTTGAGATCAAATAATTAAATAGTGCAGTTGGCTGTACTCAGGATATAGTCGAGTCAACAAAGGAGAAAATAGCAATGCATCAAATCTTGGTAATTTTTGTCAGCTAGGGTAAACCTAAGTGGTATAATAATATATTTTTTTTAATGGTGAGGTATATGCAAAACCTGTTTTTGAAATGTATAGTGAGGGGTGTATATATATATATATTTTTTTTTTTTAACACCACCCCACCCCCAATGACTATAGCCTGCCAATGGTACATATTTCCTTTGGGCAGTAAAGTATTAAAAAAATCAAGTGCGCTATGTTGTATATTTTACCTGTCATGGTAAATTGGCACATCTTTTGAAAACATGTTAAAACAATTCTAAAAATTAATTTTAACTTCTGTTTTTAAGGTTTTTCTAGTGTATTCTAGTGTATTCTAATGTAATAATTCTGTTTCATTATAGAGTTGAGTATGTGAGAATCTTCCCGTAGGATGTTGTACTCCTCTTGTGGTCTGCTTAGCCAGCTAGCAAGTACCACAGAACAAAGCTTACTGTTTGTTTTCTGTAATTCTGCTGCCTGGTGGGGATTGCACCTTTCCCTGCAATCAATTTATTTAGGATATTTTGATTCTTAAAATGTGATTTTATTATATACACACACGCATACGTATACATAGACACACGCATATATTAACATGAGCGAAAGCATTTTTGTAGAACAATGGTGACGGCATCTGAAGACTGTGACCAATGATGATGAGATGATAAAAATAAAATCACAAGGAAGAGATATGTATAATGAGTGTGTTTAATGGCCATTGAAAGATTCAGCAAGCATTGATCAGACAGATGATCCCAAAAGCATCAGAAGAAATATTGTTCACAAAAAAAGTTTATCTTGTGAATTTTGTCGAGTCAATTTATGTGAGCAAAGAGTTTGGCATTACATAGCCATGACATTTTTTCCTATTCTTAAGCAACTAACAATGTATGAGACCTCCTCTCTCATTCGTGCTTTTTTTTTTTTTTTTTTTGCTTTTATTCACATATTTCCTAGAATCTGGCTTGTAATATTAAAATGTAGTCTTCATGTGAAATGTTGCTTTACTGAAGTGTATCTTTTGGGTTTCAGGAAAAGCAGTTGCTAATGATGATGATGTTCAGAAAGCTGATGTATCTTCTACAGGTCAAGGAGTTATTGATAAGGATTCATTGGGACCTCTTTTATTACAGGCAAGTACAAATTAGGCCCTAGTAAATCCCTATGGAAACAAATATTTAAGGCAGATGAAAATATTACAATAAAGCCTGCAATCCTATAGTAATAAAAACTATGCAAGAACTATGCAGATCTATGTTTGAAAGGGTCAGGAATAAAATCTATCATGTTTTCTTAATATTGCCGGAATTCTCTTTAGAAGGAAAGAAAAGGATAGCATTTGGCTTTTTCTCATATTCTTGTGCTTTACTTTCTCCAGCAGTCATTAGCAAATTACTACTAAAGCAGTGCTTAGTAATACAAGGAATAGTTTGCTTTTTTTAGGGGATAGGCCTTAAAATAAATGGATGAGGTTTTGCAAAGACTAGAGGTCTCTGATGTGTATTGGGGTTTGTGTTTCTAAATTCTGAAGCATTTTAAACAAATGTTGCCATCAAGTAAAACAACGTAAGGATAATTGTAAAAAATGGTACATAACAGATACCTTTTCTTTATGCCTAGAAATTAATCCCATATTTACAAGCCCATTAAAAAGTACTTTTGAAACTTAATTGTTTTACATAGATACTGAAATTTTCTTTCAGTTAAGAAAATACAGTATTTTAAGATACAGATAGACCGTTCTCTCTTATCTGGTCACTCGCTGGTGGAAATGTTTTCATGTCCATGACTTGGTACTTGTTTCTACTGAATTTCTCCTTGTTTCAATTTGCCACCTGTTGAAATAATGTTACAAATTCATTATCTTGTGTTCAAATAAAGCAAGAATGAAACATGCTGGTTATCACTGTGAAAGAGCTCAATAGAATAACAAATGAACAGGTTAATTTTTAATATTGAAATTGTTCCTTACCAGATAAAAATTTCCTCAGAGAAAAATTTAAAACTTCATCTCTACCCTTGAGAAGAAATGCATGTATTGTAACTTGACATTTATCACCCACATAGTTTTTAAACTAAATTATGTTCAGAATTAGGTGGTGTGTCTTATATGTTATGCTGTCATGTTAATATTTAGGCATTGGACGGTTTCCTGTTCGTTGTAAATCGAGATGGGAACATAGTATTTGTGTCAGAAAATGTCACACAGTATCTGCAATATAAACAAGAAGATTTGGTTAATACGAGTGTCTACGGTATCTTGCATGAAGAAGACAGGAAGGACTTTCTTAAAAACTTACCTAAATCTTCAGGTAATTAAAGTTGACTTACTACACTGTTACTAGGCTATTTGAAAACAGTTAGAGAAGAAAAAAACAACTTGTAATGGATAACCTTTCAAAACAAATAATGTGTACAAAGAATATTTGACTCCAAAAATACGTTCATTTTGAAAAATATTACTGAGTTCTTACTAAAGCATACCACCAGAAATAAATGTGCTGGAAATTCACACTGTACTTTAGCCTTTGCAATTTGTTTACCTGTAACTTAAAACAAGGATACTAAAAGAACACATTTCCTAATGCCACAAGAGCAGCTGAGGGAAGTGCTCGTTCTTTAAATACGTGAAGGACTTTTCAGCTCTCCTTCAAGTGACTGAAAGTGTCATGTAAGGGAAAGAGGTTTTTGTACTTGATTCTCAATGCTACTCTTTTATACCAAGGTATAAAACTGATGGTATATTGAGAAAGCATCTTAAAATATTCGTTAATCTCTCTAGGAACAAGGTATCTAAATTAAGAAAAATAAGTTATGAATTGATTCTGTCTGAAAATCTTTATAAATTTTTATTGTGTTCTTTTAAGTTAACGGAGTTGCTTGGACCAGTGAAACACCTAGACAGAAGAGTCATACGTTCAATTGCCGGATGATGGTGAAAACCTCTCATGATCTTTTGGAAGATGTAGGCAGCCACCAGGATATACGTCAAAGATATGAAACAATGCAGTGCTTTGCTTTATCTCAGCCAAGAGCTATGATGGAAGAGGGGGAAGGTAGGAAATTTTGTGGAATTACTGTGCACAAAAGAAATCTCTTGAGTTAAGGTTTTTGGTATTCGGTACATGTTATGAAATCTGTAGCTTCTGCAATCCATTTTTAAGCAAGTTGGAACAGAATGCAAAATCTTCAATTCTTATTGTCTATACTTCCATTTTAACAATGAAAGGGACTTCAGCTATTTTATTAGATGCTTTAATAGAATAGAACAGGACAGAAATGAAAGAAGAAACATTCTTTTTTAAATACAGATTTGCAGTCCTGTATGATTTGTGTGGCACGCCGTATCACAACTGCAGAAAGGGTATTTCCAACAAATCCAGAGAGCTTTATTACAAGACATGATCTTTCAGGTGAGAAATGTACCCAAGATGAAGGTATGAAGGTATCTTTTTTGTCTGTGTGCTCTTGTTTTAAATAAATCAAATATGTAAATAAATTGTGTGCCTGTAGTGACTAACAGAATTCATACTGAGAATTCCCAACTGTTTTTTGCAATATATAGTTGTTGGCAATGGGGTATAACAACAACTGTGGGATGCATTTTCTGTCTCTATGCTAGTATGCTATTGTTTGGCAGCTTGGTATAAAGCATTACTTGTGTTTTAACTTGGCAGCATTTCAAATGGTTGTCATTGTGCTTTCCTTTACACGTAAGAAATACTTTAAATCATAACTGAATCTAATGAAAGTTCTTTAGAATGCTTGTATTTTTATACAGTATGTGAGCTAATGTTTAAAGTGTTTTATGCTGTTTAAATTGAAATACTTATATAAACTAGATGGGGCTTTTTCAGATGCCAATTAGTGTTTATGATGTTCATTTGTGGATGTAGTCGGTTGGTATTTTTGAAAATTTTACTGTGTATGCATCCTTTGGGTGCCTGTAACCGGAGACTAAAGTCACTGTTTTCTAAAGCTCTAGCATTAACCTGTGGGTACTTAACTTCCTCTTATTCAGTTATCTAAATCCCTTTGAATATTGATGTTTTAACAAGCAGCATCATATTCTCATAAGGCAGATAATTCATAAATGTAACTCCTGCATACTCAAAGTTTGGTGTTATGCTGATGAACAATTAAAATGGTAATATAGGAGCCTTCTGAAATATACCATGTTTATACAAAAGGATTGGCATAGTTATAAAGAGTTTAACTTGTGTATTTTCTTTCCTGTTACAGGCAAACTTGTCAACATTGATACAAACTCATTACGGTCTTCCATGAGACCTGGCTTTGAAGATATAATTCGTCGGTGTATTCAGAGGTTCTTATGCCATAATGATGGACAGTCATGGTCAAACAAACGCCACTATCATGAAGGTAAAAATCTGTTTGCAATGTTTGGTCATACTGCTTCTTTTAGTGGCTGTGTTTTTTTTCTGAAAAATAAAAATGCTAAATTCTGCTGTGTTCTTTTTTTTTTTTTTTTGTCATATTTTTTGTTAGTGTTAATTGCTGTGACTCATATTTACAAGCTGAAGGAGGATGACTTCTTGAGAAACAGGAATTCTGATGGAAGTTATTTTGTTTTTCTAATGTGTCTGTTTTGATAATTTTCATGGAAGATATCAGATACATGATCTAGGAACCTGAAGTAAGCTGTTTTTCCACAGATGGATATAGCAATGACAATGACAGCTATATTTCTGTAATAACATGTAATCCTTAATTATCATTAGCTTGTTATTTTTGTTTAACATTAGTTTGACTTTCTTTTAATTTTAATTAATCCTTTCTTTTGTTAAAGGATAGTTCACGAAAAGTGGTAACAGTTGTGTTGATGCCTTTTTCTTATTCAAGACACAAGGTTTCAAAATAGTTTCAGTGTTCCTGTGTTATGTATTTTGTAATGCTAATTTGATAACCTTGATAGATAAAGTGAAGTACATTCACTGTCTTCAGTGAGAAAGATGACATTTTCTAAGTTTTCTGAACTCTAGCCTTTCTGAAGGATTCACAAAGGAATTCAGGTGGAGAGGATATTAAATAGAGAGGCACTCATACTGGCAGAAAATTGAGCTTCTATTCCATTGGAAGTTCTTCAACTTAACTAATTCAATAAATCCTAAATTAAAAAGAAATTTGGAGCTCAGATTAAAAGCAATGGTTTCCACAATTTTTTTGATTGAAATAAAACTTTTTAACTTAAAAATACTTCATCTGAAGGCTTCTAAGTTTCATTTCTATTCCATATTAATTACTTGTATATTTTAGTGCAATTAATATTTAAGTGTTGATTAGTTGTTCTCCCCAAGGAGAAGCCATGGAAACCTACTAACCCAGCCTTGGAAGTCTGTTAACAAATGTAGAACTTTGCCAGCTGTGCATGGTGAGCACAAAATACTGCAGCATCAGAATAATCTTGTTTGCTTTTATCTTCCCTCTACTAATTTAGGAGAAAATGTGGAATACTTCCTTTTTCTGAATATCTATCTTGGCTGTGTCATTTATTTATTTATTTTAAAGTCTTCAGCAAATGAAGGGTGTTAAGAATCTGTAGAGTGCATATTAATAATTCTTGGGTTTTAAAATATGAACTATATTTGTGTATTTCCTTCACAGCCTATACACAAGGTCATGCTGAAACACCATTGTATCGGTTTTCTTTAGCGGATGGTACTATAGTGACAGCGCAAACAAAGAGTAAACTATTTCGAAATCCTGTAACTAATGACCGCCATGGATTTGTCTCTACCCACTTTCTTCAAAGGTGAAATCAGTGGTATCTGTTTGTCATTTAAGTGTCATAGCTTTTAAAAATATATCTGACCTTGAAGATAGCTGAAAAAAATAGTATACCAAAATATTTTATCTGATTAAAACTCAAACAGAGGGGTAGTTACTTGGAAAGCAGCGTTGCGCAGCATACAAATAAATGTGTCAACCTAACACTGACACTTCCAACTTAACTGTGTGGCAGAATGACAATCACAGTCAAAAGAGAGGTTTATCCTCACTACCTGCATGGAGCTTGTATTATGCATTCATTATTCTTTTGGGTTAACATTTATAATGATGAAACACTGAAAATAGAAATGCTCAGTTACATGCTGTATCTTACTCTTTTTAATTGCAGACCAATTAAAAAGACAACAAACCCCCCTCAGATGCATCATTGATGACTCAAAGTTAAATGTACCTTAAATAGCACTTCCTGTGACCTGTTCTTGTTGATTGCAAGAATAATTGAAATGCCACTCTGGAGGGAATCTGTCTGCTTCTGGCATTAAAGTGCCAGCAGATGCTGAAAAATGAGTAGCTGAGATTGTTCAGGGCATCATTAGTGTGCACAGTAGAATGGTGTCATGCATTGACTCAGGAAGGGAGTAGAAGAAGGAAGATGTTTAAACTGATAAATCTGACTAATGACTGTTGATGAAAGCCTTTTGAAGGGGTGATACTGTATGTGCTTATAACTCAAATCACCTAAAGGACCAACCGCTTCTATAATGAATAGATGAGTGGCATGGCTTAGTTCTGCTTTTGTGGAAGCTTGAATTCTCACTGCTCTTTTTGAAAAAATATTTGGAAAATTATTTAATAATGTTATTCTGTTTTTGTAGCACTTAATTCCAAATAAGGTTTTAATTTGTTTTCTTGGGATTTCTGGGGCTGTTGTTGAACTTACAGAGAACAAAATGGATATCGGCCAAATCCTAATTCAGTTGGGCAAAACATCAGAACACCTGTGGCTGGAAACACAAATTCTGTTGGTGGTCTTATGAACATGTCACCTGGTCAAGGCATGCCAATGCAGAACAGGAACTATGGTATGGGAGATCCCAATGCAGTGGGTCAGCTCAGCAGCACTCGATATGGAGGCCCTGGTAATATGGGACCAGTGAACTCTGGATCCGGAATGCAGTCCTCTACTTACCAGAACAACAGTTATGGGTTAAATATAAGTAGCCCACCGCATGGCAGTCCTGGTTTAACTTCCAACCAACAGAATCTAATGATATCTCCTAGGAATCGAGGGAGTCCAAAAATGAGTTCACACCAGTTTTCTCCAGTTACAGGTATTTTATTTTTGCTATAAGCTGGGTTTTTTTTTTAAGCCATCTTTTCTCACTTCTATCTGAATTCCATCTTTCATCCTTTTTAACAGTTCTATATGACCTTGTATGTGTTACTTAAATGTAGTATACCTAATTTCATGGAAAAAAAATTATTTTAAAATAATTAACTGAATGTGGCAGTCACACATAATCCAAAGGAAAAGTAGATACAGACAAGTACTGTAGTCTAATAAGTTTGATCTCTCTCATGTGATACAGGTATGCACTCTCCAATGGGATCTGCCAGCAACACCAGCAACAGCACTTTCTCTAGCAGTTCTCTTAGTGCTCTTCAAGCCATTAGTGAGGGTGTTGGAACTTCCCTTTTATCAACACTTTCTTCACCGGGTCCAAAATTGGATAATTCCCCAAACATGAGCATAGCTCAGCAAAGTAAAACAAGTACCCAGGACTCCAAAAGCCCTTCTGGTTTGTATTGTGAACAAAACCAAGTGGAAAGTTCCATCTGCCAGTCAAACAGCAGGGATCTCCTTAGTGAAAAAGATAGTAAAGAGGGAAATCTGGAGGCATCTGAAAGTCAGAGAGCACCATCTGAAAGCAAAGGGCATAAAAAACTGCTTCAGCTACTCACGTGCTCCTCGGATGAAAGGGGACATTCTACAGCATCAAACTCACCTTTAGACTCAAATTGTAAAGAATCTTCTACCAATGTTACCAGTCCTTCAGGAGTTTCCTCATCAACATCTGGAGGGGTATCTTCTTCCTCAAACATGCATGGGTCACTCCTGCAAGAGAAGCATAGGATTTTACATAAATTGTTGCAGAATGGTAATTCTCCTGCAGAGGTAGCCAAGATCACAGCTGAAGCTACTGGTAAAGACACATATCATGATGCTAGTAATACAACGCCCTGTGGAGAAGGCAATGTCAAACAGGAACAACTGAGCCCAAAGAAGAAGGAAAACAATGCTTTACTAAGATACCTGTTAGATAAAGATGATGTTAAGGACCCGCTGTCCAAAGAGCTGAAGCCTAAAGTAGAAAGTGTGGATAGTAAAATGGGACAATGCAGTAGTTCTACAATTCCTACTTCTAGTCAAGAAAAAGAGATGAAAATAAAAACGGAACCAGCAGAAGAGGTACAGTATAATGTAAAATGATGGTAGTGAACAAACCAATGATTTCTTATTACAGTGAATGGCTAAATATAGAACAGTCCTTTTAGTATGCATGTGTAAACATTTCTAAGGAAGCTCTGTGCAAATGGTGTGAAACTATATGCTCAAGTATTATTGTAACTGAAAAAGCACAAACAAAGAGAACTACAGGATATGTATATAACCAAATGTGCTGTACTGAAGTCTTGGACTAATGTTAACTTTAAGGTATGGTATGATTAAGGTTGCATATATTTACGAATTATTCCTTCAAATCAGATCTTTAACATCTGCTATTTCACATAGCACATGTTTATTTTTATGGCTTATTAGGAAGTGGAGCTGTAACTGCCTCTGTAATAAGTTGGCAATACAATAGCAAAAGGTAAACCATGATGTCATTTTGAAAATATAAACAATACACAAAAATGTGTAATACTTAAAATAGCTATAGATTGGTTTCATTTCATTCATTGGTTTTCGCACTCTTTTTTTCCTTCAATGAGGGAAAATGTTGTTCCAAATACATATATATTCAGCATTCAAATAAATATATGTATATTTATTTGTTTCACTGTTTCTAGAGTTGAAATTCCAAGAAATGTCACGATATAGCAAACTATATCACCATGAAACAACTCTCCTGAAAGCAGCAGTAGATAATATTCCTTTTGTATTTAGTTCCTAAGTCACATTTGGAACTGCTTCAAAGTAAATAATACTGGTCAGTATGGCAGAGTTTACTGAAAACATGTTGATGTCTTAGAACTTGGATTTCCCAAGTCAGTAATAACTATGTAAATAAAAAATTGCTGCACAATTTTTATATTTGCTAACGGCAGACTATAAATGAAACACCTTGTAATATTTTTGAGTACCACTTACAGAAAAGTCACTAAAACTGTGTAATAGTACCCAATGTGTTGTTTCAGTACTTGCTCCTGAGATCTAATTAACATAATCAGAGATATGAATTCACTATATATGCAATTCTTTTTCTGTTAAAACTGCATCGGATTTAAAGATACCTTTTTAAAGAAGGTTAGGGGTCTAATTGACCAGAAAAATCTGTGGATGCTTTTCATGGGTTGTTGTGCTTACCAGTGATCAAATTAGGCATTTCATGTATGACACATTATTTATCACTGAATGGTACACATTCTTGACGTTGTTTGCTCTCATTAGTGTGTTTATCTTTGTGATGACTGAAATGTTTATATTCAAAGGTGCTTTTTGTTTTATTTATGTGTACTTCCAGTTTCTCCTAATCCTCAAAATTAGCCAGGCAAAATACTCTAAAAAAATGTAGCTAAACGATATCTGAAGTTCTTCGGAAATTGAGAGATAGCCCAAGGTACTGTCAGTGAACTAAAACATTTGTCTCCCAATTATATCTTTTAAGATTAGCGAGGAGCTAAATGAAAGCTGAAGGATAGCGATATGACAGTAAATAACCTTGGTATTTTACTGCATCTTTTTCAGATGAGTGGAGACTTGGATAATTTGGATGCAATTCTAGGAGATCTGAGTAGTTCAGAGTTTTACAATAATGCTATGTCTGCAAATGGAAATAACCTTGGAACAAAGCAAGCATTATTTCAAGGAAACGCCCTATTGGGTAAGGAGTTTCATCTAATATCACTTTGGTTTTAAAACTAGGTTTTTATTCTTACCTGATGTAAACATAATGCATCCTCAAATCCTTAGAGAATACTTTCTTTACCTCCTATATTATCTTCAAGGACAAATGTAATGCAAAATGGCTAATTATGCTTTCATAGACTATTATGTACACTATTAGCTGTCTTGACAGCACTCACCTACTGTATACACAATGAATAACGTTAACTTCAGTTCCTTATTTTATGGTTTCTTCTGGATTTGTCTAACACAGATTTCTCAGAGACAAGACATCAGGAAAAATGTTTTGTGAGTTGTAAATTAAAATGGACAATTTTTGTTCCTTACAGATGACTAGGGAAATAATATGGGATCGGTGACAAGCTTTTGATTTCTCACTTATTCTATGCAAAAACATCTCGTGGCCTGCAAATTCTAATCAGTACTCCTCCTCAACATTGAAAGGAATGCCCTTCCTTAGTAGGAAGCTGAGTAGGAGAGAAAGATAACCTTGCTAATAGACCAGCGTCATTGCACTTGTCACTTCCTTTTATAACACTGGTCATCTCTTGATTATATAGGGCAATAGATTGCTGAGGTAACTTAAGGAGGTGACACGTGGATCATGAAAAATGTAAAAACAGGTACAAGAACATGTAAGGCCACTGACACTATTGGCTGTGGAGCACAGTGATTTCTGGTTAATTAGTGCATGCAGTACACTGTGCTCAGGAGCACCCTGTGTCTGGATTCAACCTGTTCCAAACAGAACCATTTGACTTGTTTCTGTCTCCATGTCAGAGTTATCCAAAGGCTGGGCAGTCTACTCGCATATATCAAGGAGTCTGTAATACTAGTGTGTTTCAAAATGTTAGAAACATAGTTCATTACAGAACTTAAATTAAAATGAACCTTTTTATGTCTAGGGCCAAAGGGAACTGCATTTGGCTTTTCCTGTAAAAGGTCCTAACTATGTACTCAAAATGGGATTTGTGTAGTGAGAACATAAGCAAAATAACTGTTCTTGGCTTGTTTAAGGCCAAGTGTATGTGCCCATAAATAGATCAGACTTACTTATTTAAGTCATTAATGGTACTTTCTATGTAAAACGTACAGTTGTATGCATCTTTTAATTCTTTAACAGGTATGAGGAGTCCCCAGTCTGTGCAGACTACCCGCCCACCTTTCAACAGAGCCATGTCTTTAGACAGCCCTGTGGGCTCAAGTGCTCCAGTGAGGAATGTCAATGCGTTCTCCATGTTACAAAAGCAAAACTTAATGGGTGGAAGTCCAAGAATGCTTGAAAACCAGGAAAATTTTGGAGCAAATCTGGGTTTGTTGATTGTGTACAAATAGATCTCACTGTAAAAGAAAAAGATTTTATGTAAAAAAGGTTGCAAGCTTATAGTATGAATTTTGTTTAGATGAAACCTTAACATTAATGAATATTAGTTTTACCATCAGCATATAAATACTTTTAAATTATTATCCCTAGCTAAAATTACTAGAACATAACTGTTTACTGTCTGTGTATTATTACCAGTGCTTTACTTTTGTTTAGTAATTGAGTTATTTTTTACTGTTTCAAGTTTTGAATTTAACATATGTTTTTGATATACAGAAGCAAGAAGAGGTCATGATGGCAGTCAGTTGTTAATATTTTAAAATATATTTAGATTAATATAGTTGTTTGATGATTTAGAGCTTGGCATAGTAAGCTTTAGATGCTTTTGGAGGAGTTCAGTGAATTGCTCTGTCTTTGGCAGGTGTCCTTGTTGGTAAAACCAAACCAAACCCCATAAGAATAATTCTAAAACCAAAATATGTGATGTATTCTAAATGAAAAATTATTGTATTTTCTGCTCTTCATCATAGCAAGTGCTCCCAACAGAAATGTTGCGATGAATCAGCATCAGTCAGGAGACTGGGGTTTGCCAAACTCGAAGGTGAATAGATTGGAACCTCCAAGTTCTGCTTCAATGTTGAGAGCAGGACCTGAGTTTAGTGCGTCCCTTCCCAGACCCACCGTGGGTGGCTCTATGTCTGGGCTGCCTGTTCGCTCTAATAGCATACCTGGTACAAGACCAATGCTACAACAGCAAATGATGCACATGAGTAAGTTCTTTACTTTTTATTGTCCTACTTAGCACAATCTCACTAGTTTCTTTGTGAGCATTCATCATCAGGATCTTTTCAGTTTTGGTAGAATACTAGCTTTTCATCCAAAAGCTTTTTGAGGTAAAGACTGTTATTGTTCCCTGACTGGGACATTTGATGAATTTTTGGTGCTCTTTTTGTTTTCTTCTGGTGATATCTGTGTGTTTCATACACAGATAATTCATACTGAGTCTCCAGAGTTTTGGGGGATAATTTCTGTGTATTTCTTTAGTGCAGTACTTCTCTGCTAAATTCCAGGAACTAAATGCCATCTGTGATTATATTTGAAGATATTAGTATTCTGATTAATTTAATTCATGGTACTTGACATAGATGGGTTTTTTTTGCTGTTAACTTCTTGGTAATAAGGGTTTTTTGAAGCTTTTTGTTAAGTATTTCAAAATTCTTCTCACATGGAGTATCCAAATTTCATATAAAACCACGTTGCAAATACAGGTTCTCTTTTAAGTATTCATGTTTGCATGGGAGAAAATAACCTGCATATCTAAAATATGAAGAAAGTGTTAAAGCCTGTGGGTTTTTTCTGTTCTATATCTCTAACAAAGGTTTAGCCTAGAGCTGAAATTGTCCTGTCTAATGTGCCAATGCTGGCATGCCCAGAAAGGGCCGAAAGAGACAGTGGCATTCCTTTTTTATCATGGAAGGCTACCGGGGCTGTTACCAGTTCTCTTTGACAGACTTACTGTTTCAATGTGGCATGTGGATATAAGGCTAAATCAGGAAGAAATTTGTGCAGTCCTGACTGAGAATTCCTCAGCTTAGCTTCCTAGAAATCATTATTGCTAGGTGATTCCTACAAATAGTGGGAAATAATGGGATGACACAAACTCTCCTATGTAGTGCTGTATGTCTCTGAATAGGTAGAAGGAAGGCCATACTCCCAAAGAGCAAAACGCTAGTATGTACCTTCTGTATCTTTTGATTTTCACCTGTTTTGGAATTTAAAATGCCAAATGTTGTTGATATCACTATGACAATGTGTATTGCTAGTACCCAGATTTCATTGGCCAGAAAACTCCCTTGTTTTGGATGTAAAGTTGCTGTATCTGTCAAGTTCCTATTTTAGGGGCTTAAGGATTAGAAATAGCAATTCTGCTCTAAGAGGGTAGCGGCTTTAGATCACTCTCATTTAAATCTGTGGTCTGTTATATTTCTGAAATTATCTTGAGTGTGAGTTTATGTACGTGTACACTTTAAAACATGCTAATGGAAAGCTCGTGAAGCTGCTTGACAATTTGTGTGATCATCCACAATGCTTTATGTGAACACTGGGAGAGCAAGATGACATCTTTTGTTTTTAAAAAAAACACACAAATGTTTTACCTCGCAGGGCCAAATGAGATAAACATTGGCATGGGGGGGAATCCGTATGGACAGCCAGGACCATCTAATCAACCAGGATCGTGGCCTGACAACATGCTACCCATGGAGCAAGCATCGCGGGGTTCACAAAACAGGTAGAATTGGGGAAGGTTTTAAGATAAGTTTAAATACAACTGTTCACTGTTTGTCAGAAGAATTTAAGACCTGGAAAAAAATTAATGTAGCATATACAGTGGGGATAACAGATTGGAGTCAAAATCTATTTCCATTTCTGCTGCTGTTTTCTCACGGTATGACACTGGCTGTCTTTTAACCCAGCTCCACAAAAGCCATTGCAAACAAAATCAATCCTTGAGCTGGGAGGCATAGAGAAAAGAGGTGGGAAAATCTGAAATCATGTCTCTGTGGCACATGCAGAAACCAGGAGAAAACAGAATTTATGTGTGTTTAAGGATAAACGGCAGTTGACTGGACATTTTAGGACCTAAATTTGGGACTTAAGAACTTAACTACTTCAGTCTTCTAGGTGATTATTGTACCTAATCATCTCCAGGTCAATATATTATATAAAAACTATGTATATGCCTTCATAGTCCATAGTTGTTGTAATGTTTTTATATTTATAGACAATTAGTTAGAAACTCTTTGGATGACCTCTTATGTCCGGCACCAAATATGGAAGGCCAGAATGATGAAAGGGCACTTTTGGATCAGCTGCACACACTGCTGAGTAATACAGATGTCACAGGTCTGGAAGAAATTGACAGAGCATTAGGAATTCCTGATCTTGTAAACCAAGTAAGTAAACAGAGATTTTGGCCATTTATTTTCCAAAAACCTGTATTATTTTGTTACTTGAAAAGAAAGTGAAGAGGGCCTCCTCACTCACTGTGTCTCCTCAATTCCTTGTCTTCATTTTCCTACATCTGCCTTTGGAAGCATCTACAGCGAGCAGTGATTTTCATTGGAGAAGCTCAGTATTGATTAAAGTTCTTGTGCATTGCAAAAATATAAAATGGCATCTTCTTATCTAAGTGTATTGTAATATGCCTTGGTATATGGGGAGGAGGGAGTGTTGGGTGTAAATCATTATAATTCTATAAGCAGAGAATTGTGGTGGGTTTCTTTAGTATAACTATTGTCAGCTGAGCCTGGCTTGTGAAATATTTGGCTGGCAGTGACGTGTTAGTGAGTAGGACATTTCCGTCTCCTCCAGTTCTGGGCTGAGTTTGCATGCTCGTGAATAGGAAAATCTATGAATAATGTGGAACTTGCTAAAAACCACAAAATCACACTATCATTTGTACAAATAGCAGTTCAAAAGCGTGGAAGGGCTTGAATAAAGATACTGGTCTGCCTGTGTAAGCAGTGTGCAGCAGAAGTGATTTTTAAAAAAAATTATTAATAGTAACTTTTGCTGTTTCATTTGTCTGGAGACCAAACTAATAGTAATCTGTCCATGCTATGTTCTACCCAAGAAACTATTGGTTGTTGTATGCTGTGTTAGCTTTATTGTTTCTTTAGGAATGCCTACTTAAAGAATATACTGCTAGTGAAAACACTTTTGTATCTGTTGAAGGGACAAGCTTTGGAACCCAAACAAGACTCATTTCAAGGTCAGGAATCTTCCGTTATGATTGACCAGAAGCCTTCGTTATATGGTCAGCCCTATCAAGGGCAAGGGGCAGCAATGCCAGGAGGTTTTAGTAACATTCAGGGACAACAGCCATCCTTTAATTCAGTGATGAATCAGATGAGCCAACAGAGCAATTTTCCACTTCAAAGTATGCATCCTAGAGCAAATGTGATGAGACCTCGAACCAATACACCAAAGCAGCTCCGCATGCAGCTCCAGCAGAGGCTTCAGGGGCAGCAGGTAATCTTTTGCTCCTGTGTTTACACTTTCTTCTTATTTTGGAATGGAATAAGGTGCACACTGAATTGTGTTGCTTCACGAATATGAAAATGGACATACAGCAGATGTTTGAAAGGACGGGTCTTTTGTTTTGGCAGTGCTTTTCACACTGAGAACTTAATGGCTGTAGGAGTGAAACAACCTTTATTAGGACAAGTGTTTCTCTTTCATCAGCCTCCTTAGCTACAGATTGGATTGGTTCCTGCAGCACACAACATTATTGCTACTTAAAACAGTACTCTTCTACTATGTAGCTCTGGACGATCTCTTTATCCCTGTTAAGATCTAGTATTTTTTCTGAATCTCACTGATACCATTAAATGGGCAGCTGCATTTCTCCTGAAAATCAAATGTTACTTCTTTTTGATTGTGTTTTCTAACTAACCATTTGGGCTTACTGAAATACGGGTTTGCTTTCCATTTATTGATTTGATGTCATTTGAGGTATTTTCTTAGGATGAAATGTGAGAGAGTAAATAACAGCCATGTAGATCTTGACACTGGGTTGAAAGCACTGCTTAACGAATTGCTGCATGATTTCAGCTTTGAATTCCCCATGTGAAAATGCAGTCCTGATATCAAATACAATGTACAAATAAAACTCACAAAACTGAGATAGTGCTGTGTGACATGGAATGGCGAAGTTTAATCCTTAGGAAATACTGTGTTCTCTCTTGGTTGTTCTGTATGCCTTTGGGGTTTTGTGATGAAGAAGGAAGGAGACAGAATTTTATCATTTTAAGCAAAGCTAATGGTTATACTCTTCTGCCCAAACATGATTTGGAACAAACATGTAGTCTGCTATATATTTATTCTTAAGAAGCGCTAATTTCGAGGGAAGGTTTAAAAAAAAAAAAAAAAAAAGGCCAGTTAGCATTACATTGTTTGGAGGGTTTTTCTTTTTGTGTTTGTTCAAGCTGCTTAACCAAATAGTTTGGTACTTTCAGGTACATGAAACCCATTGCACTTTATGGATTCAGGAGGTTTGTAAGGAATGTTTTTTGGAGGAGTTGCCATTACTTTGTTCAGATACTGGTATTTTCAAGCTAATAGTGCTAAAATGTCTTTTTCCAAGTTTATGAATCAGACCCGTCAAGCGCTTGAAATGAAAATGGAAAATCCAGTCAGTGGTAACACCTCAGTGATGAGACCAGTTATGCAGCCACAGGTGGGATCACAGGTAAGTAATTATTACACTAGCCATCTGAAACAGTAATTTCTAAATAGACACATCTTTTACACATTTGTTCAGAATTTGGACCTTCTTTCATGGTTCCACAGCATTCCTTTTTGTCTTGTTTCTTCCCCTGTACAATTAAAATATGTGGGTTTTTTACCTCTCTTATAAGTAAGATTTCAGAGGGATCTGTTCATTAGGTCATGCTATCAATACAGTGTGCCAATAGTCTTTCCCATGTAGGATATGATAGATAATCTACTTTATCATTTGTTTAGCACTAATGACAACTTAATGAAAACCTTTGTCTGATATTTTGACGATTTTTGTACTGGCTGTGGGTTTTCTTAATTTTCTGTTCTGGTAATGGATATGCTGGGTCTTAAAGAGTGTAGGTGGTTTGATTGATATGATTTCATTTGGAAAAATGTTTTCTAATATGATTTTTCTTTTCCTTGGGGGATAGCAGCAAGGTTTTCTTAATGCTCAAATGGTGGCTCAGCGTAACAGGGAGCTAATAAGTCATCATTTTAGACAACAGAGGATGGCAATGATGATGCAGCAGCAACAGCAACCTCAGGCCTTCAGTCCACCACCAAATGTGACTGCCTCAGGAAGCATGGATAGTGCTTTGACAGGCCCTCCAATGGCTCAAGTTCCTCCACAGCAATTTCCCTATCCACCTAATTATGGTACTAGTACTAACTTTTTTTTTTTGGTCTGTCTGGTGTTCTTTTCCCTTTCTTCATTTATTATTAAACCAAACTACCTAAATACCAATCATTCTGAAAAATACTGCTAGAAAAAAGGATGACTTTTTCCCTTCCCATCATTGCAAGAAGATAAACTAAAAGTGCTAGGTGATGATAAGTGAAGTATATTGTCTGTCCTTTGTCTTTTAAGGAATAAGCCAACAAGCTGATCCTGCATTTAGCAGAGTGTCAAGCCCTCCCAACCCAATGATGTCATCAAGAATTGGACCCTCGCAGAATCCTATGATGCAGCATCCTCAGACAGCAACAATGTACCAGTCCCCTGAGATGAAGGGCTGGCCGTCGGGAAGCATGGCCAGGAGCAGGTGAACTTCTCAGTTATAATCTGTAGCTCAAAAATTGTCTTTCATTTTGTTAAAAGCAGAAGCTATGTTAAATAGCTTGTAGCAGGCGGATTTAGAAGAGGGAAAAATAATTATATCTCTAGTGTCTGTATTGTCCTTGATCCTGCTCTGGTTTAGGAAATAGACTGATTAAATGTATCTTACGCTTAGCTCCGTTCATTCATATTGGACCTCTGCAATCTTTGTAACTGGAAGCAACATTCAGTCTTTGAATATTGAAAAAAATAACCTGGGGGGAAATACAAAAATTCAGAATAGTATTAAAATGTACAGCCCTAACAGAAGCCTCCAAAAAGGACAACAGGAAATGCATACGCATAGTTCTGTGTGTATCTATAAATTCAAAATTCCTTTTGGGAGGGAAATTTCTGTTTCTACATTTAACAGATATTAGGTAGAAACAAATAAATGTAAAAATAGTTTTATGCTTCTGGTGACTATGTAGTTCTTCTCTTTAATGTGTTGACAGCTGGTGCAGAGAAGGCAATATATGAATGTGTAAACTCCTTGGAAGGTAATTTTATTTGTCCTTTTGTGCTTCAGTTCTTTCCCACAGCAGCAGTTCAGCCATCAAGGTAATCCAGCAGCATACAGTATGATGCACATGAATGGCAGCAGTGGCCATATTGGACAGATGAATATTAATACAATGCCTATGTCAGGGATGCCTATGGGTCCAGACCAGGTAAGTTGTACATAAAGATTGATGAAAAGATCTGTTGACACTTTTCCCATTGAGTGCAATTTGCTTCAAGCCATTCTTCTGGCACAATCCTGTTCTCAGTTATCCTGTTTTGTTTGTATTTACATCTGTGGACGTACCATTTGCATGTCCCAAGAGATACGTTAGTTTTGATGATACTTAAATCCATGATGAACCCAAGCCGTATGCTGTGATTAGCTGTTGACTTTGAAGTATCGTAGGTAGGATCAAGGCTTAAACTGCACAAAGGATGCTTAAATACTTCCGAGCCTTGAGAAACCCCAGAGAGCAAAACATGGAGATTGTGAAAAACATTTTCAGCAGTCGTGAAAGATTATATATAGTAGCTCTCATGAGTCGGACCAAGAATCCTGGTAGCACAGTATCCTTCTGGCAGAAGCTGCTGCTGATACTTACCATTACAGTACTTTAGAATAGTTTGTGTATGCGTAGCAAGAAACTATGGAAAATTAGGCCCCTTATTTAAGGGAAGAGTGAGCTAATAACAGGCACTGCACAGAAGGCTGAAATACTAAATGTATTTTTGCTGTAATCTTTCCATAAAACACCAAGGGATGGGCAATGTAATATTGAGATAAGCTAAATTTATTCAAGTAGAAAGTACCTAACGAAATTTTGTTTAAGGTACCTAAGGAAGCAGTCAAAATAATCTGAGGACTTCTGGGGCATAAAGTAAGGTACCGAAGGACCTTCATATAACAAGTACCTTTTATAAAGACAGGAAAATGAAGGTCAAATGTCCGATTTTCCAAACCCACACATCATACAGTGAAGATACCCAAATAACGTGTTTAGGAAATTCTGGGACAGCATTTCTTTTCTACAAATTTATCTTCAAAGCAGAGCACTAAAATGCTATTCTTCTGCTTA
This sequence comes from Haliaeetus leucocephalus, assembly GCF_000737465.1. Lineage (NCBI taxonomy): Eukaryota > Metazoa > Chordata > Aves > Accipitriformes > Accipitridae > Haliaeetus > Haliaeetus leucocephalus. The sequence goes on along the minus strand of NW_010972709.1, from coordinate 10,487,120 downwards.
GAAATTGAGAAACTGACTGTCAGTACTTACCTCTTCAAAATGCAGTATGTTGACCACTTTTTTCAGCAACGGTATTTTTTATTTTCTCTGATGATTGTTTCTGCTTTTCTTTAACAGAAATACTGCTGATGCCTTCAACCACATCTTCAGACAAGAATGTGCTGTATTAATGGTGCACTAGTATTATAAAGGAAAGCTACGCATTCTTCATGGCAACTAGTACTGGCCTTATGGAAAGAACTGATTTTTCCTGTTAATCACCATACTGTCCTACGTTACTTCATTCAGAGGAAAAAAAAGAACAAACAAACAAAACCCCACAACAAACAAAAATACATTTTAGCAGAAGCAGTCTCTGTATTACTGTATATTGTGGTGTACAGAAAAGGCCATAAATATTTTTGGCGCTCTGCCTCTAGAAATGTGAATTTGGCAATGGCATTTTAGTAGATATGATGGGTAGACTCCTGGTATACCTTATCTTTTTACTGTAGCTATCCAAAGCCCTTGAACTACAGGCAGACAAAAGTGCCTGGAGAAGTCATGGTGGTAAGAATTTTCTGATTTCTCTAGTAACAATATCTGACAGAGAATGTAGTTCCTAGCCTTGACTCTTTTATATTAATTCCTGAATATAAATGCTGCTTTTAATCTCTTACCCCCAGAGTCAGGATTTCCCAAGCAAAGTAGCAGTGCAAAATGAATTGGCACATACTAGTCCAAAATCCTGTCCATTGAAGCCAAGGGGTAAAAAGAGAGGATAATAAATTTAAATTATTTAAACACAATTGTGACTAATATTTACATATTGATGTGCAGCTGAGTGCACTTTATAAAAGACTGTATAATGGATTAATGCAATATCTTTGATAAAGACTTAATATGAAGGTAGGGTGTACTCATGTTCCTTCTCAAACACAATCTCTTAAGAATTATTTGAAAAGACTGCATAATGTAATGTTTTCTGTGTATGGAAATTAGAGCAATAATCTTTCACCTTTTTGAAAATAACTTCAGAAAACTCAAGGCAAGGCACTGCAGTCTGAATCAGAATTTTGCAGTCTTTTTGTGAATAAATTTTGTAAATATGATCTTTAAGATAATGTATTATATATATGACTTTTGTAGGTCACTAACTCATTTTTGCAGAGTTTGTGAAGCTAAATATTTAACAAAATTGATTTCTGTAAACTCAGTGTAGTTGAGGTCCAAATAGAATTTTTTTTTTTTTTTTTAATTAACTTTAATGACTTTGAAGCTGGGTGACTTTGGCCCACATCTTTCTCTTCTTTGGTCTTCAACACATCCTTTATTTTTACATCTTTAACATATAGCTTTTTATAAAAGACCAGTTGTTAAATGCTTTCTCCACCTGTGAGCACTTTGTTACATTTCTTTTTACATAAGGCAATTTGACAAAAAGGCTCTGCATTGTAAGATGTTATGACTTGTCATGATGGTCATGTCTTTCTATAATATGATGCCTTTTCAGTTGATGAATCTGGATTGTGTCTTTTTTGGTCAGTTTTAATGAATTCTAAATGTTCTTCAAAAAAGTTTGTCTGTTGCAAAATATTTGTTGTTACATGACATCCAGAAACCTTTAAGGATATTAAGCCACACTTTAACCAAATGTCTGCACCTCATTGGATTGTTCTAATAGAAATGAATGTATTTTCTAAGCAGGTTTCTCTCATATCAGTATTTAAGTCTGGTTACAAATTCATTCATATTATTTGCTGATAGAGTTGTTGGTTCCCCACACCCCCCCTCCTGGTTCCTTGAAATGAAAAGCCCTTTGCAGTTTTTCCAGTTTCAGGCAGTTACAATGAGTCAAACCTCTAAACTTCCATAAGGGATGACCCAGGAATGCTTAAGATGTGTGGTGCTTTTGTTCTGTTGTTCACTGTGTAATGGAAAACTGACTTCTCCAAGTGGATAAAAAAAAAAAAAAAAAAAAAAAAATCTGTGTTCTTGATTGCTTCTTCTTGGTACTGTAAGCAAGAGCTGTTTTTTTTGTTCAGAATATTCAGTGATCTTCCATTTTAATAGAAATAACTAGAAATATTCTCCAAAAGTTCATCCTTAGCATACAGCCAGTTGTGTTCCAAAGGGAATGTAGATTCAATCAATCTACTTTATGCAATCCTGTCTCTGCAGTTAATACTGAGTATATAGTGGTAGTATTTATTTGAAACCTTCAGTCCAATTCATGTGTGTTTTTTAATGCAAAACTTTTAAAAGCCTAAGGAACTTTTATCTTCTCTTTTATTTCTTAGAACATATCTATTTGTTGAGTAAGTGGTGCCTACTGAAGTTGAAAGGCAACAATCCCTTGCTTTTTATATCAAATCAGAGTAGAACAATCTTTATATTTTGTAGTTGTTCATTATATTGATGGAAACTACAAACCCTGATTGCTTTCATTAGGTGAGCTCTTAGACTATATACTACTTTATACATTGTGCCCTTTTAATTTTTTTAAATGAGTGATTCTATTTATACATCTATGTATAACTGGTACCTGACTGATGTTATAAAGGATCATCATTTTCTCATCCGTGTTTAGAATGTTGGAGCTTTCCAGTACCTACTTTTTTGCTGAATCCAAAGATTTTTAGTTTACACTTGATTAAGGGGGGGAGGGGGGGCATTTTTAAAATGCATTGATGACATCTTTCTTGGCAGCACTGATCATAAATACTACATCCAGTCTGAAAATCTGACCTACTGCAGTAAATAAAACTGATCTTGAAATTTGTTGACATTTAATATCTCCACCAATTCTGTTTTGATTCTATAGCAGCAGATTTTTCTGAATGTTTGTAAAAACACTGTGTAACATTTTTCAACAGTAAGAGAAAAATTAGCTAGTATAACCACCTCTGATCACTGCTGCATAATGAGCGTCGTTTTGCTACATGTCTCTTGCTCTTTTGATCACAGAAACCATGTTTTTATAAAATTCACATGTAGTATTTTTTTCCAATCTTGGCCTAAAATACTGCTTTTAAAATTAGAAAAACAGGACCATTTTTCAGTCATAAGACAAAAACTATTTGAATGTTGTACCAATTAGCACACATTTTATTTTAGAATTTATGTGCAGACTACCAGATGACAGAATGATACAGCAAGTATGAAACCATGTAATTCTGAGAGCAATATTTTAAAAAATTCTCAGGAGAAGGCAAACAGTATTGAGAACTGCATTTAAGTTTAGTTTACATTGTAAGTATTGCTTGAAATATCTGTATCTTTATTTTGCAAAACAGAAAAATCATGGGGACTGATTTATAAAAGAGTTGGTTGTAAGGTATTACTGCTCTTCTGATTTTTGTGTTTGGATGTTAATAATAATGTAAATAAAGGTTTCTATTTAAAATCAGAACTTGGTGACACAGTGTATTAGCTGTCTAATACCTTAAGGCTGACAACTGTATCCTGGAAAGGTCAGAGAAAAATCCAGTGCTATTATTGAGGAAAGCTATGTCTAGCAACTGATTTAAATTTTTTCCTTAGTTGGCCATACAAGCTAAGGGAGTAACAACTTAGACCTTCCACCTATGAGACCCATTTATCAACTAAAGTTGCATTAACATCAAGTGGCATTTAGATCTTTTTAAACTTAAAATAGCAGTCTTTAGCAGAGCTGAAAGGAGAAGAGGTGGTAGCTTTCCCCATAACTTGGCAACGACCTACCTTTCATAAAATAACAGCTGCTTCTTGTGTCACATACAAGTCCCACAGCTCAATATTTTGTATAAAGGGACATGGTATCTTTTCAAGCTTCCGACTGGTATGTAACAGGAGCAGTAGCACTGGCCATGCAGGATTTTGACAGTCACACTCTCATCTTGTCAAAGACTATAATAGGCTGAACACAAAAAAAGGGTAAGTGCAAATTTTTTTTAATCTAACCTAGTATTCTTTCTGCATACTCACTGGGAATGGCAGACAGCTAACACTTTTCTCTGGAAAGCAGCAAAAAATGTGTTTCTATTGGTGAGTTTAAATTCAGTATTTTTTACTTATTTGTATTGATCCAGGATCTCATCATCTAGCAGATGTTTCTGATAGTCCATGAAATCTGTAACAGGTTATAAACAAAATCTATGACTAGATTAAGACAGACAATCATATATTACTTCCATAATTAAAAAAACTCACAAGAAAATTTTGGGAAGTGTATTTGACTCACGTGTGATAAAAATACAAGCTCAAGCCTTGTTTTACTACATAGCACATACAATGAACAACCCCACTGCCACTTTTTGAGTGTTTTTTTTTTTTTCCTTGGTTCTTAAATTCAGGTATATTTTTTGAGTATGGGGGTGTGGTACCAGAGATCTGTATCACTTGTGAAGTAATTCCACTTGAATTTCCTAATGTGCAAAACCAGGAAGGGTATCAAAATAATTTCCATGACGTATTTTTACACTGTGTTTCTAGAAGTGCAAGTTAGGTTTGTGTTTTGAAAAGAAGTACCTCTTGTTAAGAGTGAAGGCCACAGTTGGTTGAGTCAGTCTGTCACATGAGCTCCTTCCTGCATGTGCCTTTAAAACAGGTAGCAGATTAACATGAAAAAATTATGAGTACAAATATCACTGCTAGTGCCTGTACTACAATGTATTTAATAACGTCTTTATGAAAATACTCAAATAGACTCTGTACACTGTGCTTTCTTAGTAAAATGACGTTTTTTTCCCTTTAAAAGCCTTTAAACAGTAACTGTCGTTCGGAACATCTACTTTTGCGTAGACTAAACTATAACTAGATTATTCTTTATTGGCTAAAAGTATTGAACTTCTTGCCTTTTTTTAAAATAAATGTAAAAGTTACACTACTAAGCAAGTGCTGCTTTCTCAAAGGAATTGTTTTGGTTTTGAACATACAATATAATATTACCACATAAAAAAACTTCATACAAATCTGATTTCATTAAAATTTAAGATGTACATTTACTGAAATTTTTCAGTACTTGTAAAAATGGATAGATTCTGAAATGTACTATGCAACATTAAGTAACATTTTGAGAAATGGTGTGTGGGCATTCCACTCTTTTTATTAACAAAATTCTTCACAACCTGAAGGAATTTATTTTTGAACAGTATATTGATCAATATTTACACAACCCCTCCAAAAATCTGGCGTCCTGTTAGTCAAGATTTTCTCTAATTTTCCTAGAGGTCTCAATAGGATGGACAAGTAGACATAGAACTAAAACGTATCCTCAGAGGAAGTTTCAGAAATATGATGGTGTTGAGAATACTCAATGCTGTTCGCTTCAGTTCCTAAATCTCTTAGAAGTTCTTTCCCACCATTACCTTTACCCCGTTAGAAGCAAAAGCGTCCATGTTTTCTAAATCTTGCTTTAGAGTTACACTTGGCTTTGAAGTTTTTCTCATGACAACTGAAGATATAGTTGAACTGAAAAATGCTTTAAGTAAGTTTACTTCCGCTGTCTTTGTGTACACTTTGCCCCCGGGGATGGCAATCCTCTTTGGGATGCGGCTGTATTTCCTCTTCTGTCAATTCCTGGATCAGCATTAGTGGTGTCTTCTTGAAGTAAAATGCCTTGTGAAGCAGGTGAGGTATAATCCAAAGCAAAAAGCAGGTACAACAGTGGATTTGAGAGACCTGTATTTCTGACAGCGTTTCCCGTAATTTCACTGCATCTATTTAATTCACTCACCAGTGCAAACATTCTAGCTATTTCAGCCTCAAAGTTTATCCAGTCCTCCAGGCTAACATAATCCTTTCTGAAGTCATACAACATTTTCATTTAGTCTGTACATGAATTCAAGTTCTGGCCAGTTTGTATCCTCATGGAGGTGCAGCGGTTGGGGGAGATTAGCCCTCCCATCCTTCCCACAGTTGTCCTCTTTAAAATAGAACAAACATGATTTAGTGTATAACATTCTAGTAGGAAGTAATTAGATATTTTTAATGGTTCCATGCAGGAAAAAACAATTTAAACACTGTGGACTACCTATAAAAATATAGCAGGTATATCACAGAAACAATCCAACTACATTTGAAACTTCAACCTGTCCAAAACTTGTATCTCATTAATTCTAGCTTCATTTTGGTTCTAAAGCCAGTCGGGGATCAATTCAACTGCAAATCCTCTTGGGTGAGTTGAGAATACTAGACTGTGCCTGTTAAGGTACTTGTACATTTTTTTTCACTGCACAATTTGAGACCGCCTTATGATTTTTAATGAGCTGAAGTCCCAACCTTTTTAAGGGGAGATTCAGAGACAGTAAATGGCATGGCAAAAGTAACTATTTTTCATGTCTCTAAATTTGTATCTCACCTTCGGGCTCTGGCAAGTTGAGAACTGAATATCATCTTCAAGTTTTAAAGGGCGGTTAAGTAAGCAAAAAGCAGTTTTAGATTTTAGTATGTCAGAATAAAACAAAATGTACAGATCTCTCTTGCAGTCTACTCTTGTGTTCTAACGTGCTTTTTTTGCTCACAACACGTGAGGCTGCGGTTGGATAAGTAGCAAGAAAATAACATGATACTCTCTCTACTCTGAGAAATTACAATCAGTTTTGTTCTTTCTGGATGGTGTGAGAGACCACTAGGTAGCTGCTACAAGTTTAGATTTAGACAAAACCAACGTAATGGTCTCTAATTTTTAGTGGCAGTTAACCTTAACTGGTTTCTTCAACTGAGCATCCACCTTTGCTTGAGTTTGAAATTGCCTTGACCTTAATGTGCTTAGATTCCCAGAAAACATTTACCAAGAGGTTTTGTACAGCAGTGGTTCCCTGTAATGATGGCAGTGTCACATTTCTTGCATAATTTAGAGGACTTCCCACTCAAGCATTCCATGAGACTAGATGATGATGTTAAAAAAGGTGCTGCATGCAAAAGGAGAAGTGAAGGAAAGAAAGGTAAGTAAAAGCTAATGCTTTTTGTAAACTGCTCCCAACTCACAGTGACTTGGCAGATGATGGTCTCTTCACATCTGGCCACTTTCGACGCTGAAACTGCCTAATTTTCAAGCAGCAAAAGGAGAAAAAAGTTAACCATCACCAAGAAAACCACCAGCACTACAGTCTGAAAGATGAGGAAGAAGAAGAGTTTAGCCTGAATTTTGACTACAAAGATTAGAAAATGCTGTAATATTGAAACAGAAATAGCTCCAGTGTTTCAAAGTAACTGGGGTGGAAAGATCTTGCGAACGCCATTCCAGGCAGTGTCTGTCCATGTGGCTTCCCAATCCCACACTAACTCCTTTAGCATGAAGGTAGTACTTAAGAATAATAATTTAAGTTTTTTTTAAATGTACCTGTACTGCTCGTAGCTTCCATCTTTAAGTCCTAGATGAAGAAAAATTAACAATGTTACTAACCATTGCCTGCAACAGAATAAGGTATCAGGTAAGGCACAATTTTAAAAAAGACCTAAGAATATTGACAGATTAACATGTATTGCCACAATAAATATTACCATACATGTTAACTGGAGCTGTTATTTTTGTATTTAATCCCTTATTCTAGGTAAAATAGATTGTAAATTGGGATATATATCTTTGAAACTTTTCTGTAAATGTCCTTCAGTGGTGTATTTAAATGCCGAAACCTGTTGATTTCAAAATGTACAGCTCTGTGTGATGCATATACTAAATAAGACCCAAAATACTATTTTGGGCTTTGGTGGACTCAGGTAGGTAACAGTATTTTTGGGGTGGGCATCTCCCAAGCTCTGAAGGCTATACATTTTTTAAAATAGCATTTCTTATGTCAACTTAATTGTACTAAGGGGTATAAGAAATGCAATTTAAAAATAAGAAATACAAGTAACTGTACCTTTTGGTTTGCTATCATCATTAACCATAAAAAAGAAAAAAAAAAAATCACAAGCACTATAAAAACCAGATCCACTGAGTAGACCTGGAGAATACTTAGGGTATAGGAAATGATGAAACTAACCTAGAACCAGAGTAAAGGCCCATTTTGCTTTTTGGAATTTAAATCCATAGTTACAAGAGCACATCTTTTGGTAGCATAATGCAACCCCTCAGATGTGCTGTTATTTCACAACTACCTTGCACTAACACAGGGAAAGCTGATCAGCTTTAACTTCAAAAAGGAGACTAGTGCTTAAGTTGTTTTTAAGCCAGTTTACCACAAGGTTGCACGGACTGCACTGTCTCTCTGAAGAAATGTTGCTAAAAATCGGGCATTCAGTTGGAATGCTGAAACTCAACTGCCAAACTGGTTGCCCACAGAGGTTGTGCGTCTCCATACTTTGAGGTTTTCAGGATGGAACTGGATAAAGCCCTGAGTAACCTGGTCTGACCTCAGAGCTGACCCTGCATTGAGCAGAAATCTGGACTAGATCCAGAAGTCCCTTCCAACTTGAATTGTTCTATAAGCTTGGTAGTGGCTATTAGAGTATTCTTTCCCTCTTTCACCACTTTTGTTCCGTCCTCATCTCCTTCCCCTGCATCTCAGCAATACTCGTCACTATACTATTTAAGTATCATTCTTCATTTAAGAAACACTATATAACACAAATTGAACAAAGACAAAAATTTGAGCATACAGCCATCAGTGTCAGCAGGACATTACTAGTGTAAATAAATACTAAAATCCTTTTGACTGATAAAAGTTTCCTAACGGTAAGAGCCCCATTTCTTTTGGGGAGTTTTTGAGTGTAATAAATAGGAGAGGCACTTACCCAGATCCATGTTCCTAGTTCTTGGATTGCATTGTTTATACCCTTTGCAGCTTCTTAGTTCCATGAGCTGGACATGCAGTTGATTGAGAACGTCTCTATCTAGCGTATTCACTGCATTCATTAGCTGCAATAAACAGGGGTTCTTGTTAGTAGCTACTGCTCTGTAGTTTGGTATTTTTCATATATGGAATACATGTGGTTTATTTATAACAGGAAAGAAGCCAAATCATATTATGTTAAATGATTTAGGCCTTATCTACATCCTGCACGAATACTGCACTATTTCAAATTATCATCAATAAGGAACAATGATGTATTTCTAGAGCTGTTCTATGATCAGGTACCTGATATGGATCAGTATTGAGATCAAAATACTCCAAAAATCCAGTAGCAAATTCACAAAACAGGAAGTTGTGGGTCTCGTTGATTGTCCTCAAACACCAGTATGTGTTGTTGTTGGCACTGGTACAGGCACAGAAAGGGCCCACTGCAAATTGAAGCGTTATAAAAACATAAAGCTACGTGCTGCTGTCTTTAGCACTGTTTATTACTTTCTGTTTATGGTATTACTTTATTCATAGACAGTTATTCTCTCTTTCACTTCTGAGCTCTAAAGCAGAGAATGCCTTCCAGCATCAGCTTCTTGTTCTATGCATACCTAACCCACATGACATGGCTAAGTTAAGCAACATCTTGGCTAGTTGCTTTCCCTGTCTTCTCTGGTTGGGAAACGTTCCAGACAGTGAGATACTACACATAGCTGTACTGTATACAATATTTGTAGGTTTTTATTTGCAGGTTTTTTTGTGGTTTTGTTTTGTTTTTTTTTAACTCCCTTGCCTTTTGTGTCAACACTGAACTGGAGATTATTTAGTATGAGGAAGACGGTGTGGCTTTGGCTACATTGCTAATGATATCAATAACTTCTAGTAACCCAGCATCCTTAGCCCAGCCTAGCCAGTATTCGCCTACCTATTACTTAGTTTAAAGTATCCTTACGTGTCCACAGGGGAGCAGTTTGCCAGTGTTGGTTGTCATGGGTGAAGCAGGTCAGACCAGGCATGCTGCATGTGTCATTATTTTTTATTCTCTTAAGCAGTTTGCGCAGTTTCTTCTTTCGTCTTTGCTCTCTAAGCAGCCACAGCCTGTCTTTCTCCTGTAGGGCTTTCCTGCACACATGAAACATTAGGGTCATGCAGACTCTGTTATACCTGAACACATAAAAAAATGAGGCAGCTAATAAAATAAGCTGCTTTGAGGGAAAGAAAGAACCGGTATTTTTTAATTAAATGGCTTCTCTTCCACATGGTTCGGGACAGACTCTGCAATTCAATGACACTGGAAAAAATAATTGAAGCCAAAGGCGCTTGCAGGCTTGCCTGAAGTCTGTGACATGACATTTCCCAAACCAGGAACCTTATCTTAGAATTTAGAAGCATTTCAACATGAGCTTAGTTAGTTCCTTGCCCAGATGTCTGTGTATTTAATCTTTTTAATACAGGATAAATTAAATTGTACTAGTTTTACTTAGTTTGTAACTGGTCTGCCGGGGCCAAATGTTAATGTCTTTGCATTTCCTCTATCAAAGGAACAGGCCTTCACTTACTTGAAAGGATGAAGACTAGATCCCTTGTGCCTCAGTTTGCTTTTGTGTTTTGAATGGTAACTGAAAAATAAAAACAGCATTGTTGATGAACAACAGAAAGACAATTGCTCCTTGTTCATACCACACTATCTTACTGGATTTGAAGCAGATTCAATCCAGTGTCACTTCTCCCTTCAATTTATTCATTCAGGGTATGTAGTGAATACAACGCAGCCTGGCTAGACTGGATTAGGCACTTCTGAGCCTTGTTGTGCCTCTTTCTTTCCTTAGCTCATTTGTGCATAGTGACATCTGGTGCCCAAATACGGTATTGCAATATGTATCCACAGATTATTCCAGCTACAATTTTCAATTCTAGTTGTCATTGGTTCTTGTTTCCCTACACGGGGCAGACAAAATCAATGGATTTATAATTCAATTACAACATTTCTTCAACTGAATATTCACTAATTTGTTCAGATGACAAGCTCATACCACCTTCCCGCTATTTTCCTTCTGAAAGAATAGTACCAGTTGTACTTCGCAGGGTTGGGTTTTTTTCTTCATTGCTACTAGCTAGAAGTTCCAGGAAAACTTTACCAAGATGCATGGAACTGTCCCAGCAATAGCAGTGTCTAATAGATTTTGAGATATGGAGGGTGTAAGCAGACATACACATTCTAGCTGGGTGGCTCTACTGTTTTGGCTCTGCCTCCAGAAACTCTTATAAGATTTTGCAGAAATTTCCTTTCTGTGTAGTTTGCAAAGTTAAAAAAAGATAAAACAGCCTTAGTCAATGGCAGTATTTTCTGACTGATAAAGTTCATTATACTACCCACACAAATCAGCAAAGACAAACTAAGTTCATTAAATGTTATTTTTTAAACAGTACATCAGAGTTAAGTAAGTTAGTTGTGAGACTAAAATTCCCTTCAAAACAAAAGAGATCTTTAAATTATTAATGGTACTGGGAGCTTTAATAATTTAATCCTTATAGCAAATTAACAAAATAAGATTATTAAAGAACTACCTATCTTCAGTCAATTTTTTTATCTTAGACACTGGCTATTTCATTAACTAATCGTAAATGCTAAATCCTAATTCAATTTAATTCTGCAAACACTTAAACATATATAATTCAGATGAATAACTTCATTGATTTCAGTGGGATTATTCATCTGAATAATGCTATGCACAAATACAAGTGCTTCCTATTTTGGGCCTGAAAAATACAACATTCTTTACATTTACTATAAAACATTCACTAATAAAAAGAACATTGTTACAGTATATATTAAATAAAGTCAGTTGTTAACATCAGTTTTGGAACTGGTGGATTATAAATCAATATAAACTTTCAGGGGATTTGTCATTCAGAATGATACCGATTTCATTTTAAACACTTTTTGCCATGGGTTCCTTGTATGGGTTGACATAACCCAAGAAACTGATGTTCTCTGTATTTCAGTGATCTGTGGCTGAAGCTATGTTGCAGAATCCACATGGGCCACAACGACTATGTACCTCATGTCTGTAAAGCAGAGTATGCTGTGCCTCCAAGGATTTAAGTGTTACGCTCAGAAACTCATTCCCATTATACCAATGAGACACAGAAATATCGTCCATACCCTCTCATAGAGGCTACTTAGTTAAAGCTGCTTTAGACACAGATAATAGCGTGGCTGCCTTGTGTTTTTGAGTACATTCAAGTATGGCTTTTTTTGTGATACTCATGCTGTGACTACTGTACTCCTGGTGACATCTGGCTCACAGTAGCCTCAGAGATTGCTCTGTGATCACTATGATCAGGAGAAGCTCCTCCTGGTTTCTTTCTGAGCAGCCTTCTCAGAAGCAAATTCTGTTTGGGTTAACATTTGATTTTGAAAGATTTTCTGCTGTGCTTAGCTGCAGAGCAAGAGCTGGCTTGCTCCCCTTCTTGCTTGAACCTTCTTTCCATGGGCTGATCCTACAGCCATTTTGCAAATATTTGGCTATATGAGAAACCAACTACGCAGAGGCCTTAAGGCACAATCACTATTTTAGTATTCCCTGTTGCACTTAAAATTCGCAAATCATCTGCACCAGGGAAAAAAAGATCTTGTGCACTAAGTCAGTGGTGGTTACTAAAATACAGTTACTCTGCACCAACTGATAAATTCCTGCTTCTCCCACCTCGCATAGCTGCTAAATATTGCAGTGATTGCATCCTATGAGATAATACATCCAGCCTTGAAAAAATTGAATGGGAAGAAATTCTCTCATCTCCCCACCCTATTATTCCATATGCTTTACACAATATTCTTTTTAAAATAGATTTGTGTAACACTGCACCATATTGACAATTTGCCCTTGTGGAAAGCAAATTTTCAGAAAAAAGCCTTCAGCTTAAAATACTGATCTCTGGTATCTAATAGCAGCAATTTCAGTACAAGAGCATAACTAACTGGTTTATAAGCCATGTCACACGTCCTGTTACATCACCACTTGACACAGAGGCAATTAAACTCCTGCCTGGCAGAAGGTGGGCCTTGTACTTCTGCAGCAGTCCAGCTCCTCCAGAAAGCATTATACAAGAGTGTAGTAAGTAGGCAACCAGTTAACAGATTCTGATCTTTCCTGTGAAGACATAAATCAGCTACAGTTGCACACTACAAATAATTACTCTGAAGTACACAAGAAATACCTTATCTTGTTACAATCACACTCTTCAGGTCGCTTCTTCTTCAGATGACCTCTCACTTCCCTCAGGTTTTTTATTTTATTCTGCAAAGTTTCAATCTAAAAAAAGTAAAGATACAGGTTAAAAAAAATACGGTGGGAGTTAGTCTTATTCTAGCTTTCTCAAACCCATTCTATTGTCACCAAATGCTTCCCCTTCACCACGTCCCCTCATTCCCACCACTAACAAGCATTTTCAGATTATCCACCTTTCCAAAAGGAAACTACAGCAGGAGGAAACCTTGTTGGTAAATTTGCCTGCTTTGATTACTGAAAGCGGAATGTGGCACTGCGGGAATGGGAGGGCACACAGCCTCAGAGTAGATAACCACTCCTGGTTCCATTGTAATTTTTCCTCTTGTGCTCTAAAGCACACTTGCAAGGGGAGAAAGGTTACTCAAAGGAAAATGAAGCTCTTAAATTTCAGCCTGTTATGAACCTGAGAAGGGAATGGGGAAGGACTGCTCTGAAGTCCCCTCTTCAGAGCTTCTGAAAAGAAAAGCAGCAGTTGGCATGGCATGGCATGGCATGGCATGGCAGTCTTTATCAATGTCTGGCCACATGGGATGTGGACTAGCAGTTAATTGCGCCATCCACACAGTTTATTTTTAACTGCCTATTTTTTTCAGTACATAAAACTCCTGCTTTCATTCAGCCTAGCTCACACACAGCACGGCCCATTTCCACCCAGATGGGTATTACAGGCTTCTACCTCTTTTCTTTACACAGCAGAAAAAACAAAGTAATCCAGTGTGAACAACAAAAAGTCGCTGCAAAACTACCATTTGACATCAGTGACCATAAGTCTAGCAGAAGCACATGGCTGCTGAAGCACAGACAGGACAGAGCGTTCAAGAAAAATGCACAAAGAATCCAGCCCTGTGACGCTAAATCAGGAACACAACAGGACAGAAGTGAGCTCTCATTTTCTTTGACACTCCATATAGCCTACATTTTCTGAAGTAAAAAAAAAAATTAGAAGAGTATGGCAATATTGAAATTGCCCTTTTTAAATCCTAGCAGAGCTATTAAGTTTTGCATTATCTACCCGCCTTGGTACATGCCAATCTGTACCATAAAAGGGGCCCAACAAGGTCTTACATAGGACTTTGCTGTGAATTCAGGTAATTTGGTAAGAGGTTGCAGGAGGTCCTTTCTTTATGCATTCCACCATTATCTGGTCCTTAGAAGACTGCCTCTTTCATACACAACATGTGTGAAGGGTTTTAGCTTATATTCTTCAACATTAGTGACAAAAAATGTCAGATGAAGATTTACAGGCAAATTTCACAGGGCAAATTATCTCCAGGTTCTTCATATACACAAGCCTAAGAAAAACCAATTCAATTCCAAAGTGCAAGGGTTAAGAAAAACACAAGCAAGCAAAATAAATAATTCTAGAAGCACTAAAACTAATGAAGCTCACTTTTCCTTGGGCTTATATTTGACAGTTGAAGGCCTCTTTTTGAGAGGTACACTGGGGAGCAGGGCTAATAAGAGATGAAGAAAATCCAGATGAAATTTTTCCCAGAATGGGGACACTTACAAGTCTCTCATTTATCTCAAAAGGCTTATGACATTTCTCAGCTGTCCCTTCAGTTGCAGTTCTCTCCTCCACTCAGCATCTTGTCTTCACAAACTTGTAATAACTTAATTATCACTGAAATATCTATTCTGAAATCAGCCAGCAAGTTCAAAAGGTTCCAGGGAGGGACAAAGACACCCAGAGGCAGACAGACACAAACACAGCATGATCCTATCAGTCCACAGAAAACCATGCTAAAAACACACACTGAAAATGCATGACTGATAACATCACTGACCTCGTGGTCAATATGAAGTTTATGGTCCTTCCAAGCTTGCAGTGACCTATACAGATCTGTGTCACACTGAACAGTATCATTCTCCAGGATATAGCACCTTGGCATGGAAAAGCAAACAATGGTTATTATAGTGGATACACACATACACAGAAATGCAAACAGCTGGTTTTAATAACACAACTCCAGGACAGATGAGAAGCCAGACTGGAAATGACATGCAGAATTCAAAAAAAACCAATGTTCATTCAAGAGAATAAGACTGTGCTATGAGCCAGGAAAAAACTTTGGGTTTGAGTTGCCATGGAAATTTTTCAAAAGTAGAAAAATTCAAGGAGAATATTCCTATCAAGCAGAACCTGTTGACTGCTTAATTTCTGTATGTAAATTGTGCTGCATAGAGTTCTTGCTTATTCATTAGGCTGTCTACATAAATAATATCTACTAACTACCAAGCACTGAAAGCATTACTCAGAAGCAATTTCCCAGTGCATAATTAAGTGATACAGGCGTAGGGGCAAGGATAAAGTACTTCTTTATAAGATGTATTACTACACCATAAAGGGAAAAAAAAAAACGCCCCAAGAAATTTTGCTGTTTTCTACAAAAGGGATAAAATTTTTCAAAGATATCTCCCTGACTTCAAAGGGAGATACCCTCTGACAATTTTAAGTGCTTATGTTTCACTAACTTCTAATGCAATCCAGGTTTCAAAATTCTTTCAAAAACAAACAAACAAACAAACCCCCGCTTGACAGATGTACCTAAGAAGTTTATTAGGGGTCAAAAAATACCACGTAGTCATCTTTGAATACTCGTTTAAATTAAAGCTGAGTATTTTCAATACTCCTTTATTTTCTCTAAACCTCCTCATGCATGTTGTCCCACTGCCTTCTTTTCTGCAAGTGTTCCTGGGGACTCCTCACAAATTATGCATAACCTTCCTAACAGTTCCTTGTATGGATCTGGAATTCACCCAGTAAGGCAGCAAAAAATAAATTTGACTTGTTCCAGAAGTACAAATAGTGATTTATGGGTCCTGAACATTCATGTGAGCTGGGGTAAGAGAGCACAATTCTCTGATGTCAACCTAGCTATGTTTCTTCCTATTAGCGAGCCTTTAACCCTGTAAACAGAAGTCAAATGGAAACCACAGATTTCAACAGCAGCTAAGTGGCTCACGCATGTTTACATAAGCTAGCCATTAAACAATTTAATGCACATAATCAGTAATGATTGGTGGATTTCCTAATAATTCACAAGTGGAAATCGTGACTAAACTAATTAAGTACAGTTGAAGATATACCATCAGTCCCTAGACCTGCACACCGAGGAAAAGATTTTTAGCTATTAGAGTGTCCAGACAATTCCCTCATCTCTCTCTCAATATGTTCCATTTCCCAATGCTCCTGGTCCATCCAACTTCATTCATAATACAGATTTTCCTTTCCTAGCACTGGCTACAGAAAGCTCTGAGAGGCTGCTTCCTCCCTTAGGACTGATTTGGGTTTGAAATACAAAGCAACCAATGATGTGAAACTAGGTCATACTCCAATTAGAGCCTTTGGTCTTCAGACAGGACAGGTTACCCGCTGCACACTGAGATTTCCTTAAGTAGAGGCTCTCCTGGTTTCACATAGGTGTACACACAACTGTTGCACACTGTTTTGCTTGTCCTCACTGGAAACATGCACTGATCAGTGATTACTGTCTCTGAAGTGCAGAAGACATGAAAGCACTGTTGCAGTTCTTCAGTAGCTTTGTGCCCCTCTGTACATGACAAAACTAAAACAAAACCGAAAGCTGTTGTACAGATGAGAATAAGAATTTTAGTGAAGCTAGACTGGGTATCCAAAAGGGACACAACGTACTTATCACAAGTTAACACACCCATTTACGTAAAGCAGCCACTTATGCAGCAAAAGCTTTTAGAAATATGCCACATGCACTCACCTGTGAGTCACTTTTATTAGGTTAGGGGCTGTATACTCTGCAATACCACCAGTGCCACTGTATTCCCCCACGTCTTTATCTTCCTCCTCACGAAGAATAGCCCTCTGCATCTTGTGCCGCTTGGTGATGTTTCTTGGTAAGACAGGTTGGTATCCGTCCTCTAAACCCAAGTTATAAACTGCTCCATCCAGTTCAACAGATACAGAACGGATTGAGCGATTCCGGACATAACTTGGTTTGTATTCTGCATGGAAAAGAAATTGAAAGGGTTAAGAGGGGGAGAAACAGCCTGTTACAATTTGGTCCTCTTTGTGGTTCTTGGGAGAAAAAAAACAGCCCATACTGTGACATTTAGAATTAACTGGATAACAAATGGTGTTTGTTGCAGCTGTTCTCTAAGCTGATGCCTCATTACCTTTTGCATGAAGAGATGACACCTTAGGGCATGAGAGACAGGGCAGATATAATGCAAATGCACAAGGATGGCAGACGGGAAAGAAAATGTACTTATCCAATATCGCGTTTAGAGCAAACAGTTCGTTCAAAGAGACTCTGCTCTTCCCCCAAGAGTCACTAGATGGCAGTAAGTCCCTAAAAAAACCTAACCATGACAGTTCACGACAGCGAGTTCTCTATTGTTTTCTACTGTCCACCGTACAATGCTCCACTGCTAGGATTCCTGCAACGCTTCCCTGAAGTGGTCCCAATTATTCCCAGGATTCAACCTGGGCCTTTTGTCAATTCTATGCTCATTCTTCAAGGTAAGATGCTTGATTTTTTCAGGAAGGGTTAATATCTGAATATTACTTTAATCCACAGCTAATTTTTTTCTTTGCAATTATTTTCCTGATGTGCACTCCCTCAGACTTTGCTTCTGCAGCCCAAAGGCAAAATTAAACATTTGCTATGAATTGTCCCGGCCCAAATCCCCAGAGCTCCTCTTTCGTTTCGTCTGGAATAGCACAAATATATCGTAGTTATAGAGTCTAAATTCATATCTAAACTTCCCTAATGTATGATGGGGTCCATCTCTGACCATATTTCCTGCTCACTGTCAACGACTGCTGAGAGTCATTCATTACACTAAGAAGCATAATCATCTCATTCCTTGAGAAAAAAGCACAACTTAAGTACCAGAGCCTCTTTTCTCCTCCCTGCCCAGTTCCTGAGTCTTTGCTCTGCATATGTGGTTTGGAATCATCTAAGACACTACTGGAAACAATTGAGTCCCTTGGCTCCCCCAGTCACCTCTGCTTTACACAGAGCTGAAACACACAGCACATCTCACAAGAATGGGACTTCTTTCTGCAACCTGGTAAGGGAAAAACTTGACCAACGTGCCAAATGAGAAGACCAATCTTTCTTGCAATCCCAAGCTCCCCATAAAAGCCAACTTTCTTTATGGGATAATCTCCCCAGCAAAACAAGGAGGGGTAAGAAAAAAAGGAATGGGAGGTACAGTAACAAAAATTGACAAAATAAATATTCATGTCAATTGGCATGCTTTGGCATTAACACAGAGTGACTTTTTTCAAGAAGACTTACATTAATTCCAAATGGATCGCAAGGTCTCAAAAGCCATTTTGCACATTGGGAAGAGAAATAAACATCTCCTCCCACCTGAAACTAGTCCAAGCGCTATATTCTTGTCAGCACCACACACAGAAAGTAGAATACCAGCTGGATTGTCTGGCTTTGCACATTTTCCACCTGTGGTTCAAAGTTTATTGCTGATACTAAGCCAGGTGAGTCACTGCTGAAGGGAAAAAAAACCCCAAAAGACCAACCCTATTTCAGGCACCCATTCAGGAAATGTTTGACTAAATGAGAAGGAAAACTCCCATCTTTTCAGAAGTAGGAGGCAGTTCCAAAAAACTACACCCTAACAATTATATTCAAAGTATAAACTCCCATTTCTTTAATTGTTCCCTCATTTCATCTTGTTAAGCTCAGCCAACTAACAATTTACCTTCCTTACAATTCTAATATGCCAATCCAGCATGTTGGACCTCAGCAGATAGCTTCAGGGAACTGTCATCTACACATGTTCCTGAAGAATTAGAAGCCAGGAGTTACTCCTCCCTTGCAGCCAAACTAACCCAGCCTTACAACGAACAAATTGGTCTGGAGTGAGACAGCTCATGAAGGACCTGTTGTATTGCTTTACCACAACATGCTATCCACAGTGCTGACTCAGCACTGTGATTAGCACCAAACTCCATTATTTTCAGAGGAAGTGGTTAAAATATTTAATAAGATCAGTATTCATCTGTGCTGTGCTCTCCCACCTGCGAAGTGCACTGCAGGCATAAATACCAATGTCTAATTACTTATTAGTCGATCCTCCTCCAGGTTTAAGTTTTACTCTCCAATTCATTTACCTCTGTACACAACATACAAACAAAGTAGATTTAGGGCTGTTAAGTATTTGGTCCCAAACACCTATCCCCCCTTTTCCAAGCTATTAAAGTCTGGCTTTGGTAAGCTCTATGAGTCCCAATGCTTCTCTTCCTCTGGTCTTACGGCAGCCAGCTGTCTTATAGATGGTACTGCTAAAAAGTTGCATTCTCAGAACTGAGTCTGGAAATGGAGTCCGGAGAAATTTAAGCCTAAGAAAGCTACATTTCAGTGCCCCACTCATCCAGCTGTGTACTCTTGGACAACTTGACAAGCATGCTTGTCTTCATTGGAGCCTGAAAGGAGGTACACTGTTCTGGTCCAGATTTCCCCAGACAGTCTAGAGACTCAAACACACCTGATTTTTTACAACTCTTTTGGTAGCATCTCAGGTTTCAACACTGTCTAGTGAAAGCACGAACTGTAGGATCCAAAGTTATTATTCAACCGAATAAAGCAAGGGCAATGTTGTATTATAAAACCATAAACTTCATATCTGACACAACCATGCCCAGCCTTCGGCTTCTATTTAATTCTCCTCACATCCTCATCACTCAAGCCTTATTACTTACTTTGCAGCCACCAAATTCACGATTTAACACTGAGATAATTTGGAAATAATAGTTCTCTCAGGGATAACTGAGAAGACTGTAACCAACTATAACTACTATATGGCATTTTCCCCAAAGCAGGGGCATGACTGCTCAGCGGGAACACTGCAGAAGACAGAGAACTCTTGGTCTTCCCTGTTGACACTTACTCTACGTAGGTATTTTGGATCTGATGTATTTTCCAGCATCACAATGAAGATAGAATAAGCCAGTATGCAAGGATTCTGCTTCTACGTATGCCATGAGGAAATATCCACCAATAGCCTCATGAATTCCTGGTAGGTATTTCCCAGTAATGTCTATATATTTTCCAGAAATTTGTAGAGAAGCAGCATTTTCTTCTATAACACCAAAGTAAAATTAGGCACTTTGAAGTCAAATTTTTGAAAATATCTCAAGTGTCTAGAAATATGGATAAAGGTTTAGAAGTGTTTTTTTCTTGGGCATTATGTACCTAGGGATTTTTAGAAATCTTATTTTGAATCTGTGTCCTTAGATACTTCAAAGAGGAAAAAAAACCCCAACCCCAAAAACTTTCTTACATCCAGTTTCTCACAACTGCTATTGAAAATTATTCATCAGATGCATTATCTTTAAAGCAAATGATGTTCAGGTTTTGGGGGTTTGGTTTTGTTTTTGTTTTTTTAATAACAAAGAAGGTAATTTTGCTCCAGCATTGAGACTACCTCAAAAGAAAAATGAATGACATGAAAATTGGAATAAAAATGCACTAGCCCCTTTGTACACACTTCTGTTTGTTGTTTACAGATCTGTGTGGTCTATCATCATTTCTCTACATGCAGCTTAATAACTCCTTTAATCACATGCACTTGTTCATCACAGGAGGAGGAGATCAAATCCACAGCAAGAAAAACATAATAGACCACAACACAGCTGAAGATTTTAAGAGCTCACTATTACTCTAAACTTTCTTCCTACTGTAAAGCTTTGTTTCATCTTATAAAAGAAAAACATACTGAAGAAAATAAAGAGGACACAGAAATGCAAACATTCCTGACACCCAAACCCATATATACCAAATATTAATGCTCATGTGTTTCTAGCATGTAAAAGCTTTGCAAGCGAGTTGTGTATTTGTACATGGCCCAAATGGGACGTACATGACACGACCCTGTTTTGCAACTGACTTTACTCAATTTAGAAAACATTTTTGCCTGCTAAATGTCCTGGTGCACCTGACAATGGGTCTAGACCATGCCTACATTGTAAAGTAATTATTTTATCAAAACATTTGGTGCTCCAGCCCTTCTCTATCAGCAATTTAGTCTGGTCTTTTAGACCACACGTTCTCACTACACATGACTTGTTTTAGTCTTTCTGAAAGACCAATCCTCACACCCCCATCAGGGTTTGCAACACACTTTATGCACCCTAGAAGCAGGGCATCCAATTTAGTTTTCTGCAAATGACTGTATATTAGAATCCATCAAAACCGCCCTCTGCAAATCCATCTCTACTATGCATCATAGAAGGGAGTGATCAGGGTGTTCCCTTCAGAACTACACTACTGCTTTTAACTAAAGCAGCATTAATGTGGATGTGACCCTAGTCCAGTTTGAAACTTCTGTTTTCTATTTAGCTATTGTTCAATGTGATGAATAGCATTTACTGGCATTCAACTAGGGCTGCAGTATGATCCCATGCACTCATCAAATTCTGAGAGGCAGACCCCAAAGATGCCCTCAGAACTATGCAACCCAGCACAGACTGCACTTTATCCCAAGTCTCATGAAACAGGTCATAAAAGTCCAAATACACATAATGAGTACCCAGTTCACCCTCTTACCATTCACAATTCAGTGACCCAGCTTTCTAGGTAAGCTGTTTAGAAAACCTTGGTATGTTACCTTGACTTGTATTGCTTTGTGCTCATTTGCATTCAGTGTGTGATTTATTAGATAAGTGCATGTAAAAGGATAGCCAACATCAAATTGAAGAGTCTATGTCAATAGGTCCACGCTAACATCTTCCACTGTATGGCACACCCTGAACGTGAGCAGAGGGAAAAACAAAGCGTCTGTGGAGTCAATTATTTTACACAAGACACAAGCAGCGGGAACATGATTGTCAAGATCCTATCTTACGCTGCTAAAGTTTATGCCTTATGGTTCAATGACGCAAGTGAGCTGAAGGGTATAGTATAAACTCTGCCTCTTCTGAGCAGAACATAAGGAAAAAACCCCACCATTCTGATTCCTCTGCTAGAGGGAGCAACCTTCACATTTTTTACCTCAACTTCCTTCATACATAAACTAAAGGTAATTATACACTTAACCACCTCCTCTGGATGTTGTGAAAATTAGTTAATGTTTAGGAAGCACTGATGAAAAGTACTTAAGTAAGTGTTAAGTATTATCAGATAGCATTATGTTGCCCTCACTTAAATTGTTTTCCTCTTCTCATTTAAGTACCTTCAATCTACTTCTGTTATTTGTCTCCCCTTGACTGAACTTTCTTCTCTGTGACTTCAAAAAGTTAATTGAATTGCAAGTTCTAGTGTTATTTAAAGATTATCTGCTGTGCCACATATTTAAACAGCAAGTATAGTTGAGTAATTTCATCCTGGAACCAATAATTTTTTTCAACTAAAAATTAGCTTAGTAGGTACTAATCAGCTTGCAAGGCAAATATAATGGGAGAAAATCAATTTAAACTCTCTGTTTGAAGCTTGTGCCAGGTCATTATACAGAAAGACTAATCTGCTAAATAATTAAGGCTCTGTATTTGTGGAGTGAGACGAAAGAAACATTACAAGTGAATAATAATTCTGTGCTGCCGTTTGCCTCTTTAATCTATAATTAGACTATGTACTTCAAATATAGATGTTAGTCTGACTAAGGTTTAACACAGAGCCAGTGAAATAGGGTTTCTGAAAAAGCACCTGATCTGTGCCAAGGAAACTAGAAGCAGAGTCATCCCCTTTGGACGTGATCTCTGGTTAAAAGTCAGCCTTGTCTCTGCTGACTGAGCACAAGGAAAGGATGTTAGAAACAAGCAGCTTCTGTAACAAAGCACACGCATCCTTATTAAAAATAAATTACTGCAGTAACGGCTCCAAGCATTGCAGTACCTACTGAAAACTGGAGTATTTGCTGTAAAACACTGTTCATGTTTCATGGCCTGTGTAATGATGTGCTACTTGCCACTTCAGTGTTTGTACTGCATTTCCCAGTTTTGAAAGACATAAATATAGGACCCTATTTTGGATCAAAACACTCCTCTTCCTACAGAGAGAGGTATTTTCAAATCTGATTGTCCAATATGAGGCACATTGTTTCATAGTTAGATACACAGTAAATATGCTGATAGAATTCAATGCAGATAAAAATCAGGACAATTATGTGTGTTAGGGAACAAAATCCTAACCGTTTTCTAAGGCAGAGACAGAAGATACAGCGGGTTCACTTACTTTTCTTAGAGAAGAGTTTCTTTCTCCGTCCAACGTGGCTCAGCTTGTATTCGTTCTCTTCACAATTGCAGTCTTCACTATTCCTGTTGTAATACTTGGGCAAAATATTGGAGGTGCCTTTGCTGTTGCCTGCAGCTGCCAAGTTTGCCATTCCCTTGCACTTGTGTAGCTTGAGCTTTCCACTGGCATCTTCCACACACTGCCATTTCTGGAAGAAATATTTGGTCATTAAAACTCTGTCCCAACTGTGCTTTGTCTAATGGCCATCTCCAGCAATCTATCAGAGATTCCTTGTTGTAGTAAGCTGGGGCTCATCTATCACCTACTACCAAAAGAGAATTTTTGTAATCTTCCATTTTCAGACAAAACAGGAACTCTTTCGAACACTCTTGCATCTGTTTCTGATTTTGTTTCTTGGAGGCAGAACAATGGGAATTTAACAAAATCAATACTACAGCTAAAAATATGGACGTGACAAGTGACAACTTTCAGAAGCATAACTGTGGCATAAACCAAGGACGTTCAAGCCTTGTCCACAGGTTTGAAAAGAATCCTTGCCTACCAGCAAGTGTGTTTGTCAGGCTGGCAGGAATCTATGCCACTATTATGCCACTAAACCAGCACCAAGCTCCAGGCCTGCATATAATCACAGCCCATCCCATATCCTACAAGGGAGAAAACTTCTTGAAGGAGTCTCCTTCTCTTTAATAGTTCAAATGCCTGATGGTGGGATGATTTTATCCAAGTTGTGGGTTCCTTTACTGTAAAGATCTGGTCTGAGCTGGTTATCTAGACTCATTCTACAGTCAAAGAAGACGAAAAGTCACATCAGGGTATAATTCACTTCATCCTAAGGTGGCCATATAAAAGAGATAAGAAAAAGGATTGCCCTGCAGAAGTGCCTGTTTCTCTTCATTGACCTTTAAAAGGGTTGGTATGACTGGATCAGCTATGGAAATCTGTAGTTAGATAAGTTTATCTCCATCTTCAGTGTTTCTCTTAATAGCTTTTCCCATTCAACACCCTTGGGCTTGACTAGCAATGGTGAGCTGCACTGGATGCCTGCAAAGTGAGAATCTCCTCCCTCTTCCACTCAAACTAAAGATCTCATCTCTAATCTCCAACTCCTTCTGTTAGTCAAAACCTGAAGTAATTTGCTTACAGCTCCCTTTGTGCTGCTGTCAGAGCTGTGCCAAGGGCAAGGGAGTTTAGCCACCTTCAATCTGGCACAGAAGTTTTACCCACTTCCAGACACATCACAAAATAATTCCACCTACTCCTTTATTTACCAACACACTACTAGCTACAGAGCTAGGCTTTGAGATACATAAAACAACCTCACAGTAGCAGTTGCTACTGCTTTAAATAGAGACTCTCGGAAACACTTCAGCTTTTTGCTGAGTCTTGAGAGGCGTTCCTCTTTTTCCCTGTTACAAAATCCTGAGTCTGTGCTCCAGGACTCACTGGAATATTGAGAATTTTCCAAATAAAAGAAGAGAAGGAAAAACAGCAACAGCTCCCAAGTGAGATGATGTTTTACAGCAGCCTGCCGCTCTACAAGGGCGATTCAGGCACTTCACCTCCCATAGAGAGGTGCGCCCAGGCTAGGACAACAAAGCCTACATTCTCGATTGAAATTCACTCCATTGTTTGCATGACAGCAAAGTAAGAAAACAGTATCACTGTGCTTTTATAATACAGAATTTAACAGGAGTCTGAAGTGAACTGACAAGTTACAGTGGATTTATCTATGTCCACGGGAGATTCTCTCATTTAAAATGATCAGAGTTTTATGGTGTGTCCACTTATTTCTTCAGACAATTGGATGGCAAGTCTCCTGAGCTGTAATTACTTCTTAGGTGCAGATATTGTGTCCAACCTCCTGTACAGTGCAAGCCTTGCACTGATGCAGATAAACACAGCTTAACTTTCAGCACAAGGAATCATAGCAAATCAATGAGAGATACTGACATAACAAGACATTTGAATCAGTATCTTTGTATGACTGTCTTCATCTGTAAAGCAGGACACATTTACTTAAATGAAGTGTAGAACAAAAATAACCTTTGAAGAATCAATTGCTGAGTTTTAATTTTATTATTATAACATTGATTGATACAGACTGAGGTTTGAAGCAGAAGTTATTTTACTAGAATAAGCAACGGTTTCTTGCACAATGAAAAAAAGATGTAAAAATGTTTGTTGCTGTTTCCCATTCCAATTCAGCTGAATCTTATTTTTGAAAATATATGAGCAAACTGCTTTTTCTGCTCAGTAGAGCTCTATGCTGTAGGTGTCTGATACATGAAAAATGAAGATTCAACAGAGGGCAAGTTAAATGCCATGATGAGAACTACTGTAAATAAGTGCTCTGATGTATGGCCCCAAATATGTTTTCTCTATTTCTTTCATCTCCTGTCAAGAAAGTGATGCTCATTTTTCCCCTCCAGGTGAACTGGAAAAAATCCTTTAATTTTTGGTGCAGTTTAAATCTTTCCAAGGCAGCTGTATGCTACAGTGAAAACATCTTAAAGGCTTTGCTAGAAGGGCACATTATATGCATTAACAGGCCCACTGCTGAATGACTGCAGTGCAGAACTACCTAAATTACTTTAGAAGCAAACATTGAACACATGGGGGTGGAAGGCGGGGAAGGAAAGTCTCAAGCTTCTACTTTTTTCCCCAAACCAGATATGGACATGTGTGAATGTGTCTGGGATTCAACAACTTACCCTTGGTCTGCTTATAGGCACAAATGCCAATTCCCTAGGTCAATATCACAGCTATATCAGTTGCAGTAATTTCCAAAGGATGCTTTCAATCTTAGGGAAAAAGGGTAGTAATTACAAGGGAACTGTGCATCCTCTGCCTGACAGTGAAGAAGCTTTAAACATTGTGAATTCTGGCATTTTAAATTGGTTTCTAGTGCACAGCATACCATCATGCAGAAACTTGTGTCAAATCCTGGAAGCAACTGAAGTATTTTATAAGAAGTAATCACTTAAATAATTAAATACCTATATGAAGAACTCCAGAGTGCCCCAGAGATACTTTGGCTCACAGGTACAAATGATAACCATCTGGCAGCAAAACGTAATTACATATAAATAGTGGATTAACTCAACCAGTAAAGAAAACAAAATGCCCTTAGTTCACCACTTGCCCCCAACTTTTCAGGTCTTTTTTTCATTAGGCCAAAATATGTGTTCCTAATTCAAGTTCTATAGCTTATAACATCTCACAAGAGCTATGTCCTGAAAAGGAGGGCAGTTTAACACAAACTAGAAGTCAACGGAAAACCCAGACTCCCCCACAATCTTTATCCCAGCTCATATCAAAACTCCAAAGGAAGAACTTTTCTTTCCTCCTGCAAAGCCTTGCAGAACAGCTACTCAAGCCATCAAATAAATGGCTTTTGCAATAAGTCCTGAAGCCCATCAAGCTCAGGTTGTGCAAAATTTCCAGATACCTCATTTAATCATTAAAGCTGTTCCAGCTGGAGATTTCCCACCATCTTAAGGCAGGCCAAGTTAGCTGCTGTGCTTGTGCTTTCTGCCACCTACTGTGCTGGGCTTGTTCTAACACTTCTACTCCATCCTCTACCTTACCTCCCACTGCACAACACATGCTACTCAGTTATTTATGTGCAAAGCAGAAGAGTCTGAGCTTTAGTTTAATGGAGAAATCAGTGCTACTGAACAGAAGTCTTGTTCAAAGATACACTGCAAAGGCAAAAAAAAGACAGTTTGTAACACACATTCTCCCCTCCAGCCCAAACTACCTGCTATACATATCAACAAGAGTAAAGCAGGACTTCAATATCTATGAAACATGAATCATAACAGCAGCAGTTGTAGACTGAACAGATGCCCTGTTTCCCCCCAGTAACACTATTTACCTTGAACACGCAAATGACCCCTTAGCAGAAAAAGACATGTTGTATTTTTCTGTGTTAACCCCCCATTATTTCCTTCACAGCCCCCATCACCATGAAGTGGTTTTTGCATTATTGTGCATCGATGTCTTCTTACCGCTACAGCAATCACAGATGTTAATTCAAAGTCATTACTTGAGGCCCCAATCAGAAACAAATGGCCATGACCTTCCCTGTAGGATTTTTTCCTACAATTCACTCATTTCCCTCAGTGAATCTCTCTCAATTGACATTGTTTTCTTTGGGGGAAAAGGGCTTATCACACAAGCCTTGCTAAGAAAAGATTCCAGTTGAAACATACAGCTTTCAGAGCTGAGCCCTAAATCATCATGCTGTGTCTCATCAGCTCCTCTTTTTGTTAAGCGAAAGAGATTCCATTCCCTTTTACAGAGAAGTGAAAAGTGAAACTGTCTGATCAGTTAAGCTGCCAGCAAGGCTCCCGCCCTAACAGTTTTAGGAATATAAGCTCTAGGAATCAAAGTTTCTGCAGGATAATTAAGTCCTCTGTCCCTGCCAGCAACCTGACAAAAACACTTCAGCAATATATGTCATCTTTAGTTTATGTGTATGCTTCCTGAACCCCATCCTTGCTGCCACATTGGATGGTTGAGCTAGAAACAAACTGCTTTAATGGCTAGAAATATTCTAACTTCCAGTCTAAACTGATTTATGAGTAGTCAAGATACATTTTTTCTTGTATGAAACAGTACAGTTATAGTTCAGTTAGTATGAAACAGCTGAAGTTAGTTTAGCTAGCTCTTCTCCTTTGCTGTGGTTTGTTCCTTCTGCTATATTTTATTGAGCTAATGAGGACAAAACAGCAAAATCCAGAGAGAGATGCAAGCCCCTTCTCTACTGCTTTTGCTGGCAGCTTGTCCTACTGCTCAAATGTTACAGGTTTCAGGAAATAGTCAACTTGATTTTCCCATTGTTTGTCTCATACACATTGCTACTACTCTGTTCTTGTTGACTGAAAATAATTGGCTCATGTCTTCTGTATAACACCTCTTAAGATTCATGCAGACAGATTCCTCAGCTATTTTTTTGACTGAATATGCTCAGTTCCTTAGCTCTTCCCAGCAGGTATTATTTTCTTAATCTTTTAACATTTTTGTTGGGTTGTTCCCCCCCTACCCCGTACCTTCTTCCAATTTTATCCATTGGCAAAGGATGAGTTCGGTTTCCTTTATTTCATGTCATCAGTACATAAACAGCACTACCTGTTCTTCATTCCAACTGGACATTATTTCATTATACTGACTCATGATTTTTGGAGATTTGGACCTCTGGGGTCTCAGCTCAATTTCAGTTGTCACATACTATATATCACTCAAACCTTAAAATTGTGAGATGGATGAACAATTTATTGACAAAAAATTTGGAGTGCTTTTTAGTGCCACAAACTGCAGCTGAAATGACGCAGGTGGGACAATCAACCAGCATGCAGATGAAAAATCAGGTATTCAACTAAATTTAAGATTACAATTATATAAGTCATTTATTATTAATATAATAATTGGATTGTGGTATCAAATGGTCCCAGCTGCTGTGTTAGGTACTGCAGAAGCTAAGGAGTGAGTGCAGCCTAAGCAGAAATTACATGAGTGGTGGAAGAAAAAAACAGTAGCACCAAAAGGGGAATTGATTTGTCTGAGGTCCCACATCAAGTCCGTAACAGTTCTGAGACTGAAGCCAGTCTCTTGACCTCCAGTTCGTTGCCTTTTGAACTAAACTACGCTGCTACTCCTATCAGGATATTTGAAAAAAAATTTGGGTTTTTTTATTAAATGTTGGTATTGATTTTGGCAAGCTACTTGCAACTACTGTAATGACAAGGAGTTTAAAAATCTCAGTTAACAAGAGATGCAAATTTCTTGGTTTTCTGAAGCAACAACAAGCAAAACAACCCATAAGTAAAATAGCCTCTGGAAATCATTATAGGCTATTTCTGGCTAAAGGAGGAAAACAGTTTTGTTAATTATAATTCCTGATAAGGAATACAATCCTTGAATAAGACCCTTAATAAATCATCATGATTTTAATTTTCATGGTTTGTTGCTTCCTAATTTTATCAGTTTGAAGGCTGATAAAATTTTTAATGTATGAAGTTATCAACAAGTCATTTCTTGTTCCAGTCACAGATTAAGAACCAGATCCTGAAAGTTGCTGAGCATATGCAACTGGCACTGGAATTCAGGAACGCCAAAGATCCGCCTAAAGAGCTATTAAAATTATCTGGACTCTAGCTGGCTTGATATGCTTCACTTATCAACAGAACCTAAATTCTTCAGTAACCTTGGGATATCTCTGCTAGGTACAAAAGAACCGGACAACTACCAAGGATACACAGATCAAAAACTTTCTTCCCAGTTTTTAAAAAAATTCCTTATAAAACCTGACTTAGTTTCCCAGGTCTGACTAACATAAGTTCAAGCTACAGCGCCCTCAGGAAAAGGAGAAAATGTAAGTAATTTTTTCTACTGCTCCACCCTTGGCACTAACCGATGGCTAATGATGATTATGGTGGCAGGAATATGAACTGCTGCAGGAAAGCACACATTGAGCAGAACAGTTTTCATCACTGCTATGCCATGCTATGTCAGAGAATTGGGGGGACCAATTGAGTAAATGACATGCTTTTACTTATGATATCTTCATGCCGGTTACAAAAGAGAATATCCCTTCATGATCCTGGTTCAGCACAAAGCAATCAGAGGAAAGACTGTGTATCAAATCTTTCATTTGCAGAACATCTGAAGGAGACAAAGTGCAAATTTTTGCATTTTGAATGTTCTCCTGAGAAAACTGTCATATATGATTATATTTTTAATGCTATTTAAAGGCAAATTCTACTTGTATCAGACTTGCACATAAATAGAGCTTTGAAAATAAAAAGTATTTGAAGAGGAAATAATGTGAATTCAGACAACTATTTTTCTTCATGAGTTAACAATATTATTGTACAATGCCATGTCCTGCTAAAGACAAAAGTAGTATTTTTTTTAAATTTCTTTTTTCACATGTACAACATAGATTCCCTATAGCATTCAGTAGTGCTGCAGGTATTACACGTTTAACAAATGTGCACAAAGTTGGCAAATGACTTAGAGGGAGATTCTGTGCAGCTGTTGTTATGATACTGTGGAGCTGCTGGGAATACTCTACAGAGCAATGCTGATATCATAATTGGCTTCCACAAAAGCACATTAATGCAGGCCGCCAGATAAAAGTGGGTCAGCTTCCACTTACCAGCCAGTTTAGAATGAAAGGCCGAACTACAATGAAGAGAAAAAATTTGTGTGGAAGCCATTAGGTACTAGGATAAATGTTTTTTATTTCATGTGGGAAGAAAGAGCTCATCTCTTAAATCCTTGAATATAAATGCTGAGCTGCTCTTTCATCTGAGCCTACAGTCACCCTTTGTTGGATGCAAATAACTAACACAGACCAAACCCTACTAACCGAAAAAGAAAACATGGCAACACAGAGATACCCATTGCACTCAGAAGAATTTACATATATTAGTGTTGCCAAAAAAATCCCACATAATGGACTCTGAAACAAGGTTTTAAACAGCATGAATAGCCTCATCTCCATGATCCTGGCGCGTTGTTATCAAAACGATTATAGGTCAAGGAGGGTGACAGAGATTTGCAAAGGAAGAACATTTTGTGGTGATAGAACTGTATTCACAAACTTGCATGCTCACAAAGCAGAATTTCAAAATCTCCATCTCACATTCAAACCTTTCTTTACCTCTCCTTTACTCTAAGCTCTGTCCTTGTCTCTTCTCATTCACTCCCCTTCTGAGTCTTTGTCCTCCATTTGTGCTTCTTGTCTCCTGCTCACACTTCATATTCCCTGGCACTGCTCATACTTCTCTGCGCATGGATTAGCAGGTCCCCAAAACTCATTTAAGTCAAAAAGAAAGAGCCCCAATGACTTTAGCAAGCTTTCACCTAATTCTGACCCAGACTTCTCATCACATTTGCATCAGGATGTGAAAATTCACCTTTTGCACTGAACACTCCAGATACTGTTAAATGCACAATAATAAAGTGTCCTGCAGGCTCAGGAGAAATTTGTTAAATAACCACTGTATCTGTACACCATAAACTCCCCCAAGGCAGTGGTATATTATTCATTTGGGCTCATTCTACTTACTATGCAGAGCTGTGAACAGCACCAGCAAACAGACAACACCCATTTGTCATTTGAGAAGTTAGTCTTGCTTCACTCTGAAAAGACTTTTGGGTGCACCCATATTTAGACACGATTTATCCCCAAATAAGCACATTCATCTCTCACTATTCCTGCTGTCTAGACAGACCACTAGGACATATTCTCTAGAGCAGGGGTTAGATGGATTGAGATTCCCTTGAGAGCCCTTCCCAGACTCTAATTGACTTGATTGTTAGGCAATTTTTCCTGATGTCCAACTTAAATTTCTTTTTTGCTCAATTTCATCCTATCACTTCCAATTACATCTGACTGAACTGCTCAAAACAATTCTTCTCCTCTCTGTCTCCTGACAATGAGGATGCAGCACACACATCTCTTATTAGCACACCTTCACTTTGGAATTTATTGGCAATTCTGAGTACATAGTTGACATTTTATGCCCACTTCTTACAGATGTCAAAGATATTTTATTATCCATGGAAGCAAACATAAGTCTGTGAATGTGTGTAGATGATACAGAGCCTTCACCCTTCCTTCCATAACTGAGACGCAGTAATTACAGTAAGAAAGCCTGAATGTAGCTAAGTTACCTTATGCAAAGAGACAGCTTCAGTGACAACATGGACTTGGAAAGTCTCTCTTCCCCTCTGTTCTTACAATAATGTTCAAAATAATTGGGAAGATG
Organism: Haliaeetus leucocephalus; assembly: GCF_000737465.1. NCBI lineage: Eukaryota > Metazoa > Chordata > Aves > Accipitriformes > Accipitridae > Haliaeetus > Haliaeetus leucocephalus. Next base: position 10,455,108 of record NW_010972709.1, on the reverse strand, counting down.
AAGACGAAAGGAAGAAGTTGAAAGATCTCTCAAAGGGAAAATACTGATGGAAAAAGAAAAGCTGTATTTCCCCAAACTACTTACTGGATGATGATGTAGCAGAAGCAGTGACTTTTTCCCCAGTTTCTCAAAGAACGATGCAAATTCAAAAAACAATGGCTTGCTCCCGCCCATCTAAAATTTCAGCTCAAGACATCTGACAACAATGAACTACTACACAAAATACTTAAGTTCAGTATTTTTAGGAAGAACAGGACATTATAATCTCTCTGTATACTAAATCTGACAAGCTACAGGAAAAGAGCATCTGGAAAGTGCTTATACATACAAATTGGATCCAATCACCTAAGGAACAATGGACTCATTTCACAGGTGCACTGAACTACATGATCAGTAGAGCCAGAAGCAGGGAGTCTGGCCTCTGACAGTAGAAAATGAACTACATAGCCTAAGTAGCCCATTACTATAGCCTTGGTAAGCCATTCAGATCATCTCTGCAGGAATGGTTATATTCCACAGACTGACTCATTCTGACAGCCCTCTGAGCTGCCAGGATATGAGGTAATGCCAGCCTAATAACAGACACATTAGCATGTGGTCCCATCTACCTTCACCTCTTTGCCCACATATCCACGGGCAGAATGTGTTACAGTCCTCGGAATGGGGTACTCTGACCTGTACCTGGATGAGAAAGCAATGGCACAGAGTCAATTTTGCCATGTTTCCAGAGGATGAGAATTCCCCCAAGAGTGGAGAAATCTCTCCAAGAGTAGAGCTGCTGGAGCTAGCTTTGCTGCACCTTTGCACTGCTTTGGTAAATTTGTAAAACCTTCTCCTGCACCGAGACCATGTATTGGTACTACTCTAAATTCTTCTTCCTGAATTTCTTCTACGTAACTTGGATTTAAAGTGAACATATTTTCATATCTGCCCAGAACAGTTATGTAACAAGAGAAATGACACACAATCAATGAGCTTTGTGCTCATATACACACAGACTGCCTGCAGTCATAATTGCATGTGTGTTTTTACAGTATATTTTTGTTAAGAGGAAGGATATATTGAGTTCAAAGAATGTTAGTTTCCATTATATGTAATTCCAATAACAACAAAATGAGTTAAATTAAGAATTCAAAGCGAAGTGAGCTATATGTATTTGGAGGAGGCCAATCTGTTAGGTTCATTGTAGCTTCTCGTCACTAATGAATCCCAAAACACATTCTATTTGGGGAATATAATGTTAAAACAGCCTAGGCAGTTCTCTTAACAGTAGTCAGGAATCAATACAGAGGCACTCGAATCAGCAGTTTCCTGATGGACAGTCAATCTCATAAATGCTGTAATATGGTTTTGAGCAAAGGCCACAGAATGAGCCATTTGATGTATAAGCTGGCATTGATGACAAGGTGAAGGACATTCTCACAGTTAAGGTGTTAGGCTTAGCCCAACTACAACTGCTTACTTTCAGTTGGGGGTACAATGCCCTACCTGGCCAAGCTGTTCACAAGCTGTCTGATACTCAGCTCGCTGACAGAGGTCTTTCACACGCTGGTATTTGGGTAGAAAGTTTTCTTCTTGGGCATCCACCTTCTCACTCTCCCTCTTATGCAGCAGTTTACTGGAGGAAAAAAAAAAAAAAAAAGTTTATTTTTGCAGTAATATTAATTCCAAGATATATGTACAGTTTGCTGAAAAGGCTCAGAGCAGTAGGTTATCTGCCAAATCCATAGCATCACTGGTGGCCAAAACTTAATAGTCCAGCAGAAACTAGCACTTATCATCATCTCTGATAACACACAAGTTATTCATATCATGCCCTCAGGGAGCGTACAAAAACATGCAAAACCAAGACAGTGTGTTTCGTGTCTGATTGGCAGGCAGTAACAACAGTTGGTATAAAGAGAACATATTCTCCTCATGCTACAGGGCTGCACTTTGCAAACCCTTCATGCCCCGTGTACATATTAAGTCAAGAGGCATAGAGAGAATGGCCAGCAGATGAACACGCAGAGAGGAAAGGTTGTTCATACTCCCATGATACAAGCAGGAGGGTCAGGGGGCAGCAGCTGAAAGAAAAATGGGATGCCTTTCCATCTCTCAATCCGAGTAAAACTCTCCTTCCCCCACCCCAACAGCACATTTATGCAAGCTGTGGGCAAAGGCCATATATTCCCTCCTATCACACAGTCACTGCCATTAGGCATACTGCAGCCGTGTCTCTGCTGGCACAGCTAAACCGCTTTAGGTCTGTGGCAAAGTGCTGCTTTGGCTTTAGCTGTTCAGTATCCTTCTATTTAAAAAGACTGGGTTTTGTGATTAACACTTTCCTTACCCTCTTTCCACTAGGAATGAGTCTCTCCACACCTTCATCTTTTTCTTTAAATGGAACCTAAGAGGAAATGAGGAGAGGAAGAAGCAACTCCCACAAAACCAGTAATCAAGTCATGCCCCAGTTTTCTTTCCCACCCCCAATTCAGATGAGAAACATTACATGTAACTGCACGAGGGAACATCCAGCTTTATGAAGAAGGCACATACACCTCTCCAGTGCAAATCATGAACAAACAGGACAGATTTGTTCCTACAGGGACAAAACCCACAACAGATTCACACAGTAAAACTATTTCAACATGAGCATGTTTAAGGCACAGGGGATTAACTGACTTGTCCTTGATCACAAAGGATCGCAAATTAAATCATGATTTCCTGACTCCAGTTTGGGCTCTTAACCTGCACACTACCCACGAAGTATCCTATTCTAAAGCAGCTGCTCCTTTCCCCCTCTCCTTCCACCCAACTGCTTTGTAAAGCTAATCTCCTTCCTCCCTCTTTCTGCTGATTTCCTCTAGCAAGCATCCAGACTAATTCTCTTCCTCAGTCTGTTTCCAATGAAAGTATTGATGGAAGGTCTCAAATAATAACTGTGCAATTCAGAGTGCTAGCCTGTCTTTATATCATAGTCTGATACACAACCAACCCTTTCAACTCAATTATTCTACAGTTTATTCAATATGAAATGCTTTGCTACAAATGAGGCCACAGAGACATTTAAAATCTATAACTCATATAGCTGAAGACCTTCATGTGTAGCCCTCTCACTGCTACACAGATTACATTTAGTATATCTAGATGCCATAGATGCCATATGGCTAGTAGATGAACCTGACAAAATGAAAATAAATAACTTAAGTAAGTCACATATTGACAAATAGGTCTTTAGATTTTCCGGTAAATGATGTACTCATGTAGGTGGTAGTTTTATTATATTTTCCTTTAAATGTGCTGCATGTTGCTGAATACTTGCTCAGTCTCCTGTTCAAACACATGCATGTTTCCGTGCACACTTCCATTTCTTACCTATTCACTGGTCTCTCAGAATCCAGAAGCTTTAGAATGGATTTACCATCCATATCAGAAGGAATATCCAATCCAGCAATATCTAGAATTGTAGGTGCAAGATCAATATTCAACACAATGTGAGGATTCCTGAAAAAACATATATGAGAACCTGGTTTAAAGTCTATGCAATGATACCAAGCAACTCCAGCTCTTCCACAGAGACCAAGGATCTGAAAAGTCTTATTTTGTGACATCTGCAAAGAAGAAAAGAGGACACAATCCAATTCCTTTCCATGAAGGGAATTAAAATGTAAAAGGTAGGCAAGTTGCATAACCTCAAGAGGGACTAATATGAAGATTTAAAACTTTAGCAGAGAGCATTTTTGAGAAAGCAATGTAGTTCATAAGGCAAAGTTAGTTAATTATTGCAAAAGAGAGTTCAAAAGTCTTCAAAACATGAGAAGGCATTGGAAAAACTCCTTGGGTGTCTTAGAGAATCAAAGTGTCTGCCAAACATGCTGATGACTTTATTAAAAAGTAGATTTGGCAGGTAGCACATGCTTTGTCTGTTTCAAAATATGGTATAGAAATAAGTACCTCAGCTCATAACAAAGCAAGCATGTTCTGAAGATAATGTGAAGAGAAATATATTGCTAGACACTACAGTAAATAACTAAAGCTGCTGTTAAGGTAGAGTGTGAGACAAAAAAAGGATAGGGATCAGGAAAGAAAAAGCAGAGAGGAAGCAGTTATGGAATGAAAAAAAGAAAAAAAAGAGAGAAAATAAAAGAACAGCTTTAATTAAAATAATATCAATCTTCCCAAGTGCACAATTATCCATTCTGAAAACACTTAGAAACAGACATGCCCTGTTACTTAGTTGAGTATGGCATATGCTCCTCAGCCACCACAGTTAACAGGACAATATTTGAACAAAAACTGACTTCAAATTTGGTTAAAATATTGGCATCAACTCCCGAGTAGTACAGACAGCTCCTATCCCCAGAACTGCCACAACTAAATATGAGTGACTTCATGGATCAGAGCATCTAGTTGCACAGCGCTCGGCATTCAGTAGCTAAACAAATGCCCAAATTTCTAATCGTGCGACTTGGTTTTACTATGGGTCTGTTTTTGCAGAAGTGTTTTCGGTTTACGTTGAACCTTACAAACCTAATTCAAATATGTCTGTGACACTGTTGTGTAATTACTCACAATATTACATATATGCATACTGTTTATCATCTCTTTACTATTTCTTTTCCTTATTTCTTTAAAAAAGAAAAATATGAAAGAAGGCACTCAATTTCTTAAAAGTGGGGGGGAAAAAAAAAAGGAAAGTGAGCATACTGCTATACAGACAGTCTTCTACAACGCTGAATGTAAAGAATCACTGTGCTATGATTTGCAGGCACAAAGGAAGGATGGGACCAGATGGGCTGCTATACATGTCAGTGCAGAATTCTAGCTCAAAATACAGGACAGAAGAAAGCTGCTAAATTCACACTAATTAATGAGGCACCATTTAAAAATTACTACATTTTTGAGCGAGCGAGCAAACAGGCACTGACAAGAGCATGGATGATGAATTAAATTGATGTACCTAATTTGATTTTAATTACTAATAATTGTGGTGTAGCATATTTGGTAATAGAAATGAGAGCTTAGTAATGACTTGCTACAGTGACTGCTATTAAACCTTCATTGGTATCAAAAGGGAGTCATGACAATTACTCTGCAGGAAAAACATAAGGTTCACACAAAACATTGATGATTGAAGTTCTAACATTTAAAGAAAATCAGGCTGAAAGGAAGGATCAATTTATTATCTGATATATTACCCTTCCAGGTTATTTTATCTTGTTCTTCCTATTTGTTATACTATGATGGGTTCTGTTCTGTCTGGCAGGCTGACTCCTCTGATTCTAACAGAAATATTTTTTCATCTTCAGAAGCCACTGAAAAATAACATTCAGTGGGAAGGTTTCACAGCTTTTACATATGTCTGGGTGTAAAGATCCTTGAACCAGAGCAGACATGAGGTGGCTGGTCTCTAGCATTGCATGTTGCAGAAAAACTAGCTCAGTCCACTTGGGCCATATTAGCATTGCCTCTCCAGTAAGACCAAAAACTGCAGTTGAAGGGAAAGAGAGCATGCTCTTAGAAGGCTAATCCAGCTCACTTGAAATTCTGTGCTGCTGCAGACAAACTTCTTTCAGTGCTGAGGTAATACATTTAATTCCACCTGAGGAATCCCTCCCTGCTCTTTAGAGAAGTAATATTGTTTATTTTACATGCATAACTGCTGTAAGTAAATCAGACACAAAGCGCAATATCTACAGAATTTAACATTTTTGTGCCTACTGATAATATGAATCAGTGAATTTAACCAGCAAATGGAATGAGATTTTCTTATAACTATTTGCTACTGTATTATACACTAGAACTGTTCCTCTGCGGTAAAGAAAAGAATTGTGTGTGGAAGACTTTGTGTGTGTTAATTATGATAAAACATGCACACTGATACAAATAAAAGGCAGCAAATTATGGCACTCTGTCCAAAATCATTACTTACATGCAAATATTTGCTATTGAAATAATTGCTTAGAAAGTGTATTTACATAATTTCTTAGCTGATCAAAGCTACCATTTTAATTAACAGTCATATTCTGCATGCTTGTATGCATCCGACAAACAGCCCTAACCATGTAATCTGAAAGGATGAACAAAAAAGAATGTTTTGTGGATGATTATATATGAACTATACATACATTTGTCTTCATAAACTGAAACAAGTGACTCCACTTTAATGTTCAGCAATCATTATCTACTGTGGCAGTGAACATTATACAATTTTTTTTACGTTGAAAATGTCATAGTTATGTGTATTATTTGCACCCCTCAAAAGGAGGCAAATAAGCATTTCCTAGATTGGACATATTTCAATATGGCTTCTTCAACTTCATCCACAAAAGTGTAGTGGCTTATGCTGCACACCTACGCAAGCAAAAAAGGCAAAAACATAAAACCTTGACTATGTTATACCAGCCCATGCTATCAGTTCTGCTTTCGGAGTAGACATATTTTTCTGCCAAAGATGAGCAGGAAGTCAGTCAGGATGGGCAGAACTTTGTGCCTCTATTTGGATGCCAGGACAATACAACTAGAAATGTGAACATAAAGGATTTTTCTGGTTGCTACATAGACATACACACACAATAGCCAAGAACTTACAAGGACCCAGCTTCCACATTTGGACCTCGGACATAGAAAGGAACTCTGATATCAAACTCGTATGGCATGGACTTTCCTTTCACCAGCCCAAACTGCCCAATATGATAACCATGATCTGCTGTGTATATTATATACGTATTGTCCAGTTCACCTGTTTCAACCAACGTATTGTAAATCTGAAAAAAAGCAAAAAAAAAAAAATTCATTCCACTGAATAGTAGTGCATGTAGAATATTGGATATAATTTTCTGCCTATATGTAATATACAAATAAATAACAACAGTTCAGGATGGCACTGAGTTGTCACAATGAACCATCCTTAACAATCCATAATCACACCATAATTTTACTAACTGAATATTGTGGCTATTACAAGGCAAACTTCTGTTTTCTGTTTTAAGGTAAACACATTAACATGCCACATTTTCAAAAGTGTTTGGGTTCAGTATTTTGCATGAGAGCTGTCAAGGCAGTACTAAATACAGTAACAGAGATAAAAGTTTCAAGTTGATAAGCACCTTTGAAATTTTCTCTCCACCTTTAACTTTTTCCTGCAGCAAACAATTTTAATAAAATGACAGCATTTTGAATCTCACACTTATTTAAGCAACACTCAATGATCTTGCCTTCAGACAAATGAGTCCCCATTATGCAGAATATTTGCAAAATCTCTTCCAAATATATATCACTCATTCAAACTCTCTCACTATGGAGAATTAAGAGGAGCTTTAACTCTGTTTGTGGTTGCTTCTATAGATTTACACGAGAATCTTCGTGTGAAATGGAACAACTTGAGCACCAAAGATCAATTTTTATGTGACATTTTCACTTGCAAAGGTACAGAGGTGGTGGGGCACCACCAAAGTGGTGCCTCACACAGATCCAGAACACATCAGCACAGAAGAAAACAAACTCTGTTGTTGCTGTTTTCGTTTGTTGGTGGTTTTTTTTTTTTTCTGTTCTTTTTGGGGTTGTTTTGGTTGGTTGGTTGGTTTGGGGTTTTTTAATTTATTTTGAAAGACTATTAGATGCATATAATTCAGTAGAAAAGATCAGGCTAACTTGGCGATTACAACTAAAAAAAACAACCCAACTGATTTTGCCTGCAGTAAATCACCCAAAGTGAAACCATTTTACTAAATAGAAAATCAAAATAGTGTAGTAAAATAGCTGATCTCCCCTAATGCTGCTATCTGATTCATCTAAACAGGTTCATTAATATGAAGTAGAGATCAGACTTGCCTGAATCAGTAATTATAAGACATTACTAACAAGTTGATGCAATGCCATCCAGATAATCTCATCTTTGCCTTACCCGACTCCTCTTATTTTATGTTCTACCTTTTTTGAATAAGAATGCCAAGAGATAAGCAGTAAATTGCAACACCTTTAAATCTGCCTTCTTACAACTGGAAACGCATTCTTTTTCAGAGCAGCTTTTAGCTAATTCAGATGTTTCTGTTCAAGACACCCAGCTTGCACTAAGAAATTTCACTGTTACATAATGTAGACTTAATTTAAAAAGAACAAAACCACCTATATATTTATTTACTTCTAACATTTAACATCCTGGGCCTGGTTTACCATGGGATTATTCCAGATAGGACTCCTGTAGCAACACCTGCTGCTGCTGCTGTTCTCTCAGAAACTCAGCGTTACAGGATCAAAATAGGCCCACAGTTTGGTAGTTATTTCCAACAGGTTGTAGGGTGCCTCGTCACTATCAGATGATACATTTTTAGAATTTATGATGTACATTTTTTGAGGTGATCCCTCCCTCTTCCCCTTAATCAGTAGTGGCTCTGTGGCAACAAATCAGCTTACTTCCACCACCCATCTTTAGAAGATGAAGATCCTTACACATTGAATGGAGAGACAAAATCCTCAGAGGTGAAAGGATTACACACTATTAAAAAATCAATGCAGTCCTCCTCCTCCTTCCTTTCTGCTTATCTTCACATACAGCACAGCTTGGAGCTTAACTCAAGAAAAAAGCACCTGTTTAGCCCCCCAAAAGTGACTACTAATCTTACCATTTCCATAGAGTCATCCACAGACATGAGTGTTTGAAGGCGCTTTCTCTGTAGCATGTTAGTGAACTCCATGTGTATAGGTTTCATGGGACCTGTATACCTCATTATCCAGTGCTTGTCTGGGTTTGGAGCATAGTTATAACTGGGAGTGCTAAGGAACAGAGAGAAAACCAGAATGTTTTAGCAGTGTAGAAAAAAGCCATAGTAATGTACAACAATAATTTCTATTTGATCAACACTACAGGACTTACTCTCTGAGGTGCACAAGAAAATATGAGATTTACTTGGGAAAAGTCTTATACTTTTATGTTCTATATGAAAGACTGGAGAATGAAAACAACTCTGTGGGGAATAAAATCTATTGAAAGAGTAAATATACATTGTTTTTGCAGTGTCTTCAGACTAACATGGATACATTTCAAGGCCAAGAGATTAGCCTCAGAAGTCTAACTCCACAAGTATGATCTGGATGAAGCATGTACTATACAGTTCCTACTCATGTAATTGCTTTGCTTTCACTCTGCCTACATTAGCACCAAGTATTATGACTTGTGCAAGCTGTTTAACAATAACTATAGAACTTGCTGAAAAGGTTCTACTATATTCTTTAACAGCTTTTTTGAATTCAACACAACTGGCTACTCGAATACTTTCACACTCATGTACCCAGAGGAGCACAGGCACCTTACCTAGTGGTACCAAACTGCATATGAGCTCATGGCAAGGAGTGGATACATAGCCGGATTTCAAAGACCTGCTGAGAAGAGCAGGGGTGAAGGGAAATAGGACTGTATTTTGCAGACACCTTCCAGCCACCAACTCCTTTGTGATGATCAGAAACTTTAATTAAAAGTCCCCGTGAAATCCCAAGAGCTGGATTCAATGTCCTCCTGGAATCTTGCTGCCCCTCCAAGTGCTCATGATCCTGGGACACCATTAAAGTGATGAGGAGAATTATCACTGATTGTTCATAATTTCATGTTGCTGGCAGTTCCAGAGATTGCTTTTCTGTGCATAATTATATTGCTCTAGGTTAGCTGGATCTAAACAAAAGTTTTACTCTGATATATCATTACCATGAGGTTGACTCTGCAACACCAACTCACTAGAAGGCTATGTTATAGCTTACATTTGCAAGAAATATTATTTTTTAACTACTATACCTATTCCTAAAATGTTTGTTATTAAGATTGAGAACCACCGTTATCAATTTCTTCATACTCTGGCTCAAACACATCACCTGCAGGGTCTAAAATATTAAAAATTACTTTTCCCAAGTGATTTGTTGAGGCTTCCTTTTTTCATTCGCAGCAATAAACTCAGTCTATGCAAATGTGCAAGCTGAGAGGGTGACACAGTAACACAGGAAAAAATAGCAAACATTCAGTTATCTTCTTCTTCCCAACACACAATTTCCTGATAAATTCAGCTCCTATTTGGCAAATATCTACTGTTGTTTTTGTGTATGCAACAGAGCAGCAGGGTAAGTTATTAAGATAAACAATAGTAATATAAGTTGAAACTTCTCCTCAAAATACCATGTATCTAATGTATCTTTGAATATGACAGGTAGTCTTAAGACTTTTAATATAAATATGAAATTAATAATCTGACAGTGCAATGTTTTATGCCAAAAGCCTCTCTCAGATGCTATCTGAAAAATGTGCGTAGGCGGCAAATGGAGGCTTCTTCATATAGGGAGGAAAGGGCTGGTGTTTATTCTCTCTGTATTGTTAATAGCCTCTTGAATTTCAGAATGTTATTGTGGCTGAAATAATGACATTGCTCCTTTGAAAATGCTGACAGTTATGGAAACTGTTGCTATGTGATGCCCAGAATGAATAAAAAATGCTTGGCAAACTCCTTTTCAGCTTACTTTGTGATTTCCTGGCTGATTTGAAACCTCCCGCTGTTTAATCCAACCAAAGCCCGTGATTTTCTTTGATTACTACAAATGTAACCCTCTTACACTTAACAGATTTGTCTGTCTTATGGGAAAAATACACAAATATAACATTCCTAGAAGTTGCTTAAGATAACCTCTTCAAATGTACTCAGAAGATAAGTCCTAGTCTGATTGCATTTGACCTTGGAAAACATGGGTGGTAAAATGTACCTTCTATAGAAATAACATTTCTGATCACTGTTAGACTGCCCAGCTGTTGCATTCTCTGCAGCTATCAGTATAGGCAGTAAAAAAGGAAAACCAACCATGTAGCCTAGGGATTTGCTATGTGAATGCTGGTTGATGTGAATGATTTTCAAACACGAAAAGACTGCAGATGCACACAAAAAGGAGGTCTATAGAATGAGATGGAGAGAGACTGCAGTATAGGGTGGAATGGTCCTACCAGCTAGTATATGTAACAATAGAAGCAAGACAACAGCATAAATTAGCAACAGAAGTACATACGAGAGTTCCCAAGCAAAGAAGTACTCTGATTGTCAGTCTATGCTAAAATCCATACCACTAACTTTTAGCTATTATTAGCAATGCTACACAACACAGTATGTATGTCAACCAGTGTAAGCATTACAGTCATATCTTCACTTTGCTTTGTGGATGTAGCTCAACAATCTGCTTGAAGACTTTGTCAGCGCTGCCACAAGAAGAGGTACAGAGACATGCCACGTGGTGCACTGCCTTCTGATTCTGGGACTAGGCAGACTTTGTTCACAGTTATTGTTTACTGCTTTAGGGCAATTCATAAGAAGTGTTCTACCTGTGTTCTGATCCTTCCCTACCATATCCACATGACAACGAAACAGTGAGAACTGCCTACACCCCTTTATCATTGACAGATTTATCTGTCACTGAGGGATTCCCTGGAATGCGGCAACAAGGGAAAAAATGGAAACTAGAGAACTAATTTGTACATACAGTGACAGAATACATTAATCTTAAACCCAGGCCAATGAAAACCCTTACAGATTACTATTATGTAGGGCCGGGAAAATTGTTTAGAAGACGACTGGCAGTTTCTTTGTACAAGATGTACATAAAATCCCATTTTATGTTCATATCCAAACCTAAACCACAGTTCCTTAATCTGCTAAGATAATTTGTTTCTTTACAAGCAAAACTTCTTTCCACAAAGTGACACTTCTTGAGTAACTGTTATCACTGTAAGAAAAGTCACCTACAATTAAAAATAGTTTTGTGTAGCTACTTTATAATCAGGAAGATAAACCTAGTTTGTGTGAAAAATAAAATTTAAACTATAAGCAAAAGAAAAATAGATGTTGTTTGTATTTTTCTTTGCTGGCCTTCCTCAAATCCTTCTACTCTTTCTCCTTGAACTAGCATAATTAAATTGCTACAGAATGTTGCCTGATGAATGATTATCATCTCTGAGATGCGAATGCCTTCCAAAAGAACTTTGAATAAGACTGAGGTCAATACAGGGTATAAGCTATGAGAAGTTGCTCATTTGGCATGTCTGTAATTTTCATTTCAAAGAAAATAAATGAGCATAAGATAGCAAACACACACAAAATACTGCATTGCTGTAGATCTAGGACACAGATTCTCTTCGGTAGCACAGCACAAAATAATGAAATATATAATTCTAAGTTACACAATACCTAGACAATAGAACAAAGAAAGCTTTTTCTCTCAGACTCTGTTTTATATAAAGTGAAAAGCTCCAGTGGATTTCAATGGATTTTGGAATAGTCCTGAGCAGCTTTGGCTACCAATTAATTATTACTTCCATCAGTTCCCAGTTCCTTCACAAACCCAAAATAAAACAGAATTCCCCTTAAAAATAAAAGGGGGGAGGGGAGGCGGGGCATGTAGGAAGAAAGTTACAAATCTTGAACATCAATGAAGGCATGAAACCAGTAATAAGAGAAATATTGGAATGTTTTCAGGTGTGCCAAAAGGTGATTTGGGAGAACGTTCATTTTATCAGCATGCGAGGAGATGCCCGTAATGGAGCATTACGGAGCTGTACCTGTAAAATGTCTCTGTGTTATAAACAAGAACCATCTCATCATGGAGCTTATGAACACGTTAAACTCAGGAACTGGGTGATACTGCTTTTGGGACCCGTTCAAGACATTGTACTGGGTCATGTATACACATACCAGCTCATTCAGAAATAGCTTGTCTAATTTGGTGCTGTGGGCCTGTATTTCCTTTCTTTCCATATGTGAAAACAGGAGTAATAAGTATTGCATCCAACGTGATTTTTGGTAATACCGGTAATGTAGTTTATACATAAGGACAGGGAGATAGAGTTTCTTCCCCTGAAGAGATTACAGCCCAAGAACCAGATTTTGATCCCCCTGCTCAAAATAAAACAGTGCTTTACTTCCCAAATAGGTTCTAACAATGTCTAATGAATTCAACATGAATCTTGCCATTTATCTCAGTGAGCTACAATTCTGAGTTCTAGATGCAGTAGCCATTCTCAAGATACTTGTACTAGTCTGAAGAGGTAAAAAAAAAAAAAGAAAAAAATCTCAAAACTCCTCTTACACATTTGTGACAAACTTGTGCCAAGAGTAATTATGAAGTAAACATTGTTTCCCCAGAGGTACCCAGGACTTCTATACTCCTGAACCTGGAAATGAAAGGGGGTTTATTTCTCCTTACATGTGTTGTGAGGCATTAGGAAAGAGATGTGAGTACTGAGGGGCTGAATCTTCAGGGCCGTGAGGAGCAGCATGGCTTATAACCATCAGTACAGGCCTGTGAGGATACATCTTCTTTGAGATTCTGAAGAAGGTAATACTGTCATTGGTAATCAGATCAGTTAGGTAATCCTGTGAATAGAAGTAAAAATATAATGAGATACTTGAAAAATAATTTCCAGTTGGGGGGTTGAGATGGGAAGGGGAGGTCTGAGGTATCATAAGAAATGGGAAAAAAGAAGCTACTTCACTCAGAATGGGAGGAGGAGGGAGTAAGTTACAGATCTTAAAACTTCAAAAACTAAACCCAAATTGTTCTTTCTTCACTGCCTAGAAATATGAAAAGCAACAGCTTCCTCTCAGAAATGAATGACATTAAAGAAGATCAAATAGGACTCTCTCTTCCCAGAGTGTGTAATTACTTTATGAAGATCACAATACTAAATACAATGACCAGGTATTAATAAAAAAAAAAAAAAAAAAAGAAAATTGCAGGTCAATATTTGTCAATATCTTCAAGGTGTATAGTCTGACCTTACTTCATAAAAGTGCTTTGAAAATCCAAATGGCTTGATGTTCACTCTTCTTAACCTCCCTCTGAACCAGAAGTCACTGAAGGTAGAGGATGCTGGGCTATTTGGACCAAAAATTTAATTCTATATTCCAGACACAGTGACAATCCAATAGAGATATAGCTCTATCAAATAAATTGCTGAGAATTTAGAAAACTTCCTTTGGAAGATATGGATTATCATTCTGTTTTCTAAGAAGTATCATTACCATTCTTCTGACATCTGCTGGAGCTATATGGATTGAAGACAGTATTTTTAATGACAGGTCGTTCTCTCTTAGGCTGCATCACAGCAAATGCTGCAAATACGAGTAGGATATGAAACTGCAGCTTTAAAAAACCAAAATAATAACTGTCATGTCACAGCTCAATGTAAAATCAGACTAACATCTGTCTCTGGTGAAGTGAACAAGTACAAGGTGTGGTACATATTGGAATGCATCTCCTTTTAAGTACAGCTTTCTGTCCATGGTTCAGACACTTACTCCTCTTTACTACTGCCAATGTCCTTGATCTGAGAAGTCAGCTTATCATTCATCAAAGGAAGCCTTTTTCATTGACTGTATTTACTTTCCACAAGTTATTTCCTGTGTATCCCAGAACAAGGCTGGTAAAGTCTCCATTTATAATTTTACACATTGGTCCCAACATGAGACATGTCTGTTATGAAACTACCATGATTATGACTGTTATTGATAGATATTTTAATTCATGAAAGCAGCTGTAAATAAGCATAATTCCAATAAAGTTAACTGAATGACCACCATTCATAAGCATATGCAGGGGAAGGGAGAACATACAATAAGCCAGACCAAAGCAAAACTGACTTCTGAACATACTTTCAATACCTGAGACCATACTCATAGCTGAGAGAGAATACTGGAGTGCTCTCAAAAATGCACTGACGTTCATCTAAAATGTGCCTGTTCTTTAAGCTGGTTGGTCACTTTCTTAAGTGTGTAACTCATCTTTGATTTAGTCATTACAAGAGCCTAGTTTCCAAACTTCATTTTGAAGATGAAGGTTTTCACCTGCTCAAAGTGAAAATCGCTCAAATTCAACATTGCAAAGCCAGTGTTTACCAGGCCAAAAGACCAAACAGAAACATTTCCCTTAATTGACTTCTTTTTTTAAAAAGCTCCAGATTGTAGAGGTTGTAGTAGACTGTGGGAAAGCATAAAAAAATAAAAATTCATCTAAAAAAGTCGACAGAAACTGAAAAAGAAAAATCAAAGTAGAATGTATCCTGTTAGAAAATCTGAAAGAATTTGCAATGATTTGATTTTCAGAGGGTGAGTGCTTAGCAGATGCTTTGGAGGACAGAATCAGTAATGGTTTTTTCTAGTTTTCCACTGGCACAGAATGAACATTAACTATGTCAAGTAGATAGGGCTAAAAAAATAACTGATTATACTGTCTGTTGCTGGAAAATTAAGTATCCAGCAACAGAAATGGCAGGAAAGACAGAGAAGCGGTCTTATATTTCAGCTTCTGTTTGTTCATTTGAACTCCAGTGTTAACATCAACAAGCGCTGCTGCTCTGCACACTATCATCTGTTTATTACCATAGCTGTGTATTATGCAAGAATATGAAGATTATCAAAACATTTATATTTTCATCAGACTTCTTTTATTTATTTATTACCAAATTCAGTAAGAAAAACTAAACCAAATGAAAACCTAAACATTTTCAAGGATTGCATACACAAAACAGAGCTGAGGATATTGGAACATAAAGTTCTCTGTTGGCTCCTTGGTACAATGGGGAACAGTGCCCTATGAAATCACTTGCCTGACATTGTTCCATGTAAGATATTTTTACATCATAACATTTTTGGTACATGGCTGTAAAGATTAGCTCTCTCATTCTTCATAGATCAGAAGGGAAATAAAAGACAAATAATTCTGTACATCAGTTGCTCCTTCTCCTTAGCAGCTGGTGATAGAAAAGGAAACCCTAGAAGCCTGTTAAGTTTTATCTTTCAACATGAAGTATATTCAATTAAAAATGGCAAATAGGGGAGGGGAAGGGGAAAAAAATGGCATAGACATCAACCTTTTAAAAGAAAAACTGACTGTGAGCACGTTGCTAATGAAACACAAATGTGGAGGCAGGATTTGTGCTCAGTAAAAGAAAGCGAACCATATACCTGTTAAGCAAATACACCTTACAAATTAGTATCACTCCAGAGGGAGTCAACTTCCTGTAATACACTACTTAAACTGCAGCAGTTTATGGATAAATTTATTTATCATCATACTTCAGAGACAATTCAGGGCATTTTAGGAATTCACAAAAGCTGGTTCCTTTGGAAAGGTAACCCTTTTGGCTGAAATAAACATACTCCCGACTGCAAACAGGTAACTGTTTCAGCTATAACATGTGCTAGATGAGGAAAAAAACCAATGATACCACATTTGACAATGATTATCAAGCATTTTAGTAAGTTTGGCCAGGGCTTAACATCCTTGCAAGAATATTAGGAAACATATGCGCCTGTAACATTGCATGGAGATATAAATTTAATAGTTAAATTCTCCACTCATTCAGAATTATCATAAGATATACCAAGCTATTATGAATTCTCCATCATATTATGGCTGTGAAAAAAGTTCCTTAAACTAACATAAAAAGATGGGTCTAGCTGGAGGGAACTGGATTCTTATCTCATTTACACTTGTGTAACTACACTGGAGTCAGTTCTATACCAGGGGAATAGATGAGAATCAGACTCAGCACACAATAATTAAAGTACAAAGCACAGAAATAGTTATCATGCAGCATTTAAATCCATTTTCACATCTTCAGCTCATAATACATAACACAGTCTCGGGACATTTCGTTTGTTTCCATTGCTGCTAACAACGTTTTCAGTAACATGACCCTCTCGGAATGGAAGATAACAAAAAGTCCAAATACAACACCTATTGGGTTGTAGCTAACGTTACAGACAGCAGCTTTCAAGTAAGAAAAAAATTCTTGAGTTAGACTGAAACCATAAAGTGCAGCTTTCTTGCAGTCATGTCCAAATGTTAAAAAAACAGAAATAAATCAGTAAGACCTACCCTCGAGTAGTCATATCCATGCTTCTCCTTCACTCCATTTCTACAGAGTGTGTAATTGTAAAATCGAGAGTTTTTAAGTAATCCAACCCATTCTTTCCAACCAGGAGGCACATAGGACCCATTGTATTCATTAAGGTACTTTCCAAAGAAAGCTAGGGGTAGAGAAAGCAGAAGCATAGTAAGAAGGTATAACAGAAACACTTCAAAGACACCATATTTAACCATATTCTTTCCATTCTGTCTGAGAAGAGCTTTGTTTTCTTCATTCTGATACATTTAAGATAAGAGGTAAGTTCTAAGTTTGCATGTGTTTGTTTATTTCAGAGCTCCATAATGCAGATCTTTTGATTTATAACCTGACTATGTATGAGAGAAACTGGACCACAATTACCATTATATTTTCTTTAGTGCCTGATACATTCGGAGTCAAACGAACAAAACAGAGAATGCTTAAAATAGTGCCAGTTGCCACATTATCTCATCCTACTCTGAATCACCCAATTTAGCTACATATTTCATTTTGGTTACACCCACTTAAGCCACCTCCACCTAAGGAACTGGCAGAAGCAGTGAAGTCACTAATAGGAGGCTGGCTTGGGAGAAATGATGACAAATGAGGACCATAAATATGATGAGATTTTAAACTTGCTGCATAGAAGAAATGAAGCAGCAGCCTGTTTGGCAGAACAAGTGCAGAATGAGTACAAGGATTCTTACCGAACACAGCAGGCATTTGAGCCATCCTCCCAGAAAAGCTGTGTATATGCTAGCCTTCCTCTGTAAGCCACAAGTGTACAGACACAACTTATCTTCCAGAAAATGGTTAAGGAAAATGAAAAGCATTAAATATCTATGAGAAGAACACAAATTCTCTAAAGTACATGATGTACCCAATGATGCTTTCACACTGTTCCAGTAAGAAAATACATAATTTAAAGGAACATATTTTTCAGTATTAGTTTATATGTTATATCATCACTATGCAATTACAGGATAAATTATACTGGAAGAGTCCATTCATCTAGCTAGTTTTTTTAATGCTTAAAGGCAAAATTCTGCTTTTGGGTTTGCAGACCGCACCACGATTCAGCATCTGACTTTTCGTGATCAGAACTCAGATCTCAATTTTTGAATGGTCTAGCAATACAAGTTAGCATTACCATAGTGACTAGCACAAAGATCTCTACACTTGTTCCACTTCTCATTAAAAATATTTTTAATCCACAGGCACATAGTGTCTGCAGCATCTCACACTGGCCATCTACCAGTGAACATCTGTGCTTCTGTAAGGACAATAGAGTATCCAAGATTCTGTTCTCAGACTTAGATTAAACCTCACCACATAATCTATGGGATTTGAGCACACAATTCACAGTTTCCAGGTTCTTAAAGATCTTTTTTTAAGCTTGCAGCCTATACTGTCTGATGCTGCACCTTCTTGTACTTATATAAATGCAAGGAGTAATACTGTGGATAGAGTAGGACAGGTTTTCAGCCAGTGTAAAAAGGGCCAGCCTCACTGAAGTCAATGGATTTATGTCTATTTGTAGTAGGCTGAATATCTGTCCAAAAGATAGACACAGTGAGAAACAGTGATACAAAACAGTATGTGAGAGAGCTCCGTATCATTACCTGGTAGTAATAGTGTTTTTCTTTTCTAAAAGAATGGGAAACATGGTATTAGCAACATAATTACATAGTGGAATGGAATTAAATAAATTTACAGGGATTAAGTATATGGTGTACCAAGATCCAACCAAAAGCACTTAGGTAGAATGCAAAAGCATATTTTGAATCATCCTCCTCAACAAATTTCAGTGGATTCAATTAAAGTGTGACGTGAGCCACGAGAAAGTGAATGTTTGAGATCTTTCAAAGTGTTTGGAAGAGAAGAAAGTGCTGACAAAACTAAGATCTACATGACTGAAGATGAGGACAGCACATCTATTGAGACACAGTTAATAAATTCCTTAAAATTGCACTGTGCTTTCAAAATATTTTGCAAAAGCTGGTGAGGTGTTATGCTATTTTACATACATGAGCCACTTAGAAAAGGGTTAAGTGACTGATAAGCACGCTGCAGAAAAGAATTTGTTTCACTGTCCTAAAGTACCTCGTGACATCTTTAACCAAGCAAAGTAAACTAGCAGCAATGAACAAAGCAAAATCTACTCCACTGTAGATGAAAATTATCACATTACTCAGGGACTGCGTTTATACAGTATATACACTGTTTCAAACGTCCATAAAGCAAATGAACAACTTCTAATTTTTAAAGAATGACAGGCAACTCACAGTGGTTATGGGTAATAAAACAATACAGATGCACATTTTTTCTTGTCCTAGTAACAAAGAACACAGGATTGAAACACTGACCACCGTCTACAGTAGCAGGCATGCACAAGGCAGTCCAAAGCCTTTTGTCCCCCATTCAACATATTACATCCAAACAGAAATATATTTGGCATTTCTCCGACGGGAACCAACGCGTTCCTAAAACCTTTGGCTGAGCCAGCTGAAGAACTCAGGAAAGAGGCATTCTGTAAAGAATTACTTCATTGTTATTCTGCAGAGGCATTAAAGGAAAGTCTGGCGGAAGTTCCTTCCAGCACCTTTTGCATACTCCCCATTGTACATTCAGGATGTCTTTATAATCTTTCATGGATGTCAGAGTGCTTTAAATAATTTTCTCTACTGTTTCCAATCTTCCATTTCACATCTTTTTCCTTTCCCCCTCCTTCTCAGCCATTTAAAGGCTAGTTATTCAAAAACTTTTAAATGCCACTCCTCTGCAGTACAAAATATTGGGTTACAATAAAACTTCCTTGATGCTGGTGAAAGATTTTGATTTTGTGTTGTAAAGATTCTCTCCAACACAATTTTTCCCCTCATCAGATCAGTTCACCACCAGAGAACTAGCTGCTCACTAGAGTACACATGCCTTTGGTACATCCAATTTCAAACCGCTCCAAGATTTCATTAATATTCACAGAGGCTGCTGTTTGATATGCTCAGCCACATTCCTATATCCAGTCTATGAAATGATCATTAAAAAACACCCAAGTGGCTGTTTTTAATAAATGTGTTAAGAATGTGATTTTTCCTTTGCTTTAAACACTATTCAGCATAGTTTCTCCAAAGACTACATAAAACAGGATATGCAAGAATTGAGTCCTTTGTATACTGTTACCACTTCCACAGGGGTTCATAACCTTCTAAGGTTCTTTTGTCAGAGTCTCACCCTTCGATAATAAGCACCTGGAAAATTCTTTGGTATAGAGTGGAATTTTTACAAGAGGTTTTGTTTTTTAAACTCTTCCTGTAAGGAAAAAAAATTGCACACACAAGAATTTTTTCTGTGCTATCAGTTAATACAAAGGTCTGCTCTGAATGTAACACAACCACAGATATATCAAGGCCACAGCTCATTGCTTAAAAAGCAGATCTAGCGTATTGTCAAATGTAGCGTAAAAGCACGATCAAAAGAATAGACATGAAGGTATCATTTACCACCACTGGAAATGTTCAAGCTAGTTCTATCATCTATCTGTATCATTTACCAAAATCTACAAGTTTGTTGGGTGTTTTTTTTTCCCCTTTTTTAAAACACTGATTTTTTTCCTAATACCTACCTGAAAACACTTAACAGAACTAAAATGCATCTACAAAGGATATTCACAAAACTTTGCATTAAATTGAAAACTAAGATAATTCAGGATGCATCAATAAAATGATACAGGGGATCATTCATCCCTTTTTATTCCATACGGATATAACATACCTTCTTCAGTTCTCAAACTAGAAACAGGAATGCAGTGGAAGTCAACAGAGTAACCAGTGTAAAACTGCCAGATCAGATTTAGACACAGAATTTCAGTCTTTCATTCAGTTTCCTTGATTTGGCAGCTCTGATTCTGACCATAGTTTGTCATCTGTTTAGACACAGTTTTGTTAACTCCTGGCCAAGATCACTTATCCATTCCACTAATAACCTGTTTAACAGTATGATCATAGTGTTTATCTCCATTTTAAATAAAGGAAATCAAGAAAGGAATGCATGAGAGGAGTACTGGTAATAACTTCCTGACAGTGATATGTTACATTCTGTTGGGAAGCAGTGAAAGATAAAGCTCTTGCTATACATAAAGCCAAGTCAGGGTATGCACCAGGAAAATATACTCCATGGAGCAATACTAGCCTGGCTTCAGGGGAACCTAATACCCTTTTCCCCTACAAGGAGATTATTGAGAAGACAAAGCCAGGCTCTTCATGGTGGTGCATGGTGAGAGGACAAGAAAGAACCAGCAGAAATTGAAAGAAGTGAGGTTCAGCCTGGATTGTAAAAAAAAAAAAAAAAAAAAAAAAAAAAAAATCACAAAGAGAAGGGTCGAAGAGTGAAAGAGGTTGCTCAGAAACACTGTGCAATTCCAATCCTCGGTGTTTTTCAAGACTAGACTGGATAAAGCCCTCAGCAACATGGTCTGGGGCAGGCTTTGAGCAGGTGGTGGAAGAGAGACCTCCTGAGGTCCTTTCCAATCTGAATCAGCCTGTGATCCTATGACGGACTAGGTGACTTATGAGGCCCATCTTCAGTTGAATATACATGATTCCAGGATTGCAGAATTTAGGAATATATTTGTAAATATTCATGCTTTCATAATAAATCCTGAAGCTAAGAAAACGTAAAATTCAGCTTTTATGTTATTCCTGGCCAGTAAGCTCAGTATTTATACCACACATCCCTCCTCCTGGAGTCTTCTCTTCATATCCTTCATGCTACTTAGCTGTATCCACCTATTAGCACCCCATTAAATTGCACATACCACCAAGACTGTGAAGTTAAACTCATGCTTTAAGCTATTAACCCTCTACATTTAAATATGAATGTTGTGCATTAAGTACTTTAAGGATGTATTTAAAGCACTGTTTTTCCTGACATATTTCAACAGGCAACTTTCAAGGTATTGACTTAGGTTCTGAGCTGCAAGTCTCAGCTGCCCATAGGGGTTTGTTTACACCTCTAAAATCTTTTACTCCTATATCTGATACCAGTTTTCCCCAGCTCAAAGTTGAACACATTTGAGCAATCCCTTAGTTTTGGATCGCAGGAAGGTGAGGGCTGTGTGTCTAGCAAAAATTGCTTTCAGTATTTTTTGTCTTCTAAGAGACAATCGGAGGAAAGCAGATGAGAAAGCACTCTCAGCATAGCTAAGTACACATGTAATAAGCAGTAAGCACAAAGGTCAAGCCAGCTTTGCGTTCACATCATGGTCAAATATACTCTTAAACTGACAAGGTACAATGGAATAAACTACAGCGGAAGTATGGGGGTTCTGAGAAAAAATCCTGCAATTTAGCATTGACTTTGGTTCCATGGGAAAGATTTTCCAAGAGACATCAGTTCTCATTAGATATCAAAATAACTGACCAGATTTTCCAAAAATCAGTAACTCCTATGTGCTGATGTCACTTTAACAAAACAGTCCCAACTGGCGCCTTCAGTGACAACAGGAAATGTGACACCATCACAAAGATATGGCCTTAGTATTAATTCCTCGGTAACTGCAGTAAACTTAAATGGGTTGCATAAAACATACAGTGAGTTCCAGGAAAAGAGGGGCTTAAGACCACATTTTGTTCTCAGATCCCTTTGGTTCCATCAGTTTCAGGATGCTAAGGAAGACTGGGGTCTGAGTACTTTTTGCTATTTCTTTTCCTTTGTATGTCTGCAACAGTCCTTGAAATGAATTCACTGAAGTACTTAACCAGTTAGGCTAAGGAGAGAAGTACAGATGTATACACACACACATTTTATTTTAGTCTATTGCACACGATGCCCAATTTTTCCCTAACCTATAATACACTGACAGCACAAAATTTTCTTCAAGATCACATGCTCCAAGCACCATCGCAGGAACATAAAAAGAGTAGTACTAGAGGCAAGAGTCTTTACATGCACAGCTCTTCTCTGTAACTGGAATAAAAATTATCATTACAATTCATGAAACATAATAGTTGTAAAAACCACGTTGTACAGTGACTGGTAACCACTGCAGTTAGAATAGCCTACAGGCTTTCTTGTTTTGTCAGGGGACTAGTCTGATATCTAGCAGGACAAAGGCAATGCACTGTAATCTTTATGACACCTTTGTTCCTCTTCCTGAATTTGCATTGCACATTCCTCAGTTGTGGCCAAGGATCAGTGCCAAGATCTATTTAATGAATCAGGGGAATTGGCTGAAGGGGAGCAGATGAAGCCAAATAAAACAAAAGGGCTCAAACCAAATATTTTGAAATGGTCAACAAGAAATCAAACTGAAGAATGCTGATGGTGAGCCAAGTCTTCCTTGTCCTCAGGTAAGCAAATTCCCAATGGAATTGGGGCCAAAGCCCCCTTTCACTAATGCCTATGGCACAGGTTACAAAAGTTGAAACACAACTAGAATTGTATGGCATAAATATCTTTCTGAACATCTCTCTCACACACACCCTCTGAAAGTTAAAGGGAAAAAAATCTAGAAATGGCAATCTTCATGTCATCAATCTTACAATTCAGGACAAGATGACTTAGTGTATCAAACCAGCATAATTTCCTATACTGGGCAGTGCAAGAGAAAGCAGGAGTGCTGGCTGGCTGTGTGGTTTAGAGCACTACTGCACAACACAGCTCACTATCGCTAGTCAGTCTGCTCATATTCCTTCATGGCTAATCCTGACCATTCAGATTTTCCACAAAACATTTCCCAATGTCAAACCCACCACAACAATGATACATTTTATTAAAAATTTACCATGGGTATCATTCCCCCCTTTTATGTATCATGGTCACAGAAGAATCTTAACCTTTGCATTTATCCTCCTCTCATCACATGCAACAGTTCCTCCTCCACACATAAAAACCCAAAACCTCCCCAACAGAGGGTTGTCAGACCTATTTTAACAACAAACAGTCTAAGAAAAAGCTTATCTAGCGTAACGCTGAATCTTCACTAAAGTACCAAAGTCTGCACCACACTATTTGGGCCAACTCCAAAAAAATTTCATTTAGAGCCATTTTGTGTATAGGATTTGAAGAAAACCTGATTGCCAAGTTTCAGGGAGCTACTGAGATATGCTGTGCAAGAAGAAATATTTGCTGTATTTTAACAAAGCTGTTTTTTTCCACCTAGCAGTAAACTTGGAAGAACACTACTAAAAGCATTAGTTCATAAATAAAAACAATAAAGTTTTACTGAATCCAATTAGGAGAAAAGTCCAACCCTGATTCAATATAGCCACAGAATTTCTTTCAACAAGATATTCACTGAAAGAAAAGAAATCTAGGTTCTACAGTAGTTTGTCTGTACATTTATCTTTTACTTCTGACAAAAAAAACCCATATTTGACTTTTTTTTTTTAAATAACCAGTCACCTCGTAGTCCTGAAATGCATCCATCTCAAAAACATATATAGTCCTCCCATGCATAACATATACGCAAGGATGGGAAGTGCTATTATCACTAACTTGGAAGACAAAACAAAGGTGTCAGGGCAGTATTCATGCTACTAAAACATATGAAAAGACATGAGGATGTTCCAATGCAAAGAAATTGGAATTCAACTTCCAGAAACTGGAATTAGAATCTATCTGCAAAGTTTTTATTGTAGGCATGGTAAGTCTTTGCAATCATCATTGTTCTCCTAAGCACTTTATTAAAAAATGGCATACAGCTTATTATTCTATCTATCCTTCTATTATTATTATTCTATCTTTGAACTTCTGTATTACTAAGCTTTTCCAGCGCCCAGTAAATTATAACCATGTGGGCCACATAGAACACTCACACCTTTGGGCATATAGGAAAGACAACTTAGGAAAACTGTATTCAGTAAATTACATTACTAAACTAAATTTGATGATTTTGAAAGACATCTGCAAAAAACCCCAGCATTCGAAAAAAGCAAAGAAAAAATAATGCAAGAAGATACCTGAAGGACTTAAATTGCTAGCTGGATAAAACAGAAGATCTTATATTGGATTGAGGAGGGAATCTCTTCTCATTTCTGGCTGATAAGCTACTTGATATTGAACACAAATGGCACTGGAAGATGAAAAACTTCATAAGCCAATAGGTTCCTTTATTTTGCAAGTATTGCCATCCTAAAAGATCTAAACTCACAAAGATTTTAAAAATATTTTCATAATGTGAAAATATTCTGTTTAACTTTTAGCTGTTTTGAATGCTAGGAAATGATAATCCTATTTTTGAAGAAATACCAAGCTATTAATTACTTCCTGCTTGAAACGATAAGTCATTATGACAAACCCATTACACTTTAAATGCTAGAATTGGCATGGCATCCTATCAGAAGAGTACATTATAGTAGGGGGAAAGAAAAAAGATGACGTGTTTCTTACAACCTACAACATTCTATGTTGAAAACAGATAGATTTAGAGGAAGAAATAAGAGAGAGGGTAAGAAGGAAACAAAATATGACTGGAAATAAGGGAGCCACAGACATTGGCTTATTTCTGTAGTTGTGGATGCCTTCATCTCAGACTCCTGGGAAAGTTTTATTGGCTTGCAGGCTATCTTGTGGATTTTATTCAGTGAGTTATTCACAGAAGTGTTTACATTACTCTCTTCAGGATAGTTAAAATGTGCATTAAATAACATAAAGCTACATGCAGAGGACAGGTGATGAAACAGTAGTTGTATAGATGAGTTTCACTTCTACAACCTCTGCATAATCCTCAGGAGACCACAGCTCTACTTAATATGTTCTCATTTTAAGTTATCATACATTATAATATGTTTGAAGTGAAATTACTGACGCTTAAGACTCAATTCATAGAAACAGAGGGAAAGATACATGCATGTTTGACTTGAAACCAACTTACAGTATAGAGCTGAAGTTAGAGCTCTGAGGGGAAAAAAAAAAAGTCTTTAACACACATGAGGCAGGAAATCCAGATCTGTCTTTTGTCTGAAAATGTCACTCACCAGAATATTTGCAAGATATTCCAGCTCAATAACTCACTGCGATGGGCCAAGCCTGCTGTAAGTAGTAACATGGACAGAGTCAGTGGATTTGGACTACACATCAGGACACTTCTTGCATCCTTTCCAGCATAGATCCTTAGTTTCCTTTCGCAGTAACAGCTATCACAATATAGCCACTATGCTGAATGTTTCTTTCACACCATTTTCAAATCTAACTGTCTCAAACCATCTAACAGATGTCATTTGACAGACCTTGCTATAATAATATTTCTATAGAGAGAGAAAAAGATCTAAGGAAACTAATTTACCTTCAAGATAAATAATTCAGAAACCCGATATCCAGTTTTGAAGAGTCACCTAGATGTCTTGGAGGTGAATATCGTAACACTTCAGTTCCTAATCATGCAAATCACTTCTAAAAATTAAGTTTGACTCTTAAATCACTTGGTTATTATTTTCAAAAATGTCCTTCAATTCTTCATCAGCTGCAAAACCTATCTGTCCTGCATATAGGATATTACTTGGACTTGGATAATCTGTTTTCTTTATATGCATGTAACATGACAGAGAAGTGGTGCAGCATGGCATAGTGGCTAGGAACTGGAGTGTGAATGAAAACTTGCATCTCTTCTTAATGTTGCTCTTTACCTGCATATGACCTTGTAGAAAATACTTCACTATTCTGTCTCTACTTCTGTCTACCCTTTGACTCCTTAGGTCACCAATTATTCCCTACCAAGCAATTATACACAGAGATCAACTTCAGTTAAGTTTTTAAGTATTTCCATAATAAATAATACTCACCAGCAACTATTGTGGAAAGCAAATTCTACGGCAGGGAACTGATAATCTATGAATTTTTGTGCTGGCATGTAACTAGATATTAAAATCTGGTCACATATTTTTCAGGTTCATTCCTCCCTTAATAAACATTTACCAATAGCCTTTCTCCTCTTTCTTACAATTGAATGTTAAAATCATTTTAAAATGTCAAAGGCTCAGACAGCGAAGTGGAAAAATAATTATTTGAATGCAGTCAGCCACTGTATCTTCTTAGTCTAATATTAATGGGAAGAAATGGAAGATTGTCACTGAATTTTAATGAATTCATTAGTTAATTATTGTAAAGCCCTGTGAAAGTGCTAAGAATGATTATTACTTTTATTCCCAAGAAATTTTTTATAATGGCAGAGATGGACCTCCCACAATGACTTTTCTCTAGGTTCAAAACACACGACTGGTGCAAAATGGCATTTATTAATTTTTTGCATAATTCAAGTACGGACTTACCATCAGAGTGAGATACTGACATATTTCCACACAAGTAGCAGCTTTTTCCTTTGTTAATAGGTTCATTTAACTGAATAGGGTTAGCTGTACTATAGGCTACTGCTCAACAGGAACAAGGATGGTAACTTAGCCAAAATGTATACTGCATTTGCTGCATACTGAGCCACATTAAGCCCTAACATAAATTAACAGAACTCTCTCAGAAGGTTCACTGAAGCAAAAGTGTCTTTCTGCCAGGCTGAATTTGGCCCACCATCCCTAATTCTGTTGAATTTAATAAGATAAATATGTCTTTTCATTCCCTGACTCCAGATAAGGATGACAAAATATTCTGGAATCAGTCACCAATTTTAAGACCTAATCATTCAGCCAGCCAGGCAAATGGAAAAGAGAAGCTTTTCTCATTAAGTAATGTCTAAGGGAAAGTTTAAATCTGTATTCCAATAAAACATCTTAGTATTTGTTGCTGCAGGACCCAAACATGCAACAATGCATTGTGCATTTTAAAAGCTGCCTCACAGAAAGAGATGTGTATGTTCACGGAAAACTGAACCTTTTTTTCTGTAAATGTTTACACAGGAACCTTTGGCAGCGAAATTCCCTGACATTCAGAAGTGTTTGTAACAGAATGTCTTTTGTTTCTTTTCCATTCTAATAATCTCCTGCTTCAAGTTGAAGTACTAGCATCCACTATTTTAAGTTAGTGACGATTCAGATGTTGCTTACACTGACTTTGCTAAAGATTAATTCATCAACTGACTTGGTTTGTTTACATAAATTGTTCTTCTTGCCTAATTTCCCACAATATGTAATAGGACAATGATGTGAGCAGCTCTTCAAAATCAGACAGATTGCTTAATATACTGAGATTAGGAACTTGTCTATGTGTCGTGGCTATGTAACGAGAACACAGCCTTTCAGCTGCTATTCATGACACCGGCATTTTTTAGATTGTGAGACAGGTTAATGCAGAGGAAGACATACCTGTAATATCTACTGCCTCAATAGCTTCCATTGTAGAAGAAAAACCCATCCTTTGCATTATCATGATACTTATTTTAATTGATCCACATGGAGTGACAGTGAGCCCTACGCATGACGGTCAAAATCCTGACTGTTAAAGCCAAAGACAGAAATTGCCTTGAGCTTAGCCTCTTCCTTTCATCTCATGACCAACAAAGCTGGTCAAACTTTTTAAAGTGCCAAAGTGTCACAGCCAAGGCTGAAACTGAGAAACAATTATAGGAAAGTCACACCTTTTCCATCTCCTCTCACATTTTTTACTTACAACTTGTGCAAGAGAAACCTGCACCACACTGCTCCCTCCTGCCTGCATACTACCAGCACATTTCCCAAAGGTGTCAGCAGCAGCACGAATCTGTATAGATCCAAACCACAAATGCCACTGCCACAGGGGAAATACTACAACACAGAAAGAACTGTCCCCCAGCAGAATCATCTTTTGCAACAGAACAAAACACAGGGAGATCACAATGAATAGAGAAGAGGGCAAGGAGATGTGAAACAAGCGGCAGAAAGAAAACTGGAGGGAAGGTTAAGTGAAGTAGAAGAGTACAATTTCTTCCTTTGAGTTTAAACAAAAGAGAAAAGAGAAGAGAAAAACACGAGGAGAAGGCCTGGCTTATGAATGAAGAAAAAAACCAAACTCCCTTCCAAAACAGTAACTTTCTTACTCCAAGGTTGTGAACTTAAATATAAAAGCAAGGCTTAAAAGGCTTTATTCCTCATGGCCTCTTTTTCTTCTCCTTCAAAAAAAAGGGGGGGGGGGGAGGAGGAGGAAATCAAGAAGCTAAAGTGTATGTTTGCAGGGCAAACCAGTACTACCATGGAACTCAAAAAAATAATAAAAAAAACCCCTACAAATGAACTCCTGTACTTTCCAGATCCTCCTTTGTTCACTGCAGTCATGTTCAAGGAAGACTCCCCATTTCCGAGAAACTGTATTCATAATCTTCAAAATACTCTCCTTAGCAGGTTACTTTTGAAACTTGAGAAACTGAGTGAACAAGGTTCTAAAGTACAATTTCCTGCTGTTTCTGAAGCAGGTTAATTTGATCAGATCTTGGGGGGTGGGGTGGGGGTGGCGGTGGTAGTAAAAAAACCCCCACCCTTCTTACTGCTGATATAATTCATAGTGGGTAACTCAAGACTTTAACCAGAGATCACAAATGAACACCAGCCTCCCATGACAGCAATTTCCATTTAAATTTGTCTAATAACATATCACATTTAACTACATGAATGAGGATCTCGTTTATACCTGGAGATTGCTTTGTACTTGTAAAGGTACTATTTCTGTGTGTTCCAATAAATGTAGTTTGCAAAGTAAGAGAGGTAGACTGAAAACGTAATATAGATTCACTAAGATCTTGGGTCTAAATTTAAATATTAAGTTAATGTAAAAATAGAAAACATAGGAATACCAGGACACTTGCAATAGCTACGCAAGTTAGTAGAAATTGCAGGTACTCAACATATATAGTCACTAAATATAAAAATTATTACAATAGACAAACATCAGTAAACACAAAACAAATAATCTATGAAGAATAAAACATTAACCTTGGTGCGGTACTTATGTGATCATTGGTATTAGTGCCAGGAATGATAAATGGAGGGAAACAGCAACCAATTAATAAAGTATGTGCACTTTCCCTAATTTATTTCTTTCCAGGTTAATTCAGGTCTTTATTTTAGACAAAGAAAACAAGGAAATTACCTATTCATTTTAAGTCCAAGACTTTGCAGCAATAACATGTAAAACTCATGTAAATAGTTAGAAAGAAAATAATGATCTTGTTATAGTTATTCAAGATTTATATATACTAGTTTCTGGAAACCTCAACTACTATAAATTCAAAGAAAAAAGAAGTATACTGTCAATAACAACTATACTACAGTATTATAGTATATATACTATAAATAACACAAATAGAACCAGGTTGATGCCTGTTTCTCATCATGACAAAAGGCATTAGCAAGAGAACTGACAAAACCACTGTAACGGGCAAGGACCTAAATCTCATGTCGAGAATGCAAGAAAGAAATAGGTATGAAAAACCTGCTACATATTTTCTGAAATCCTTTCTACAGGATATTTGTTCCTAAGGAGCACTGCATACAAAGAGGATCATTTGTTTCTCAGGAGTACACGTGATCTTGCCGATTATTCTTCAGTCGTTATTTATCCTAAACACTTTACTGGGAATGGACTGTCTAGAGAAACCAATCCAGCTGACAGCTCTGCCCCAAAGCACAGAAGGAACAGTCCCTTCGCATGTATTCTTAGTTTGATATATATGTTTTATGAAAAATTCAAATCACTAATTCCTTTCCATAGCATCTTTCTTGTCTGTTCTGTGCACTTCAGATAATTGCTACGTATATTCTACATGTGCTATGCCTTTGGTTCAAACATGCACATTACTTTATCCTTCCCAGCTTCTGAAAAAAGTCCCCCCCACACACACTTTTTTTTTTTTTAAATTTAATTTCCTCAAGTAAAAGTACAAGGAAGCGAAACCTACATGCAAGACTGAAGTTCTGGCATTCTGCACTGCTGCAGTCCATTACGAGAACAAATCAAAATATTACATACATTAGCCTCTGTACTAATAAGCCTAAGGAAGCTTTCAGACGGAGCCAGCCTTGATCTTACCTGTCCTGTATCCTGTGTTGTTGAGGTACACTGCAAATGTACGCGTTTCATGCTGAGCTTGCCAGGATGGAGAAGAACAGTTCTCATTGTTAGTGTAAGTGTTGTGGTTGTGGACGTACTTCCCCGTAAGAATAGAGGAGCGAGATGGGCAGCACATGGGTGTTGTCACGAAGGCATTGATGAAATGAGCACCTCCATGTTCCATGATCCGCCTTGTTTTATTCATCACTTGCATAGAACCTGGAAGAAGAAAACCACCTTAGAAAATTTTCTTGTTTCAGTCACAAGAGCTAAGAGCTCACATGTTACATCAGAGACCAGAATGAAGCACAGGTAGTAAGGGCACTGTAATCTTGTAGTGAGCCCAAATCTAAAGAGATTATTCTCCCCTCCTCTAGTGAAGTTTTCCCATTGTTTTAAGAAGGACCAAATACTGAAGTTCTAAGTTAAGATTTGACTCAAACCTGTTGACATAGATCATAATGCTTTTTAAATTTCTCTCTCTCTAAGCTCAAGACTTACTACTATATCTGCACCCTCTGTGCAGCCTTTCTGGAGCCACTAGTACTGTTCTAGTAGCTGAAGGCAAGAACCAGCATGAATTTTAGGCTGAGACAATGTGGCCTGAGGGTGAAATTCACTTTGTGCAGCAACCCTGACCAAAGTTTGCATACTCCTTAAGCATTATTTAATCCTCGGTTTCAGAAGATACCGGATGCACTGCCTTTTGTGCCAACCTTCTGCAAAAGGCGGAGGGTTGTAATCATAGAACCACTGAGGTTGGAAGGGATGCCTGGAGATTATTTAGTCCAATCCCCTGCTCAAGCAGGGTCTGCTAGGAGTTGTTCTCTACATAAAATGTTCTTTTGCCCAATGTGAGGTATTAGTAGGTATTGATTTCTGTAACTTTCAATGAACCAAAGACAAAGTAAAGCCCTCATAATAATTTCCGTAACCAGCCCACTGAGCTCTATCTATCCACTTGATCCATTTTGATAATTGTGTTACCTAAAACTCTCTAAATTTTCTTAGGCTCGGTTCTGCAGAATCAGATTTTCAGATGACTACTTGAGACAGATAACACCATGTACTTTATAACCATCATCTAAAAACAAGCAAGCAAGTTTAACTGGTAGGGACCTGGATGAATTGGGGTAACAGGAGTAAAAGTCTTTTTGCCAACAATTACTAAAAGCCACACTGCTGCCAAATGGCTGTTCTGTTTCCTGTTTAAGACAAG
This sequence comes from Haliaeetus leucocephalus, assembly GCF_000737465.1. Taxonomy (NCBI): domain Eukaryota; kingdom Metazoa; phylum Chordata; class Aves; order Accipitriformes; family Accipitridae; genus Haliaeetus; species Haliaeetus leucocephalus. Next base: position 10,423,033 of record NW_010972709.1, on the reverse strand, counting down.
GCTTTGGACAAAGACTGGATCTTTAACATAGACATCCACCTAGCTAAGTCTGGATCCATATCAGAGTTCTTCCTACATGCAGAAACGCCAAGGATCAAAGAAAAAAAGACATTTGGTTTCCCTCATCTATCTGTGCCTGGTAGTTAAAACTGCATCAGAGTGAGTTACGCTTCATCTAGGAATAATTTCCATTTTCCAAAGAACTTGTAAAGGTACCTGTCATCAGCATGACCTTGCAAAGGAGAGTAAGCCTTTCCATCACCAACCCTCCCTTCTTGTTATGAGCAGGGAAAGTCAACAGACAACATGGAGATGAAGGTATGGGTTCATGCTGGAGTAGGGTTGGGGCTAACTTAACCAAGGTTGAGTTGGATTAATTGTTCAGCTTTAATCAATGCATCCTGCAACCATCTGGCACAAACTGTATGTTGTTTCTGTCAATAATGGGTTTAGGTTTCTTCTAAGCTCTTTAGGCAGGGATTTCATTATGAAATTGCAACAGTAAGTTGATTTGATACAGGGCACATTGATATAACCAGGAGTCAAAACCTAGAGGGAAAATGGTCATAAGCCATATACGAAATCTGACTCTCTGGCACCGTGAAGGAAGGTTAATTGCTACTCTAGGTCATTTCACCTAAAAATTGCCATGGTATTAGTTTTCTTGAGATCATTTTGTTGGAACGAATATAAAAATGAGTGTTAAAAATCTGTTTGTGCATTTCTCAGGTCAGAGCACCTGTCACACCACTTTGTGACAAGAACCAAGGCAGGTTATTGCTCTCCCCCTTTAGAACTTGCTAAACTTCACATATCAAAAAGAAGTTTCTGAAGAAAGCAAGATTTTTGTTTCCATAACTGTGGGATAAGTGTTAGTGCTCAAAGACACTAACAGTACAGTTAACAATTGTAACCGTCAATTATACATTACGTGAGCCTGAAAACTGTGGATGTTTCCTCTGTGTTGTCTTATGAGCTAGCCCAAGCATAAACAGGCAGACCGAAAGAATGTTTTGTCATCTCAATATTAAAATACAATTTAACAATCCCTTTAAATGACAGAGGCATCTGTGCATAAATAACAGTACATGTTAAGACTCCCCTTGGGGACAGTAACCTCCTTTAATAAAACTGCTGTAATGACAAGGCCCGATATATCAACAGTCTTTAATACAAAAACATATGATCTAATCTGCTTCCCCAGCTTGAGAACTAATACAGAGTGACAGATCAGTGGAAGGTAAAAATCCAGCATACTCTTCTGTACAATCTTAAATAGGCCAGCTTTAAATATTTTAAACAGCATTAAACCAGCCAACCAAAACTTATTTTCTTCAGCTTGCCTCCAATGCAAACATAAAATTGTGAGAAAAAGTAGAAATTGATCCTTCTGTGCCAGAAGATTAGTTATGTGTTAATCAGCAACTGGAACCTCACCAAATCACTTTTTGAGTTCGAAAACCTTCTGGGGTTTCATTAGTGGATGTACCAAGGGAAGTCATCCTTCGAAGTGTCAATACTTAATTCAGAAAATGTTACCTGTCTAAAACCACTGATAACAAATAAAAATGATTTAGTAGTTAAATGTGAAATTTTTAAGCTATTTAAAAAATATATCCATTGGACTACTGTGAAAATATGAAAGTTTAATCAATTTGATGTATTCAAGCTGCTAAATGAACAAAGTAAAGCAAAACCTAGGCTGAAATTCCACTTGAAATTTGTGCAGTATCCATAACTTTGCTTAGTGTGTCTTCACAGTTCACTTTAGGGATAAGGCTGATATTTTGACTAATATTAATGGAGAAAATATACCAGTTGTTTGTGAAATAATATTGACTTTCTCATTAGTTGTGTTTTGTTGTCAGAGGTCATAATTTACATGAGTTTTAGGGAGCTCCAGCTGTTGAAGAACTTAATACTAAGTCCCAAGTGACTTAGTTTACTCTGAAGCACAATTTGAGAAGTGGTATCCATACACAGATAAGTTAACTGAACCCCAGAATGTTAATTAACTGTCCCCTAAAGCCTTCTATTTTTATCCTATTTGACCCTCATTAGACACCCTTTTCACATCTTCATTTCCTTTTTTTCCTTATATTTAATTTTAACGAAGCTCTAAGGCCCTAATCTCCATGTATGATAACTAAGAAAAATTATCTTCCATGTCACTTTTGTAGTTTTTCAGAGGAAGATGTAGGAACATACAAGTCATCTCTCAGATTCCTCTAACGTGGCTGAAATATCTTCTAAATAATCAGATCTTTCTCCAGCTATGAGTTAATGAAATAAGCTGGTTTGTTAAACCACAGCAATATGGTAGGCAAACCTAATTAAACAGGAGATGCTGAGTCCATCACACAGGGGACATAAGCATTATACTAACTTGGACTTACATGGCTCTAATGGGGAAAAAAAATGTCTCTGTTTCTAATTAATTCTTTCTCCTTGTCAGTATATTCCTCTTTATATTCTGCTTGTCAGTACAACTCTTTTGATTAGACAGTCAACTGAGCATGTATGTTTCGGTGGTTCTTGGTGTTCTCATTTCTCTTCTCCCATTTGTATCCATTACAATTTACACTTGTTCTCCTTTGACCTGGAGATTCTGCATCCTTTTCATCAGCCCCTCATCAGTCTTTTCATTTTTTCAATACAAGGCTGAGGTTTGGCTTCCCAAGTAAAGCTCATGATTAACAGTAGTACAAATTAAAAAAAAGTTGTACTCCTTTCCTGAAACGATGACATTCTCTTTCTGGTAAACTCCACCTGCTACTGGTACATTGTTAAATCTACCTTAAATTAAATAAGGGAAAGGCTGTTAAGGGCACTTGAAATTGGGTTGTCTTCCCTTTTGCCTCAAAAGTAGCCACAAAAGAACAATGCAAACTACAACACCCATCAGTTACAGAATATTCTTAGCAACAGATGAAATCTTAGTTATGCACAGCTTTCTCTGCTACACTTCCATAGCTTCCAAGTTTTCCTTAGCTTTTATTTGTAATTCACATCTTGTTTTCATCTTTCTTAAATGCATTAACCACAATCCCACAAATGGCAATTTTGATTAACTTGGACAGCTCACCAGACAACAGACAAGAATAAAAATTAATTCAAACAAATATTGGGGTCTCACAAAGCCATTAGTGGCAAATGATGAATATCAAATCTCAGCTTCATCAAATGGATTTTCCTTAGTTAGATCCTAATTTGTGTGGACATATGCCCATTATGCTTGAAATCAGAAAGCATCAGATTATCAGAGAAGAGAAATATACTGCCCAAAGGACTTAGACAATTGCATCAGAAACAAGCAGGCTAGCATAAAATAGAAGATGATAAATTTTTTAGGACCACCTTCTGAGCCTGCAAGATAATGTACTTAGGTTCTTTTGGACATACATTATTGAAACTGCTTTATTTGTGATCCAAATAACCATTAAAAAAAAAAAAGTGACGACAACAACAACAACAAATCTTCTGATCCTACTAATTTGAATTAGATTTGTATTTGGTGGGGTTACTGCCATAGCAGGCTTTCCAACCACCTTTGAGAAGAATGTGACATCTATGGTGCTGCAGACATGCAGTAATACTGATAAAAAGGAATCATCTGTAAGAATACTGCCGCATTGCTGTTTAACTTCTCAACTAGATGAGTAAGTGTGTAAGTAATAGAAGTTGACTAACTTTACTATTGTGTTCTGTTTCTTCTGTGAGGTCTGTTTTCCAATTTTTCCCATCCATACTAGAAATTTGATGCAGTAACTGTCAAAAAAACCCACCAGACCACACATACACAAGATCTCATCTTTCAGATGATCCAGGCTTTATACTCACTAAAAAGCATATTTCTAATGCAAAATTATTAAACTAGTCTGTGTTAATCACTTCTCCTAACTACAGACAACATTTGGTAAATATAAGCTTGTTCAGATAACAGAACAAAACCCAAACTCTTGTCAGTTAATTCATTATTCCAGATCATTAGGCAAAGCATGTGTTTAATCTTCATCTCCTTTCTTCAACAATTAACACAGCGTTGAGTAACACAGTAGAACCTTTTCATACAAAGTGATTTTGGTCAGTCATTAACTACACATCTAAATGGACAATACCAAGAATAGTATGACTACGTTAGGTAACATTTAAGTAATTAAAATTAAAATTGTATATGCAATGAATGTCTGCAATTACACAAAAAAATGTGGGTAATTACATGGTGCAATAATCACTCATGAATTTAAACCTACTGCTTTAGCCTGTAGCTTCCCAGGTTGTACTTGCAACTGCCAGAAGCATAGTTTAGGTGTCTAGATGAAGACAGATAAGGAGGAATCTCATATTTCCACAGAAACAGGAAGTTTGACATTCTGAGACTAACATTTGCTGTCCTTGAACTGCATGCAGACAGAAAGTATTTTCTACATAAAGGTAGGTTTAAACTTTTGCTACTTGTTCTTCCTATCATTTTCCACACTGAAAAAAAAAAAAAAAGGATAATTATTTTGAACGCAAGAATCTAGCTTCAAGGAGAAGCAGCGCCATACTCGTTAGCTAAAATTCTCTTTATGTCGGGCTCTTACCAAGTTCTACATCCTGATCATCAGTAAGAACAAGGATGATGTTTGGGCGGATGTTTCTACGGTCTCTTTGAAATCTTCCCTTCAGACGCTGATTTAACAGGAAAGCTGAACTTCCATCCAACAGTGATAAAACAGTCATCATGAATAATCCAAGGACAATACTATGCTGTGCCATATTGTGCTGATTTAGTGTTCTCTCTGAACAAGGTAGGTTAATGGCTTCTATTTCTTTTTTGTTTGCAGGTCTCCTATAAGGGAGAGGGAAACAAGTATTTATTTATACCTTGACCCTTCTGCCCCACCAAGGAACAGCAAGGTTCTCTTCAAAGAAGTAAAAAGCAATATACTTGAAATAATCTAACTCCTAAGAAAAAAACCAACCAAACAACAACAAAGCAACTGAATATTTTTCTAGTGCCAGCTAGAAGCAGAAACTTGAAAAATTCACAGTTCATAAGCCGTTACCAACACAGGCAATGAAGTTTCACTCTGTGCTCAAATTTGGCAGCAAGTTAAGGATTTAGCATGGTATCAAACTCTTACTTTTCCTTTGCTACTTATAAAAAGCAATCTTCTTCCTTAAAGTTCTGGGATGTTTTGAGATGACATTTTTGTTTACTGCATCAAAAATGCAGATGTTGAAGAAAAAAACCCCACATCTACCCATATTTTTAAACAGGACTGTGGTAAAATTTACTGAGTTAACAACACATTTGCGAATTCATACAGGATCCTCAGATAGAAGACTTGTTATACACTGATTTATCTTACAAATTTCATTAGAGAGCAGAGCTGCCCATATCTTGGAAATATGGTATGATACTGTTTGAAGTCTACTACAGCTTTGATGTTAGTGTGATATCCCTTCAGCATTTCTGTTGGTTTCCAAGATTATTTTTTTTTTAAAATATCGTTATTATTAATGAACACATTTGAAGGCCCTTTACTGCAAACGTTTGGGAATGGATGCACCAGAACAATTTGCACTGCCTATGACTTCTCTCCATCATAAATACAATGCCCTAAAATTGACTTGTTTGCAAAACAGAGCATGTCTAACTGGTACTGCTCCTGTAGATGAGCCAATAAAAAATTCTTAGCAATTCCTACAAAGAGATTCCAAAAAATGAATAAGCACACTGAAGAATTTTTGAAATTATAGTTTTGCTGAGTGATCTTCTGGTATAAAGGGATTTTCTCTTGCTTTTGGAAGTCAAATGAACAGTACAAAACTGTATTGAAAATATCAAGTACTAATTATTTCATCAGATCCAGTGATCAATGAGTCAGTTTTTGATGAATTCCCTGCTTGCTGCCTGCCTTTTCCTGGACTGTTGCCAATGATCTCTTGTAATGCAGTGAAAAATCAATTAAAAATGACACAAGGGAGACTATCTGCTTTTTGTAAAGACCAGAAATGGCTGAGTAGAAAGAACCTAGCACAGTGTGTTTTTACCCAAAGAAATACATTGGCTATTCTGTCCCTAAAGCCGTTTGGGAAAACAGTTTTTCCTTCAGCAGATTATTTCATAGTCACATTATTACTTCATCTCTGTTAGTGTCTGTTCTTTGAGATAAACTTTGATTAAGAAAGTTCTCATGCAATAGCAAAACCACTGGTCTGAAAAATTATACTCGGCTTCTATGCTTATTTAAGAAATGTGTATTGAATTTTCATATAAGTCAACAGATACATAGCTATAGTATGATGCAATATTTATTAGGGCCGCTTTCCAAAAATGTACACTAATATGGTTTTGAGGAAATGAAAAATCCTTCTTGTTTACTAGTCCCTCCAGTCAGTTTCACAGACAGGTGAAATTAACTTTTTTCATACAAACTAAAAATTGATTTTAAATATCCTAGCACTTGTTCCAATGGGTATGGAAAGAGAAAAGTCTAACTTCCTAAGTTTACAGATACAGCTTTAGTACCTCTGCTGCTGCTCAGAGATTTGGCAGGCTATAGCAGAAGGAACACCGACAAGTCCTATCAATTTTCATTCCTTGTACTCAGAATTCCATCTGCAGCAGTACAACTGGGAAGAATCACGTCAGATTCAATGTGTTGCTACTGTCCAGAGTAGTCAAAAGTAGCTTAAGAGGCAAACCTGGATCTGTTTCAAAAGGGGAGGGAGTGTGTGGAAGTTTAGCAGGCACATATTCCTGGACATCAGCTTTGAGGGGAGGGGGTAAAGAAATGGCTTCTGCTCTTCAGGAATTACTCCACATATACTTCTGTTTAAAAAAAATAAACTGACAACATAGGTGTTTTCATTACACACAAACATTTTTCTGAAGGTCTAAAAGTTAATGTGTTTTTGTTTTGCTCTATACTAGCCAATAGCTTCTCGAAATAATAGCATTTACTGACTTTTCTTGCAGCATTTAGAATGCTGTCCATTCTTGTTATATCTGCTCATAACTACATTCACTGTAGAGTATTATGCATGTAACAGTCTTCCTTGCGTTTTTTTCACTTCTTTTAAACAAATGTGTGGAAGTAACCTCACGACCTCATTGCCTCTCTCCCCTCAGCCTGTCTTTTCCTCACAGTTTATTGCCCCTCACTCACTGCGTTGTATCTAAAAATAGAAGTTGTCCCCAGCTCAGACAGATGCTTACCTACCTGTAAAAAACTTAACGCATTTGAGGATGTACATAAACTGCTACTCCACAGCTATTTTATCCACACCTACATATTTATGGTTAAAAGAATTAGTTATCTCTGAGAGGATACTGCGGGTGGAGGAGAGAATTTCATGTCAAGTACAACAGACATCTTCTACCAAACCTGTTACTTCTTTCTCAAGCTCCTCCTCAATGAAGATTTTTCAACTATTCTGATGCATTATGTTCCTATTATTATCTGGGTAAGTACTGCTGGGAACCAACTCAAAGTATGTAATTATGTGCAAAACTCATACCAATAACTAGGTAAGAAAATTAAGGCAATTTTAGAAAATAACCTACTTCTTGAAGTATGTATTCATAAAAGACAGACATGCCACAACTAACAGCATAACTGCATATATGCAGTAAAATCTAAAAGCCAACTTTAAATAGTTCTCAGAATAGCAGCAGCAGAGTCTCTCGCATGGATTGCCAGTGGTCAAATATAGATTGATTTTTTTTAACCCCTAGCCTTTGGTGAACTTCAGGGAAGAAACATGACATGAAGTCTCTCTTAACAGTTCTTTCCCCATTGCTGTCAAGAAGTTTAATCTGCAACTCATAGATAAAGCCAGAAGAGTTCCACAGCAGTGCCCCAATCTGCCTTCACTTTTAATATAGCACCCTCTCCAGTGATGCATTTTCATCTGAGTGGTACAGATGGTCCACTGCTTTATGTGCCTCTGCAGGCCATCCTCCAATATTAAAGACGCTTAATCTGTAGTGGCTCTCACGAGAATTAGGTATGCCTCTTATTTTCTCCCAGATTACACATATGAACTTGACAAGTCTGGTCACTCCTGTTTTATAGGAAAGTGCTATCAGAAATTTATGAAATGTTCTTCAGCTGGGGCATCAAGCTGAGCTTTATTAAGCCTATGAAACCTCCTAGCAGGCTGCTTTAGAGAAAGCCTGGTCCTCTTATTTTCTATGGTTTACGGTTGAGTTTAACAAGTCCCTGACTCCCTTCATAGCCTGAATTAGATACAGCTGCCTCCTTTTGTTCTTAACTCCTGCTAGTATGGGGAATGAGAATAGAGCCAAACTTAATTCTCCTGTGTGGCAACACAGAACATTACACTAAGTCACATTATAAATGTTGAAGAGATAAAGCCAGACTTCAGCACATTTATTCTATTTATAAAAGAATGGAGCCAGGTTCTGTTCCCAAGTAGCATTTACACTAAGGAAAAACTTATTTTTAATACTGCTGACAGTTATTAATGTCAGTTCTACGGCAGCACAGGGAGGATGTACAGGGATGACCGGTGTCAGTTCTACCCCCGGATGGTATTTTTAATATGCTGTTGATTAGTATTGCTTGGCAGAGATTAACAGGCACTGTGTGCAAAACCAGTAACCGAGAGTGGCTTGCGCACACTGGTACTCCCAACCTTGCTAATGCAAGTCCTAGCACAACTGTCCCATGCACAGGCCCAGTGCAACTTCACTAAAGTCAAATAATTAAGTTATTCCAATATAATCAAGAGTAGTATCTGACTTTTCCTGTAACAGAAAAGGTACAAACATGTAACAAATTAATTTGTGTATCAAATATGTAAGTTAATCCTGCTTCGAGCCTAATTCTAGAAAGCTGTTTCTAGTTATGTTTACATTAACAGGTTTTTTTGTTTTGTTTTTTTTAAATAAGCATAATGCAAAACACTAAATACAGAATTGGTATGGCAAGCTCAACTCGCCCAGCAGCCACCATGGAACAGGGTAACAGCATGTAAGCCACACAGTGGAACTGCACAATAAGGGAAAACTGGTTAGCAAGAAGCAGTGCACACCTGCTCTAAATACGGCTGGAGCCAATACCAGGTGTATTATTTAAGCAGACTTAGGTGTGCCATTTGTCCAATGTTTAAATTCATTGAAATACATGGTGCTGGAGCCCTTCCCTAGCAACCAGCCCAATTAAAGCCACTTTGCCAGTTAAATAGATTCAGTAGTGCTGCTGTTCTTTTAACTCTTGAGTCACTCCTATACATCCGGGTTTGGTTATGGTAACTCCTTTTTCACTGAAGCTGCCAACCATCATATTTTGTTCGTAAGAGATAAACACATTTTTATACGTGGATTGGGAAGAATCTTGTTTGCAATCAAACAAGATTCTCAGGGGAAGGCTGGTACCAACATTACTGCTGTAATCTAACAACATGCTATGTTTACTTATAGTTTTGTACTTTCTGATTTTTTTTTTCCCCAGGCAGTCAAAAACTTACGAGAAAGTACAAAATCAAACCCCCATTGCTAAATGTGACTCTCAAAGATTACAGCTGTGCTGATTTACCTGCACAAACTACAGCTAAAGTATTTTTATTTGCAAGTACCTACAATTTCTTCAGAAGTCAGGAACAGAGCTTCCAGACTTACTAGAGCACTGAATTACTATTCAGATGTGTTCTTCTGACTCGCTTTCCTTATGCTGGTGAACTCTATACCAAAGCTAAATATTTATCACAGGGAAGCTTACTTGCACTGCAGAATCTCCTCCCTATTCTATAACTTCATTTTAAATAAAACTGAATTATAAATTGGTTATAAATTTCCCTAGGACTTGATATTTTAAAAAGTGTTTCAAACAGCACAATATACTTTCCACAAATGCATACTATTATTTCTGTTCATTGCTTGATTGTTACTACTAGAGCTTTCCAGTAATACGCACAAAATTAGTCAGTCCTCAGATAGGTTAAATTGCTATTTGGATCCCCCAAATCCACAATAATAAACATGCTTTTCTGCACCACGTGCAACAATGACCCAACAACAGCTTGAAAGAGATTAAGAACTAGTTCCCTATTATACTTATTATCTTCACCTATTTATAAATAATAAAGATACACAGTCTTTGACTTTAAAGATAATTATATTAACTTGTATTAAGTACAGCAATAACCACAGACTTTCACTTCTGAAAATACCAGAAGGGAATGAATGCAAGCGCTTTAAGACAGAAAAAGTAGGCAAGAACAGTTACCATTATACAACTACCTTCTACCAAGCAAACAGATTGTTTTGTAGCCCCACGCATCAAAAGACTCACGCTGCGTACATACATACGCAAACACATACAGGCATCCAGTACACGTATTAGCCGTACACGCACGGTAATTTGCTAAGTGCTATGGCATCGGTCGTCTTTGGAAACTCTTTCCCGCACAGCCACAACCGGCGCGACTACCGCTCACCGACCACGGGGATACCTCCAGCGAGAGGCCAGCACGCACACGTCCCCTCCAGCACCCACCGCCGCCAGGACCGTGCCCTCTCCTCCCCGCACAAGGGGGGCGCGGCCCGATCCCCCCCCTCCCCCAGCAGGGTTAAGAGCTACCGGGCTGGCACCGAGCGCCCGCCCTGCCGCGCCGGGGCAGGCAGCAGCCTCGCGGCCGGGAGGGCCGAAGGGCGGTGGCGCTCCGGGGCAGCTCCCGCCGCACCAGAGCGGGCCGGCCCGGGGCAGCGGGGGTGCAGCTATCCCGACGGCAGGACCGCATCGCCTCTCCTCCAGCCTCCGCCTGTCCGGTACCCGGCGCCCCTCGTCCGCCCTCCCAGCCCCAAGCCCCCTTTCTCGCAACGCCTCATTCAACTCCCGGCCCCGCCCGTTACCTATGCAGCAGGAGCGCGGCCAGACCCGCTCGCCGCCTGCTGCATTAGACCCTCCGCCCAGGCTCCCCGCTACGGCAGCCCGGCGCGGCCTCCGAGAGCCACGGATGCGAGGGCACCGCCGCCCAGCCGCTCCCGGGCTCCGCGCCGTCCCTAGCCGGGGAGGCGGGCGGGAAGGAGGACTCCAAACCCCCCTTCCAGCGCTCCCTGCGCGGGCAGCGCAGCAGCGGCCGCCGCCGGCGCACACTCACCCGCCGAGCTGGCGCTCAGCCCTGCCGTGCTACGGCCGGCGCTCTGACAGCTCGCCTGCGGAGCCCGGCGGGGCGGCGAAGAGCATCCTCCGGCCGTGGCGCCGGGCAGCGGCCGAAGCCCGTTTCCCGAACAAGCGTTTAGAGGAAGCGCTCGGCCGGCTGCTGCCCCACCTCTTCTTCCTCCTCTCCCTTCTTCTTTTCCCGTTTAAAAAGTTCATTTACCTCGAGGATCCTCCTCCCAGGATTGACGCAACGCCCCGGCGGCGCGCAGAGAGGAAACCTGTTCCACCAGCCCCCGGCTCGTTCAAAGTCCGGCGGCAGCCCCGCGGGCTGCGGCTCTGCCCTCCAGGCAGGAGGCGGCGGGGGCGCAGCTCCGCACCCCAGCGCGCAGGGGGGAACCGGCGAGGCCCCAGAGACAGCCCCCCTCAACGGGGAAGGGGCCGATGCCGAGCTGCCGCTGGGGGCACGAAGCCTTTATAAGCAAAGGGCGGTAGTCCACGGAGGTGTGGGGAGGGCGAGTTGATTGCCCCTCGTCGTTTACGCTCTTCTTGTCTCCTAGTGCTAGCGTTGGCCCTGCGCGGCTGACCTCCCCCTAAGCGCTGCTGGGCTGCGGAGGGAGGCGAGAGACTCCAAAGCGGGTGAGGGGCTGGGCTCTGCCTGGGGCCCTGCACCGGGACACCTGTGGCGGGAGAGCTTGACGACTTCTCATAGTGTGCTGGGAACACGGAGCCCCTTCCCCTTGTGCGGTTGAAATTAAAGGACTCAATATTCATTAGTAGTTAAGAAAAGCTTAACCAAGCTCTTCGAGGTAGGGACTGTGTTTGCAGCAGGAGCCATCTACACTGCTTGGAACCACTTACATTCTGCTCCTAGAATTTAATAGTGCTTGCATAAATATCTAAACGTAATACTTCCATGGGATTCCTTAAGGACCTTCTAAATACATATCTTTCAAAGATACTGGTACATTAATATGTCAACAGAATGTAAGAGTAAGACATTTTCTTCTAGCATTCCCATGTTGAGAGTGTGACACGTGCAACACAGGTTACGGCAGAACTTCCTGACAGCTATTATTACATCTGATAGTGAATTATCCATGGAGTAGGCCACAGATCACAAATTCCAGTGTGTCTAAGTTTTTATTTTGAATTTGTATCTTTAAAATATGCATTAGAAAACATATGTCTGAAAACAAAAATAACTTTAGGCCACTATTTTTATCATAAAATGATGCTACAGTGAAAATGGTTTATGTGGTTGAAAATGGACAGGATATAGTTTTCCTGTGCAAGAACAACAACCAATGGAAGAGGAGGAGTAAGAAACAGGTTAGAAAAAGAAGAGTCTATCATTTCCCTACTCAAGTCAAAATACACACTTAAACAGATGCAGAGCCAGCGAGGAAATACGATGGTTCTTGAAAATGCTCTAGGAAAATGACTAGCTGTAGTTTTAAGGAAAAAAGCCAGAGCAGAAGGGATTCACAGAAAGAACTATAGAGTTCTAGAAGTAAGTATTTTGAAAAGCAATGCAAGATCTATCTATCTATCTAAATACTTCTGTTCCACCTATGATTTATCTGGATTTTTGCTTTAAAACAAGCATTGCCTCCAATGACCTAATTCGGACTTTGCTGGAGAAGGCAAAGGTCTTGAAGCTTTTTTCATAGTTGGCTACATTCTTGGCTACACATACACTGACCCTAAATTAGCAAAAAGTGAAATGGCACAATTCCTCCAAATACAGCTATTTCACTGCTAAGGTACCAAGTGTGCTCCTATACTGACAGGAATAAACAATACAAGTGAAGCACTTTATGTCAGTACAACTGCGTCCACACTAGGGGCTGCAACAGCATAACTGTATTGGTGTAAGTAAACCGCTCCCTAACAGCAGGTTATACTAACACAAAAGCCATGTGTAAAACAGGAGCTACATCTTGCTAACATTTTGATAAAATTGTTATATTGCTTTCTGAGATAACGTTTGACCTTTTTCTAGTGGCTTTCATCTCACAATAAAACAATTTACTGACAATTTTTACAACACACCTGTGAGCTATGATGTTCTGATTCTGCACATTTTAGATATTAATTAGTGTCAGATAAGGCAGCTGAGTCACCCAGAGCCAAACAGACTTTCAGCAACAAGGCCAGGAACAGAACCAGGAACCCAGCATTGTGCTGTCCTAACCACAGGCCAACAGTTTGCCATCTGCAACATACAACCTTTACAAACTATCTCTAAAGGGACTCCGAACAGTAACTACCAAGCCAAAAGAAAATACAAAGTTTTACACAGTGGTCCACATTTTACATTGGAGAATAAAATGGACAAGCTCCCTGTTTAAAACATAATTTTTCTAGAGCACTGTAAATGGGATTTTTCATTATAAGACCTAATATAAAGCTACCTTGTGAATTTTCATTAATATAAACTACAAGCAACAAAGATGTACTAGTGACGTTAGTATGGCAATCTAAATTTGATTTAACATCACTGGAAAATCTGTCGCAATAGATTGCTCATTTCAACAAAAGGGTATATTCACCTCACAGTGAGTGCATGTAATTTCCATTAATGTTAATGGGAGTTATGCAAGTGCATTAAGAGGATAATATACCCCCTGGTCTGAGACAACCCTGCAAAGTGAAAGGTGCTTCCTCTTGAAGAGAATGGGGTTTCCATCTCATGCATTTCAAAAGAACTTGTTCTGGCACTGTTACAAAACAGGATGGATAACAACTATTATGCATACTTGGTGAATAGTTTCCAAAGTTAAAGCAGTTTAGTGATTTCAGCTAGTTTTCCTATTGCCAAAAATTTGAGGGATATAGATATATTTAAAACACTGTGGTTTATTTGAAGTCTAGGGCAACAAAATCATGTGAAATTACTGGTAAAACAAGAAGGTCTGAAAGCCTACTGGTGCAATGAGAAAGGAACTTTTTAGGTGTCTACTTTTTAAATAAAACAAACTCTTTCATTCACTACCTGGAAAAGGATTCCATTGGTGTACATAGATCATCACAACGGATCAGGAGTTCAAAAGATAAAATGAAGAAACAAGATCACTCCCTTTCACTCCCACACCAGAGCTTTTTCACTGTGCATCACCAACTAAATTTCAGATTTCTCTCACAGTATGCCATTGAACAGCTTTGAGTTATTTTACTGTACCTCAAATAACAAGTGTTGCCTATTACCTAAATAATTTGTCTAAAAAAAATATGCCAGGATATACCTATTAAAATTAGGAGAAAATAGACATGCAGGCATTTCTTTAAATATCATCACACATCTATCTGCATCATTAGGCGCATAAATCCCTCCAAAAATTTAATCTACAGTTTCTCTGTACACCTGACTTCCAAGTAGCTTGGCACAGAAAAATATATTGAACAATGCATGTTGGACTGTTAACTAAACTATGGATTTGCACATAAAGGGGAACCACTTTGATCCAGTTGGCAGGTAGCAGCGATCCACAACATTATCTTTTCATCAGTTCTGAGACAACAGCTGAAACTCAAGGGTGTAACAAGCACTCATGGGGAACTCACCCCCCAAAATGGAGCACAACAGGAAGAGCAGCATGTCAGCGATACAAAGAAGCAACTTCTGGGAAACGAGAAGACAGTCAGAGAGAGTCCAAGTCATTAAAAAAACACCCCAAAAATAGAAGATAGGCAACATGCTGCGCAAGGCATGTCTTTTTCACTGTTGCCAAATACATTGTGCTTTCAGAGCTCAAACATTGTTCTCTTCTCACATTACATGAAAGAGAAAAGAAGGGCTGGCTTTCACATTTTTACATACTTCAGTCAATGCCTTCCAACTCTTCTTCAGACTTGCTAATCTTTATAGTAACTCATCATATGTAAACCTCTCAAACCATTAGTCATTTTGATTTCCCCTCTCTGCTTTTATATTTTTTAATGTATACACACATGCTCTGAGACCTAGAAATAAAGCCAGCAACAGAACATGAGTCTGATCTCCCTTGCTTTTCCTCAGTGTAATTTATTACAGTAATCAGTCCAGAGTTATACTAATTACACTGGTCAGAGCCCTTATGGCAGTACAGAGTTTAATTTTTTACTTCTTTAAACAACTGCATTTCAGCTGCATAAAATGTGTAAATACTGCTTCAACAACAAATCAGAATGCTATTAGAAGGCATAAACAGCACAATGCGGTCCACTCCTTGATACCTCACATTGCATGCGATTTATGCCACAGACTCCAGATCAATATGATTTTGTGGGCAATTGCTCCACTCTTATCTTTTAAAGTCAAGTTGCACTTTCTATAAATATGCAATCAATTTATACGGGAAAACAGTTTATATGTTTTGAGGTACTGTGAAAATGGAAAAGGGGAACACAGCCAAGAAAAGAAAGGAGAAGGGAAAAATTCACCTTGCTTGATTGATCCAAATGCTAAGCAAAGAAATGCATTATACTCTTCTGGGTGAAAAAATAAAGATTAAGTATAGTACACTGTATGAATTTAGTTACAACTATGAGTTTACAATGTGTCAAGGCTTAAACTAGTTCTAGTTTAAGACTAATCAAATGAATTTTGATCATAACACACAACAGTGGATGCAAGTTACTTAGCAAAATACTGAAGCAGCAAAGATGATGGGGAAGTTGTAACAGTAACAAAAGTAACACCCCAGTGCACTGACAAAAGTGATAGCTTATCTATTTGGACAACAAACCCAAACCAAATCTTTCCTGGAAAGCCAAACAGAAATTCATAAGAAAACACTATTAGAATGATCCTGAAGTTCACATACAAAATTAATATATGTGTTCTAAGCATTAATATAATTAATAAGGCTCAAAGATGCATCTGAAGATCTATACAGAGGATGCAAATTCAATGAACTATTGTTGGTCACACAGCCCATATAAATTAGAAAAGAGAACAGTTGTGAAAAAAGCAGGCCTCCTTTTTCCGCATTTATAAATTACCCTTAGAATAGCTGCTTGTAAGCCAGCAATGATTTAATAATTTATTTTAATAAAGAACTTTTCTTTTCATAAAGAATTCAGAATTTTTTTGTACATCCTGATCTAATTTTCCCTTGTAGGCTTTCAACACATTTTAGTATGATGCTGAGGCTGCCTCCTGTTCTGATAGCTGGATGTTGAAAATGTATGGATATGGAGCAATGGGACAAACAATGTATTCAATTGATTATTAACTAATGATTAGCTGCAATCTCAGCATAAGTCAGTATGTGATGCAAAATGTGAAAGACTATTATATTCACTTTTACTAAAACTTCTCTTAGAAATCAATAACCATTGCCCTTATCAAATAACATCTCCTAAGAAAATAGTAAAGTATGTAACGATAAAATACTTGGTGCCTATCTAAAACCAACTATGCTCTGATTTGAAAGTATTAGAACAGAAAAATGTATAATCAACTGATACCAGATAGATAGAGCAGCAGGCCTCACCTTAATGTAACACTACAATGGTCACTTTTTCTGTGGCCCACCATGCATTTAATGTTAGTCAAGGATCTATCTGCATGACCACATTATCTCCATCTATCTCCAGTAGAGCACTCCTGGCACCCTGAATGGTCACTGTCATGTCCTGCCTCTCAATAGCTCCTCAAATTGGAGCAGGTACACAGTGTACGTTATATACTCTTCATCATATAAAGGTTTGGGTTGTGGTTTTTAGGTTCAGATGAATTTGCTGCACCTACAGCAGAAGTACCTTCGCTTACAAAGGCCTATTCTGTAGGCACAAAATCTGAAGGGATGCAACTGGACTTCACCACCATTAGGAAAGCTACAGCTTACTGTTTACTTACTCTGCTTTTCATTATGCCTTCTAATTATTACTGTTTACCTATTCTCCCTCTCTACCGTGAATAATTTTAATAATAATACAGATATCTGGATCTGAATATTTATATATTCTAAGCTGGACTTCAATTGCACAATTTTAAGAAATATTAGGAGAGCAAATTACACAATTGCCAGCATTTTGCACACACAAAGAAGGCTAAGTCATTTTCTTATTCGGTTGCCTCAATAACACAAGTGAGGCGAAGCTTATGGTGGGATGTGATACCTGTTATTAGATCAACTGCTACACGTGGGAAGGAACAGACACACCCTCAGGTATACCAAGCACTTCTTGAAGTCTGAAATAGAAACAGCAATCTTCAAAGCTAAACTGCTCTGAGTTTAACTAATGTGTTAATCAAGCCATCTGAAAGAAAAGTAGCTCATATCTCTGATATAGGGAGGCTTGCTAACAAAGAAAGAGGAGACATAGCTTGATCTGTTAAAACAAAGAAGTAACTCATCTCCTGAAAAACATAGACTTATTACTGAGTTGGGAATACAAGAGAAATCAGAAGAGAGGTTAAGAAAATTATAATACCTATAAAACCAGTATCTCTAATGAGTCCATAATTTTTACCTTTTAACAGAGTCATGAATTTTAATATTGAAGCATATCTTTTGAAGGTGCTGTGTAGATGTCCCTTGGGGGTCAGGACTGATTCATCAGAGATGGAATGGTTACTTTATGAGAAATGTTCACCTACCAGTCATTGGCATCTCTCACTTATTGATTATCTGCAAGGACCTTGGGGGTTTCTTAACTCACTTTCTGTAAGGTCATTTGGTGGGTTTGGTTATGCAGGTTATTTCCTCTGGGGACTATGGAGCTGTATCAGCAAGTAGATATGCAGTTTTAAAAGTGTTATGGTAGCTTCATTACTCTCAGTACAGGTAACATGCAGTCATTTGAAAGATTTAATGCATATGTTATGAATTCTTAAAATACAAATTATTATATTTTGAAAAAGTTGCTTTTTAATTACAAATCAACAATTTTTTCCCCCCCCCCCCGCCCAAGTCCCAAGGGCAGAGATTATTTATATAATGTCTAAAGGACACTAAAGCCATCCAAATGCTTTCTACTGCATTCAAAACAACGAGAAAAATACTGAAACAGAAACACGTCCCACCCCTGCTAAAGAATGCTTTACTTTCATTTCCAGAAAGTTAAAAATAAAGTTGAATCTACATGTGAGCTTTAGCATCACTCCTCTACCTTTAGAGTTTGCAATCTCCTATAATGAAGTGACAATTAAGATTCCTGCATGCAAGAAAACCCAGATCATGACTACAATACTATACTATCAAGAGCTACTGAGCCAGTGATGTCTGAAATGTGCTTTGCAAACCTGTTTCTTCCTCTTCTCATCTTTTGTGTTAAATTTTTTTTAATACATTTGTATAAATAGATCCGATTTTTATTCATCTTTCAAAAATTTCAGGCTGATTATAGAGTTGTCTAAAGTGCTAAAAATAAGTCTTCAGCTACTGTCTGTGTTCAGAGCCCTGTGCAATTAGATCCTTCTTTCATACTTTGTATAACAAGATAAAAGATTCCAATTCTGTAATCTGACTAGCATTCTGGTCTTCCACCCAATTATCTTAGTTTCAACCTTTTATTTTCTTTCTATCACATAAATACCCATTTCAGGTGATTAATATCTACGTTTTCTTCATGTGTAGAGCATATTACAAGATCCAACTGAGCCGCATTGCTATTCAATACCATAATCATAATTTCTCTTTTCATTTGAGAAAAATACGTCGCTCTGTCATTTTCTCTAGATTCACAAGCAGCATCCTCTCTATTTGCCATTTAAACCTCTCCTAACTCTTCATCATTGTAGGAGCATCACTGGCTACAGCTGTATTTGGCATAGAACAAATTGAGCCTGATTGGTCCCTCTAAACATCGTTTTGTTTTTTTATTTTTTTATTTTTAAACATCACAGCTGCCCTTTCTGGCTTAGGATACATATTATTTCTGATTTCAAACATTCCTTGAAAATTATGTCTGATCCTGAATTCAGAGAGAATTTTATTACTAACTTTAGTAGAAGCACAGTCTATATTTCTATCACTGCAAAGCTTCTGCATTACCAGTGAGCAGCAAATTACAAGTAAGATATCTTACACATAGTAAGTCTTATTTACATACCTAAAATGGAGTGAACTGATTTTTCAGGAGTGGTTAGCACCCACAGGAAACAGTTCTGAAAATTTATGTAGCTTTCCTTAGGTCCTGAAATTGTAGCTGAACACTCTTGACATTTGGCAATGCAACCTTTTTATTTGTACTTTAGTTAGCTTTACATTATTTGCATGCCTCATCACTCTCATGGTTGATTACAGTAATAATTCTTGAGAAACTTGCTGGTCCCAAAGTGTAACAGAGATCAACTACCTCCCCTGCCAAATTGGAGTGTCTGACATGAGAATATCTGAGTGTATTTCTTCAGGAATTGAAGAGACTATTTTTCAAGACAAGACTGGATGCTCTTAGTTGGAAAAAGTCCTTGCCAGACACTGAAAAGTTGATATGTAAATTGTCGATGCAGAGCAAATTGTTAAAATGAGATTTTAAACTCAAAATCTATTTTTTCAGATTTGGCTGTTAGGTTTTTCCTGAATAAAACCATGTAGTATCAGCAAAAAGCTCCTGGAGGTACCTATCAAGTCACCACGCAGATTTCTAGAGTAATAAAACCAAAAAAATTAACTACTATCCTTCAAGTATGAATGATGGTAGAGCGCCAATCAATATTTATAGTTCAGTATTAAAATGTTTTGAATTTTGTTTACTAGCAAAGAAATAGGTCAAGACAAACTTCAGGCTTAATCATTTCCAGCTGAATAGATTTTAAAAAGGCCAAAATCTTTCATGAAGTGGAATGTTTTACCCCAGGAACTCTGGCTGTAGTAGTATGTAATTCCAAGGCGGATTTCCTACTCACCAGCAGATTTTTGGCTTGCATATTTCTAAATGCACACAAGATCACACACCAAATTTTGTTCTGACATGCATCAGTTTAATACAAAGTAACTGAAATAGCCTAGTGTATTTTACCAAGAAGAAAGTATTTTAAGTGAACAACAAAAAAAAAATTTCACCAAAAGCACCGTGACACACTTGCTAAATGAGAATCTATTCACTACTCCCAGTTTTATGATTAAAACCTCTAAAATGCCTAGAGCAATTTTAATTTTTTAAAAACTATCTTGGGCATAAAATTCTTGCAAAACATGGTGGTTCCAATATCTAGGATATGGAAAGAGGAGAAATATATGCAAATAATATCCCAGTCTCAGGCTCATCAAGTCAAAATCAAAATGAGTTATATCAGGTAGCACCTGTTTAGAATGCTTGCTTTTAAATGCTGCATGAATTAGTAGATATTTGAAACTTAAAGCAGTGTGTTATCTGCCAGAAGGAAGCTGGTAACACTTCAAATGCTAACAACAATGGAAAACATGTTAATCTTTTATGGCCAGTAATATCTTTTAAAATAATAATACCTCCCCCCTTAATATCTCTTAAAAATCATCTTTATTTGAACCACACTAAAACTGAATGATAAGAAGTTAGAAGTAATAGTTCATCTCCTTGTGCAGATCTTTCAACATATTGTTTATGCCCTACAAAGAGACTGTGAAAGACTTTTCACCAACAATTGGGATAAAATGTCTCAAAATATAACATGTTTATTTTTACTTATTTTTTTAATGTAGATTGATATCTAGTCTATTAAAATTCAAAACAGTCAAAAGCAAAAGCACCCAAATAATCTTTCAAAATGTGGAAATACTTCTGTTTAAAAATAGTACGCACAAAGAAAAAAAGGTAGCATTTTGAAAGTGTTCTTAGATTTCAGTCAGCAATTTGTCAAAACCAATGACATATATTCATTTGATATATTCAGCTGCAGTTTTTAAAGACAAAAATATTAAGGTTGGAACCTTCTCCTCCCAGCTAACTCCTCCTCCTCCCCCACCTGATAATTCCCCTTTCTCATCCCACTGCTATAGATATGCCTAAAATAAACCCTTGGATCTGAACTCCAGATAGACAAGGGCCTGAATTTGTAGTTTGCAGCTTTTCCTAAAAACCAGCCAATTCCACACACCTTAAAAAAAAAAGTTCCCACTTGGAATTCAAATCACTAAGGTTAGTATTGTTCTAGAGCTGTTTTGGTTTGGTGGTGGGAGTTTTTTTCTGCTATGTGGCACAAGTTTTTGACCATGAATTTTAGTTTAGAACAAGATTTTTGGGCTGAGCCTCTTCCTTTGCAGTTCAGTGTAAATTCAGCCTATATCAGTATATGAACTGCACATACCAATCATCCAGAACAAGCCCATGCAGAATTACCTGGATGAATCCAGGTACTTTAAAAGAAATTCTGCAGAAAGAAACAACAGGAAAGCTATTCCAGAGTTACTACTACAGACTGCCAGATCTGAGTATAAGGTGTGAACGACCAGCCATTTCCCACTGTATTTAATCTTTTGCAATTCAAACTCTAAGCCTGCTCTTTGGCTGACACTGCAGAACAGTAAGATGACAACTGCATCAGGACACTACATTATCATATGGCAGTGTAGATCAGATCTGAGGTAATTTTGCAGTTAAATTAAACTTGACTATCTTTGGCTTTTTCTAGATGAAAATATAAAAGTTATAATTCTGTTAAGATTTTTAGGTTAACTGGTTTTGCATATCTTACATTCTCTAATAGTAGCTTCTTACCTATTGCTTTTCATAATTAGATCTCGAAGGGTTTTACAAATTAGGTATTGAATACTTGTTATATTGATTGAGAAACTGAACTGTAGAAGGGTAAAATGGCTTACTCAAGGTCAATTCAACAGGTCAGTGATCCATCTAGGAACAGACATCCCGGGCTCCAAAACACTGTTCTATTTGCCAGGTTAGCAGCTTCCAACTTGAAGCCCACGGACCTCTAGGGCTCTGCAGATTAAATCTCTAGGCTACATAATATGTAATCATTTGCTTTGCTTACCATAGTTTCTATATGTGCATCAGAACATATGAACTATCCCACGCTAACAGCTCTCCTTGATACTCCAGCACATGGAAGATCTTTCAGATTAGTGTTGCCAGTGAAGGTCTCGGACAACTATGCTCTGAACTGTCGCCCACTTAGATAACTACAGCAATTATGTAGGGCTATAGACAATACACACTCAAATAATGCTATTGAGAAGCAAGCATATGAGGACCACCCTGTACTCTGGAGAAGCCTACAGGGCAAACAAGTTACTATGTGTGTGTACATGCATCTGTTGAGTGTCAACTAAGGTATACTCCAGCACTTACTGCAGTGGGCAATATGCACATATGTTTCTGGGGTGCAGGATGAAGCAGAAGAGGGGGAGAGGGAGAAGGACAAGGGGAATGGTGGGGTACAATGTCAGAGGAGGTAACAACCTTCCCATGCAACACACAGACATATACACCAACTGGTGTTAAATTAAAACAGAAACACTCCATAATGCAACCTTAGTAAAGCAGTTCATACTTTCTATATCTGGTATTCTGGACTGTCTGAAGACTCAGGTAGACACATCCATATTGATGACAATGCTCAAGTGCTCAATTGCTCAAGAACCATGAAGCAAGCAGTTAGAACAGACAGTCTCAAAGAATAAGTAAATAACTAGGATTCTGATAGAATCACATAACTTCAGTTACTTATAATTTATCCAAGCCCTGTCCAATTTGTGAGGAAAAAAAGGCAAGTAGGAAAACACCAATATATTTATGACAGAAAGTCATGATTCAGGATCTTGCTAAAACAGTCAATAGGCAGTCTGTTTACTTTGATCCCCTAAGGATCTGTACTGCTTTTGGCTGGGATATAGTTAATTGTCTTCAGGGTAGCTAATATGGTTCTATGTTTTAGATTTGTGATTAAAACAAGTGTTTACAACACACCAACGTTTCAGTTATTGCTGAGCAGTGCTTACATAGCATCAAGGCCTTTTCTGCTTCTCACGCTGTCCTGCCAGAGAGCAGGCTTGGGGAGGGGCAGGACACAGCCAGGACAGCTGACCCCAACTGACCAAAGGCATATTCCATACCATATGACATCATGCTCAGCAGTAAAAAGCTGGGGGAAGAAGGAGGAAAGAAGGACAGTTGGATTTATGGCGTTTGTCTTCCCAAGTAACCATTATGCGTGATGGAGCCCTGCTTTCCTCGAGATGGCTGAAGACCTGCCTGCCGATGGGAAGCAGTGAATGAATTCCTTGTTTTGCTTTGCTAGCGACGTAGATTTTGCTTTACCTATTAAATTGTCTTTATTTCAACCCACAAGTTTTTGCTTTTTTACCCTTCTCACTGTCTCCCCTATCCCACTGCAGGGGAATGAGCAAGTGGCTGTGTGGGGCTTAGCTGCCTGCTGGGGTTAAGCCACAACAGGATCACAGACACCAAGCCCAAGAACAAAAAAAGATGGAAAAAAATTTGCAGCTGAGTGCTCAAGATCCAGAAGAAAATACCATGCTCCAGCTGAGTCCCTTTCATCAGTCCTTAACTGATGCCTCTGCTGTAAGAGATTTTGAGAGACTAAAACGTTTATTAAAACTTAAGCATAATGCAGATTTGTCTGTTGCAGAGTTGATAATAGGCAATGGTGATAACTCTCAAAATTTGCATAGCTATACTAGTTTGTACCTAACTACAAACTTGCCTTGAGGATGCTGACATACATGTCATGCACTCTCTCTTCAAATCATTGAGACACTCCACTGCCGCTAACAGCATCTGAAGTTAGAAAGCACTGCTCATCAGTTTTTACCCTGTGATCAAATTTGAACATCAGAGAAACCTCAAGGGCTTGTTTTGACTTTTGAAAACACTTCTTTCTTAGACTAGAGCCTTTTTCTTCAAGAAGCACATCTTTCCTTCCCTTCTCAACAATCTCTGCAAGTTCTAATTTTCCACACACATTCCCAGTTGTGAGCACGTGGCTGACAAATCTAGAGGTACAAACCACAAGCTGAGTGCTAGAAAACTCTTTGCTGCTGGAACCATGATTAAAAAAAAAAAACAAACTGAATTTTTAGGAAGGCCTGAATGGATCAAATCAATAACAAAAGGGCTGACTTTAAGCCATTCTGCTAGTTCAGACATGTTAAAAAATGTTGTTGGGGTAACTTCATCCCTTGTGCTGGATCAGGTGTCACTTCTCCCATAGTTCACCAGAATAAATCATGAGCTTGGTTCAGTCTGGCAAAAAGACAGATCTAAATCTAGTTTATACTTCCAGATAATCCAGTACTGCACAGATCTAATCTTAATGACCACAAATGCAATCTGCAAATGTTATTCTCCTTGCTTTAAAACAGAGTTAGGTAGTAGCAGTGTTAACATTTGCTTATCAAACCTAAACACAAGGCAAAGAAACTGAAACTCTCTATTTAGCAGGCTGTGTTACAAAGCAGGAGCTCCTCAAACTTTTTACGACAGTAATCTCATAGTAAGCCTTCTCAAAAAGTTTATAGAAGATATTTCTCTTCTTTCAGTTTGCAATGTGCTGATCTCCTTATCCTCTCACTGGTAAGTCTGACAAAAATGAATTCAGAGAAAAGTTCATTAGACCTGCCCCAGTGACTATAACAGTGATGAACTAAGGTAAACTAGAAGCTTAAGTTTCTTAGTAGCTTGATCAGTTTAATGGAAAGGAACAATTAAATACTGTGGCAAATAGTTATAGCACGGACACAGATACTATTAACTGAAGTTGGATTTTTAAACCTTAAGTAACATCAGAAGCAGCTAGACTACGTAAGATACATATCAGTCCCTGATTGTCCCCTTTCCATGTCAGCTCTGTGACATAAACAATGTTATCTCAGTGATTTTCCCCATACCACTTTTACTGAAATAGACAACATCATATAAATGGTCCAACTACACTGGTCTGAGGCAGTGTACGTGAAATTGTAGTTTATGTTTAGCAGCACTATTATGTAAGAGTAGAATAACCAACCTCTTCAGTTTTTACAACCTGAAGTGTATTGCATTTAAAAATAGTCTTACAGGTCATTCTACATCTGTGTTTATATGATGACAAATTCTTCTGTGATTTCAGCATTGAAATATTTTGTCCCCATTCTGACACATTATCGTAAAGTCTAAGGGTTACAGTAAGGATGGCTATTCCTAGGGGCATAATATTAGCTGCATAGGAGATTGATGTTGGTAGCTACAATGAAGCATCACAGCACTATCTCTGCAGATAACAGAGCATTAGAAGTTCTCTTGCTGACCTACAGCTCTAAAAATAAATGCTGAGTGACTTGAATAGCTTTGCAGCAGCTCATAAGTTAAAAAGATTGAACTACAATAGACAAATTAAATACAGCATTGTGAATTCTTCAGGTCCAATTAAAATGTGTATAATTTGAAGCTTGCATTTTCACATACTTTTGTACATACTGATACTCAGATAATACTGCAATTCAATATTAAACACACATATGAAGCTACACGACAAACACAGGTAACACTCAAGCCTCATACTATCTTGATTTCAATGAAGAAATGTTTTTCAAAAATTTGGACAATGCTCCCATGCATTTAGCAACTATTAAATTTTAGTAACTCCATAAATCAAGTGTGATGCATCCTGAAAATCTTTTAAATACTCTCCAGCATTGTTGATATTTACAACTTTATTAATACTTCTTCCTACCTTTTCTGACTTAGTAGTACACATGGGAAGAGTCTTACCATGACTTACCACAAAGGTCAAGCAGATTATTAAGTAACTAATTCTGGGGAATTGGATGAAGTCTGAGCGGGTGCCTCAGTGAGCATCTTCAAGCAGGAAGATATGTGTTTATTATGATTTTAAATTATTGCTTCAGATGTTTATGACCACAAAAGGCATCTTGTTCTCCCAGTACTCTTCTAGAATACAGTCAAAAGTAACAGAAAGCAACAATCAAATCTGAGAAACGGCACAGTAACACAAAGCAATTTTCAAAGTTGATAGCTACTAGTAATACACAGAACATCAAATTGTTTTCATCTCCCTCTTAGAAAGCTTCCTTAAAAAATTAGACCTGCAAATGTAAGATATTTCATACCACTACAATGTGCACTGCCATTCAGCTCACACTTTATCTCCTTGTCACATCTACTTTCCCATAGTTCAGAAATTCTTTGGGATGCAGTCTGACTATCTGGTACTGGACCCATTCCCTCTGTTGGTCTATAGACAGTGGGAAAACAGCATGTTCTAACATCAAAGGCAAGCAATTGCAACAGGAAAACCAGGCTGAAACAAGAAGTAGGTATTCCTAGACAGAGAAGTCAACCAGACCTAGATAAGTAAATATTCCTAGGAAGAAAAGACAACTAGATCTAGATAAGTAGGTAGAGGAAGTAGTTTATAGCCTGAGTTTCCTCCCTCCAGTTAGTCATCTTCCTTAATTCAGTCAGCTGAAATAATATGTATGATTAAAAATTTTCTGTGAAAGGAAGAGGTTAGGAAAATAGACAGTGTCAAATACACGCTCCATGGTTTTAGACTACACAGAACGTACTTAAAAGAAAATGAATGGAATAATAAAGTGTCATCTTAGTTTACACCTGCCTATACTGCTGCCAGTATTTCTTCATATACTTCATACACAGCAGAAAACTCACAAAACCTTCTCTGCCCACCCGATTTGTATTGGCAAGATCACAAGTATTATATAGTGGCATCTAAATAGTGACTTACTACGTTCTGTCAGCAAAGTTTTTAAAGAAGCTCTACTATAGAAGTTCATAAGTAAGATTCAGTCTTTATCAACAGTTTCGGGGCAAACAGGAAAAAAAATAATGAGGCAAAAAATTGGAGTCTCAAAATTCTAAAGCTCTGGTCCCCAACAAACCATTTTAAGCATATAAAGAGACATGGGCAGTGGAGACTAACCTAAGGCTTTTAAGTTTGACAATTTCAAACTCATTCTCAGAAATTACGCAGTTCTGCTCATTTACCAGTTAGCTAAGAAACCCAGTTATCAGTCTTGGTATTCTTGTGACTGACCACCCTTACCCTAATTTTTTCAGGGGGAGTCAGCATAAGAAGGTTGTCATCTGCTCAAAATCACAGTGTGATTCATTAGAAAGCAGCAATATGTGACCTCTACTTTCAGTAGCTACGTAACAGGGTGCAAAACATTTGCATGTAATGCTGTCCATCTCATTTTACATATGTACCAATATAAATAATTATATACATGCAGAGCATCAGGGAACAAGCTTCAAGAATTCCCAATTCCTCTTATTTTTCTGACAAAACCTTTCCCTCGTGAAAAAAATCCAAACCGCACCTTCATTGAGAACAAAGCGCATGTCAAACTTCTTTTTTTAATAATAAAAATCTCATCCAATGTATCTGTAAACCAAAAAACAAATCTACAGAAGATTGTGCTGCACATCCACTTCCCTACCTAAACTGAGGATGAACAAGAGAATTTACCTAAAGGACAACTGTTACTTATGTGACAACATACTGCAAGATACTAAGACATTATGCTGATCTGAATGGTATAAGAATCAAACAGGAACAGAATGGTTTCAACACTTCGAAAAGCCATTCCAAAATTTGAGTCACCTAAGGTCAGCAAACCCAATGGCTACCAGGCTTGCTGTATTCTGGGATATGACAAATGATCTCATCTTTCCAACACACTTGCTCCAGATTTCTAGACAAGTCATAAATTTACAGTACACCCCAAATTGGTGCACTGCCTGTTAGCAGCACAAAGCTCATATCAACTCTATTTCCCCTGATGTCCTCTCATCTTTATCTGTCAAAGCAAAAGCCTTATCAGAATGCCTTCACAAGCATTTAACCTTATTTAGTTAGGTACTTTCACATTTTCCCCTCTATTATTCTTCAGTTCTGTTCTGCTTTGATTGCTCTCCAGCATATTTGGTACACTGCAAATACTTAGACAGAGTATACTGAATCTATGAACTTTCACCTTAAAAAAAGATGGAAGGAAAAAAAAGTATACTACACAGAGCCCACATTGTGTTAGCTCATATTCTTCCAGTCAGACCTTAATTCAAATTACAGCATTTTAGGAAACACTAGCTTATGGTTTCCGAATAGTTGATTGTCACTCATCTAATATGAAAAACTGTGTGCCATCCTAAGTACCTTTTTCCTTTATAAAAATACTTTTCTTTATTATACATTAATGTAAGCCGTTTTTTTAAATGAACTACATACCTAATCCCTAGAATACAAGATTTCCTCCTCATTCATATGCATTGTACTTCAAAACTAAGCAAATTTCAAGCCTTTCATACTGCTTGCACTACTGCTTGAAGAAAAGGCCCAACCACTTGATTTCCAAACTAAGCAGCATGTGAAAAGTAAAAAACATAATAGAAGGTACTTTTAACATATAACAGAATTCAAGCAGTAAGGCTGTAACTAGTATTTTATTCTGAGCTCTGTAGAGCTTAGCACACAAAGTTTGATTGCATACAGGAATCTGCTCACCTAAATATCTGCCAGTAGAAAAGGTGTTAAAATGAAAGCCATTCTAATGCTTACGGCAGCAGCATATATTCATTACAGCAACACACTCTCCTTAGTATGACTTTAGGAAGACCAAATAATGGTTATTGACATTTCTAAGAATGAAAACTTTGAAGTTCTATTTATGTTCATATATTCTCCACTTATGCACTAAATACAATAGGGTTTACCCATGCAAGCTCCTTGGACAAACCTAAATGAACAGCATGACCAAGCGGATAGGGTTATACTATTATTTTAAATGGTAATAAACCCAACCGGGTTATATTTGGTAAGCAGTCTATGCTGCTGGGTCCTTTCCTTAATGATTCTCACCAGGATAAGATGCCAGGCATACAGTTTTCTGCTCTAACACTAGGAAGCATATCCACTGTACATCTGTAGCACTTTTTTGTGTTTCAGTTACCACTGCTGTTCATTTAGGTCACAAGATACAACATTGTGTTTTTAGAGCTGAAGGTTATTTCTTTAGGTAGGTGGATAGCTAGATATAAGTACAGGTTGCAAATGCACTTTCTACTTTAGAAGCAGCTTAATGTGAGTATACATGGGTGCATGCGTCTGAACTGATGCAAAACTGGGAATTAAAAAATCCTCTTGAAATCCTGTACATCTCTTGTGAAGTTAAAAAAAAGAAAGTGAATCATAGCTTGTCCTGTGAACCTCTCCAGGAACAAATATCATCACATACTGCACTGTCTGAGGGAAAAATATGGCATCTACAAGACTGTTTTGAGCTTTCAAAGGAAATATGTCCTGACAAGCTCAATAAATGAGCCAAAGTTTATATGCAAGATATTCTGTGAAACTCTAGCTTGGAAAATTCCAGCACAGAAGAAATGAACCCTTTAGCAAAACTGTTCATTTCTAAAACAAATAAATAGGAAAAAACCCAAGAGGGACAAATGACAAAACAGCCAGGTTTATGTATTTAAGAAACAGATATTAAAAAAAAAAAAAAAAGAAAAAAGGAAAGCTTTGGGAGTCATCTTTTTCTTAAGCACCTTAAGGAGGAAAGCTTTTTATTTCAAAGAATCACAGAGTAAGTGCCAATGTTTCTTTAAAGGAATGAGCCTGATATTGCATATTTATCATGCACTCTAGGGAGTTGCATGGTGAATACATGCCAGATATTTTAGAGAAAAGATACTAATCTGTTTATACTCCTATAAACCATGCTGCTGTGAGCAGGCATAACAGCAGGCATAGTACATATACTGGCCTTATGAGGCAACTATGAAGCCCTACATGATAGACTATTGTCCATACTCTGACTTAGCAGATTATTTTTATATACTGACTACTTCATTATTTTCTTGGTACATCTATAATCAGGAGTCTTGTTATCTTAAAAGAAAAAAGAAAACACAGTGGAAGCCTTGTTAGGGGGCTGGTTTAAATAGAAAGCCACATAGAAAGCAGATAATTCAACCTATATCGTTTGTCCTCCAGCCTCACACTTATTGTTTGTAATCAAATTAGATGAGAGCAGAGGCTGCATCGTATTATGCATTTCTGTGGGACTTGGCATCCTGAAGCCTTAATTAAAATAAATTCTCTTTTGGCTCTTCTGATATATAAATTCATCATTTAGAAGATAAAATACTACAAAAAATCCTAACAGCTGTAAGGTGTAATGCACCTGCAAACAAAAAAACCCATTTCAAATGCCCTTTGAAATGTACTGGTATTTTTTAGAGTGGAGTCTGATAGGACAGGCTTGCATTTTCATACATACCTGTCATTTCCAACAGCAGTCACTGTTACCCTAACTGAATCAACTCCTTCATTCCTCATCAATGCACACTTTTGTCTGTGAAGTATGAGGCTGTTTTCATGATTTATTTATTTTAAGTCATTTGGTAGTAGCTAGAAAGTCAATAGGTGCATGTTAAAATGATTTTTCTTAATTATTTAAGGCTTCAGAAGATTTTTTTAAAAAAATCTTAACATGAATTGAGCATTCACTAAATAATGCTCAAAGAATAAGAACTCCTACAGTCTTTTTAAAAATAAATAAGGGACTTGACAAGCTAACTTTGAGAATAACCATCAGAATAACTAAGATTCCTAGGAACGGTCTGCCCTTCCTGATACAGGTTCCTACTGTTGCATATTGAGTAAAAACCATTGATATTGGTGCACTGACACTGACAGATAAGCAACAACGAAGATGTATCGCCACCCTCTTCTAGCCTTTGGCGTTGAAATAACGTCCATTGTGTGATTAATGGATGCTGCATTTGTGAAAAGGTGCTGTTATCATTAAGGATTTCTGAAACAATGTCTGTTCCAACATGTTTTTAATGCAGCTGAGGTCAGCACTTAAAGATGTCAGCTGAACACTAGGAACTCCTGAAGCAGCTTCTGAGAGACAAACAGTAGTGAAGATCCAGTTGACATTCAACAGCAAAAGGCATCTAGCTTGGAACTGTAACTCTTTTCCTGGTTTTGAATGTGTGTGCAAATCAGTAAAACAATATGATGAACTGAAATGAAGTTGGCTCATAAAGAATACACAGAGTGAGACAATTCTAGTAAGATGAGATAAATAAATTGTTATTGAGTAAATAAACTGTTATTGCCTAGAAGGACAGAGCAGCACAAACTGATCAAACGCTCATTCCGCTCCACAGAGAAATACATTAATACAAACCCTTGTTAAACAGAAGTTCCAGAAGTTTTATTCTAGATGAGCTGATCAACAATGTTTAAAGAATGAGAAATTTCTTATCTAACAAATTTTCTGTTAGAACTTTCTCTTCAGTATAGCAGTACATTTCATATTAAACAGAAGTTTAGACTGTTTAGAATGATGCCAGAACTGATCCAGTAGCAACTTCCCACACAAACAATGCCAACACAGACAAATTTTAACTTGCTTTCCAAATCATCACATCTCAGGTTTTTTCCAGGAATGTCAGTAGGGTACTTGGAGGAAGGAAATTTATTTCATACTTCCTAAGAAATTTCCAGCATGCCCTGTATGCCAACTGCTGAGTGATATTAGTATCTTGCTTGCAGCAATTTTGAGACCATGAGTCATTTTGAGAGATGCAAGATGAACAGGATATGATTGGCATGGTTACCACATTGTTTGAGATTTCATGAAGCCAAGCCTTCCAAATAAACAGTAAGGGTTCTAACATGATGTAGAAACTATTTCCCAGTATGCACAGAAAAAACTTGCCTTGAGGAGAAAAAAAGTTGCTATCAAGCAACTTTTGCTGCAGACAAAAGACATAATATACTTTATGTACACAGGGGAAAGAATCAAATTCAACTTTCACAAGTAATAATAATTAAAAAGTTTAGTATAATTTATCTGTGACTTACCAACACCCAAGACTTAATTGTGTTTGCCCAAGGAACACAAGGAAAACCTATATCCATGTTTCTAAGATGCTTAATTGTAGGTCTGCAATTATTCATGACAGAGAAGATTAATAGGACCCAATTGTTACTGCTACTATTTACCATAGCTGCTAGATGTCAAGACTGACCTCCCTGTAAAATGGTGGTTTCATCACAATGCTCCTCAGTGTGAGCACAGATAAGCAACACATGATCTTCCTGTGCCCCTGTGAATTCAGATGCATAAAAAGAGGTAGAAGCAGCCTCAGGATAAAGGTGAAAAAGGTCTCTTTCCCTCCCAGTGCATCATATCACATAACAGACACATGCTCCCACAATATGGAGCTGTTGGCAGAGACGAGCATACTGTCCTTTGTGGAGTGTCATAGGCTCCCTCCAGCTCCCCACACTTGACATTCAGAGTCAGAGGGTTAAAGACAACCTGTGGTCCTGTACTAAAAACACAGAAATACCAGCACTGCAGAGCAGGAATAAGAGTTAGAGGATTAAAGTCCTCTAACCTGCTCTCTTCCTCTCTGTCTCAACTCTACACTGGTGGTTGTTATTCAGCGCCTGTGTGAGAAAGGACAGTTTGTACAGAATCAGCATGTGACCTCAGGAAAAGAAACCCCATATTTTTCCTGTTTCTCAAACTTGGAAAGTAAAATATTATATATAAAAAAGATCATTAAATTCTGTTTTAAGGAGTTCCTCACAAGGCACCGACAGCCTTTCCAGAAAGAATTGGGTTGCCCCTCATGGCAACATGCAGGATTTTCCCTGGCTAGTTTCAGACAGGAGGTAGTATGCTATTCACCTGAGCCCTGATAAATCAGGGTCACTTTATAACACAAGAAATGTTTTCCTGTTTATATGTCTAATCCCCTGATGATTCAGCTGCATAGGGAACGAAGAGTTCATATGCCTTTCATTTGGTCACAGATTGCCTGAAGCCCATTGAGAGGAAAGACAGACACATTCCTTTTGCCTGGTCAGACTCTAAGCCCTCAAAGTGAGGGTCTGTGGAGTGAAACCCAGACTGTTCTGTTAGATCCCAATATCGGGTGTCACACGCGGTCCAAGCATTTGTGAAAAAGTGAGATTTGTGGCAGAGCCTAATACAGAACACTGAAAGAGCTGCTGTGAGAAGCAAGCCACAAGAACTTTCCTCACGATATGAAGACAGAATCTGCTGTCCAATTTTGATGTCACTTGCTTGGCAGCTTTGGTCTGTCTTTGCAGGGCCCAACGCCACAGGACTTTGTTTTAGGGAGGTCTTCTTTCTGTGAGAATCTTCACATCCAGGTTAAGCCTCACAGAATGGGGCTGCAGCTCTCAGGAGAATTGAGAAATTCCACGTGTCCAACTTAAAAGTCCATATCATAACAGTGCTCATAGCCATCTAACTTAGCTCCATGCTTTCTCACCTTCTCTGCTGCTGCAGTGAGGCATAGAGGTGATGTACCAAATGGAATGGGGAGCAAGAGTTCTCTAGTCACTCTTCACCTCAGAAGAAAAGTGGTAGAAGGTCATATAAGAAGTCGGTACTTACTAAAATGAATAAAGGTTAAATGACAAAATGGTTGAGAGAAGTTCAGCTGGCAATTTATTCCACTGTGAAGGCAGAAAATTTGATGGCCTGAGCTGCAGTATGGGCCACAGTCTCAGAGCCTCTAGCAAGAACACTGGTCCACCTCCAAATTCCACACCTATGAGGGAAAAGCGATGAGATACACTATGGCAGGATACACAGTTTGTTTTCTGAAATTAGAAATCTGAATTTGGTTTTAATTTTGTTTTTTAAAATAATCTTATATCAAAAGTACCACTGGTGTTAGTTCACTGACTGAGAAAAGGTCAACCCAGGAATGTGTCTGCCAGAACATATTTGTCCTAGCTACGTTTCAAACTGGCAGAAAGACAGAAATAATTAAGATGGTTCAAATAAATCTAAACTGTCCATATAGACAGTAAATAAATCCATGTGTTTAGATCCCTTCCCCTAAAACAGCTTCAAAACGCAGCAAAAGCCAGAAATTATGAGAAAGAGCAAATCAGGCACAGAATGAAAGCCAACAAGAGACTGCATGTAATAAAATTTAATACAACGCAGTTCCCATTCAAATGGACCTAGGAGTTTAATGATGCAGCCTGACTGATCATATCAAACATAAATTAACTGCCCAGGAACATAGATAACACCCTATTCAGCAGGATTAGGGAGCAAATCAGTCACAGCCTTTGTTTGTGCTGTCTTCTTTCTCTTTACTGGTAGAATACAGTTTCTGACAGTGCTTTTGCAAGCTCTTCAAGAAAGCTTCTTTTTATTTCTTGCACTGTAGTTCAGTCAAGAATGTTAAAGAAAAAGGGATGGATTAACTACTTGACAGTAATTGGGAAACACCTCAGGATACAAGTTATGTTCTTCCAAGGAAAAAGGGTTAAAATTTAAATAGCTGATTTTAATGGGAATGAAAGATCAATACCAGACCCCACGGCAAATTAATAGTATGTGTAATAAATGAAAAGAGGTTGGTGCCAGAATGCTGAGAAGTGTCACTGGGTAAGGGATCTAGGGATCCAAGATGGCTGCAGGCCATTCTGTGCCAGCTTCCTGACCTCACTGTGAAAGTGAATTAAATATCAGAACCACTAGATAAAATTAAATGTACAGCACCTCTCAAGTTCCATAGACAGGACACAAATCCTCCAGAAGAGATCTGTGTAAGATAAGGGCATTCCATGTATTTATGGAAGACATACATTTGTATAAGATAAGTGGATTCCATATAAGTACTTGGGGTGAGGCGAGCACAAAAGATTAATAGAGTAGGAATTTCTCTGAAGAGCTAATAGGTCATGGGAAACATAAGGAGTGAAAAGATCTCAATGTTAAAGGATTTTTTTTATAGGGAAGAAGTAAAGAAGCATATACAAGAGACATCATGGTGATAATGAAACCCAGAACAGTGATGATGCATCCCATTAAAAACCACAGGATGAATTTAAGCATCTAGAATGTAACTGTGCGAGAAGCAGGTTCTGAAAACTAAGATAATGATGAGTTCCTGAATTCAAAATAGTTGAAGTTACCCAACACTTATACTAAAGACAGAACAAGTCCTAACACTAAGTTTTAGTTTATTCAAAGGTAGAAAGAAAAAACAGAAGCTTCACCACAGCTCTATTTCCTACTGAATGAAGAGCCTTTAAAAGTCTTCAGTTCACTAGAAGAAATTTCTTCACAGAAAGGGATGGCTGCAGCTCCGGGTCTATGAAGATGCTGCTCTGTGCTGCACCACACGGTCCTCAGGGACTTCCTGCTATTATGCCTGCCCCAGGAAAAGATTTCTATGCTTCCCTGAGCTTGTTCACACCCACACACTTTTAGCAATGTAGACGTACTTCAGTATATAGGGATGGCTTGAAGATACATTAGACATTACTCTTTGCCAGGCTGCGAATTTAAAGCTCTTAAAATACAGCATTTCAATCAAAATCCAGAGCACTGTTTCCTTCAGGAGCTGGGCTGTCCTGGAAGGTTTTCTTCTCCGGTATGGACTACTTCTAACTCTGAGCGGCTACAGCTACAAACAGCCAACAAATCTTTTCTAATTATGTAATACTGACACACTCTCCATTTCTGTGTATTTTCTTCTTCTTTAGTGAGCAAGGTAAGGAAAACTGTTCTGTCTCTAGCTAGTCTTCTCCTTCATCAGTAGCCAAGTGAAGAATTAACTTGGAACACTAGGCATTGTTGAGCATCTATCATTAACTTATTCCCATTATCCCACAGCAGATCTAACTTTTAAATTATCTTCTTTGTCTTATATCCTTGAAAAGTTTCTCTGTTCACTCTTTAAGCAATATTCCTTTTTTCCCTGTTTTAGTAAGTATAATCACCATCTCAGTCCCATCTTACCAAACTAACGTGAGAGTCATTTGGTACCATTTAAACATTTGAATATTGGCATCCTTGTATGCACATTCATAGTAATTGATACTGGCTATTTTTTTCTTCTCTGCCAAACAGTCTTAATTTTAAACTGTACAAGAAGCACCCAATTTTAACTACAAAGTTTACATACTGATTTCCTTATGAAGCATGTATTCAATACTACAGAGTAACTGGACCACAACAGGCAATGATGAGGAGGTAAGATTTCTTTCACTGCATTTTAAACTGGCTGCAGCGGATGCCTTTTTTAGTCCTTGGAAGATTGATGATTCCATTATTTGTAGTACTCAGCAATAAATCTCTGAGTTTAGGCTAAAGTGAGCACTTTTCCCTACTTTGCGTCTTCCATTACACTGTTATTCATCATGTTTAATCATTCATTTACCTCTGACTGCTACTGCACTTGGGGAGGACTGGCACATTATTGATTTTTGACTTTTACCCTTTAGAAGCTGGGTAAAGGGCTTTGCAACTGCTTAATCAAAAGTGACATGACCAGGGCAGGGGAGCTGCAAACCTTGGGAAATAGCAGCTAAACAACGTGCCAAGTTATGATGAAATGAAATTAAGAGTCAACAAAGACAGCAAATTATAATAAACTCAAAATTAAAGTGGATACCCCCAGGAGATCACACAGTATAAAGCACTCCTCTGCCTAGCAAAACACATTTCTGGGAAAGAGGAGACTAAGATTAAGCAGGAAGATTTACAACTTCAAATTCCCACAAAAAGGAAAATGCAAAGCCATGCTCTGTTACAGAAGTGTCAGATAATGTAATTTGGCTGAAGTATATTCTCAGTTGCTTATAAACCTTTTTCCTCAAACAGAGCATTACTTCAGCACCCCACTAGCAAGCATGCAGCAAGGATAACACATAATGTAATATTTTGATAGCTAGCTTATTTTCTGCTTACCAGAAAACAGATTTTTTTAAGAAAGTCAAGAGAACTCCATTTATACATTAAAAAAAAAAAGTACAGATAAACCCTTAACTTCTGCTATGATATCTAGCAAATTATGCAATAAACAATAGATGTAAGTACAGTTATCGACTCCATATCAACAGCATGGTAATGCTGGTTTCATATTTTAGAAAAGAGGTGAAAAAATAAAAATGCATAAGATAGTGGTTAAAATTGTCCAGCTTCTTGCATAACCCAGTTATATGTATGTTCTCTCTTTACAGAGGAGGAACTGAAATTGAGAGGATTTGTGGACCTACAAATGAAAGACCTCAAGCTCCTATTGCTCTTTCCTGCAACTCTCAGCATCTTTTTTTTTTTTTTGTGGCCCTTGATATCATCATCTCTTTGTCCTAAGTTATGCCACCCCAACTCCACTAACCTCAGTGTCGAATATCATGCCTTACCAAACCAGTGTGCCTCTTGTTTAAAAAAAATATATCTTGATTACCATTTTGCCCACCTGCTACACAAGCAAAAGAAAAACTGTAAATCAAATAAAATGCAAGTAGCAGACATCTCTTGAATTAGTTATCTCACACATTTTACCCTTTCCTGCTGTGGATTTTACTAGTCATCTCAGCAAAGGTATGAAAAGAAACCTCTGCTTGTTACATGGTAGTCACTGTAAGGTAAATAAGCACAGGTCTTGTTCATAATAATGGTCCAGCAGTGCAAGTCATGCTGGCCTCTTCTGTTAACATTAAAGCAACCTGTCCATATTGTTTCTGTTGAAAGACATTATCCATCTCTTACTGATTTCCATGTAAATGTATGTCATCTATATTAACTTCACATTTTACAATAAGAACCCAGCTGATTATCCTGCATTTCAGATATCCACAGCCATGTAAATGCAATCACATTCTGTAACCTTCATCACAGACAATTCAGAACTGCTGTGAAAAAGAAGCCAAACAAACCTGAGTCAATTTCTTATTTTACAGATCTTGGCTCAAATGAGATAGCTGAATGGAACTAAAACAAGTTCTTGAACAAGATTACTCATGGTCATAGCTCTTCTCTGAGCTGTAGCACACACACATTACCCTTATTGCACATAGTGGTATCCGTGCTCTTATTCTGAGACACAGTTTCCAAGTGACTTCAACTCAAAGAATGGATTTAGCTATTTAAATATTTTCCCTCCTGTGGTAAGCTTCTGAATCTTTGACACATGAGATGATTCTAAGAGGTACCATTGCCCATACAAAACATAACAGCAAGATGACCACTACAACATGAATGAGAAAAATTAAGTATTTTGGAAGTTGAACAACTTCGTTAATAATTAAGATCTTTTAACAAAAAGTCCCTTTTCTTGGAAACATAGTTCAAAATTAATTTTCCACTAATATCAACTTCCTCCTGTTGATTTGGGGTATTAACAGAACAAATTTCAGAAATGCTGAGCACTCCAGTGAACATAATTGAAACCATACATGCTGAGCACTTCTGAAAGTTAGGCTAGTGTGTTTCACTCAGATTTTCTGTTACCATCTGAAAAAGAGAGGACTGCTATTTAACAGCTGAATTTTTGGCACTGCATGGCATATACAAGATGCTGCCTTAAAACTAAACATTACAAAATTAATAGAGAGAAGTCTATTCCCCAAGTCTCTGCCACATGTAGCATCGTTACCAAAAGTTAAGGAAGAGTAGAGATGTGTGAACGGGAGAAAGAGAGAAGAAAATGGCTAAAGCCATCCCAAATACCCAGCAGAAAGATACTTGGCTGGAATGAACTGTCATTGTTTCAGTGATGTGATTTAAACAAAG
This sequence comes from Haliaeetus leucocephalus, assembly GCF_000737465.1. Classification (NCBI taxonomy): domain Eukaryota; kingdom Metazoa; phylum Chordata; class Aves; order Accipitriformes; family Accipitridae; genus Haliaeetus; species Haliaeetus leucocephalus. Next base: position 10,384,407 of record NW_010972709.1, on the reverse strand, counting down.
CTATGATGGTCAAAAACACCTGAAGGACTTTCAACATGCACTTGCTCTTTTACAGCAAAGTGCTGCCCCATCTCATTTTTCTCGTGAGATGTGATGTTATTGTCCATTTTTTTCTCTACTTTATTTTGTCTTCTCTCAGTTTTGCTTCTGCTCTCTGCTTGGTAAAACACAGCACAAACACTGAGCCTCATTCTTCACTGGGTTATGCCAGTCTTAAGCTATGGTGACTAAACCAATTAATACAGAAGTTAGAAAACAACACAATTAGTAATACACAGGTAAATATGATATATTGGAAGACAGTCCATATGCATGTTGTAAAACAGAAGTCACTGCCCCACAAGTTTATTAAAACCATTTGAAGCAGTCAGTGGACATAGTGATTAAAATGATCTGATTAATGAAGTGTATTTGTTTCCCAGAAAGTTCTTGACAAAATTCCTTTAGCATAAGCCTGCATATGTGCAAACAGCGTGGGGTGACTTGCCTGGCCAGATTTTCTTATCTCTGGCAAAAGATACTCTCAAGCAGAGAGGGTCCTTTGGAAGAAATTAGAAATTGAGCATTTCAAGACTGTACCATATATGCAAACTACTAGTAGATTTTCAAAGCCTTGCCCAGTTATACCTCCAAGTTCTCCGCATTGCCAGTTTCTCACAACCTGCTGCATTAACATGTAGCTTTATAACATAGGAAAAAGCTCTTATATCAAAACCCTTTAAAAAAGGAAAGTAAAAATACAAAGTGAAAGCAATCAAATTTAGGAAAAACTATTGTTCATACACTAATTCATGTATTCACTTTAATTGTATGATTAAAAATATTTTCACATCTGTTTCAGCATAGAGAGTGCAATAACAAAGTACAAGGTGTGTATTTTTGAGGGTGTTGAGTGTCTTGGCAGATCAGAAGAACAATTGGTGGAAAGGCCTTCTGACCCCCCCTTGGCTGGGATAAATCATGTCTAGTCACTCTAAAGGACAGCACATGCAAAAACTAATTTGTCAGAAAGAAAAAAGAGGAGAAAATGAAGTTAGAAAAGTGACACGGTTTGGGTGTGGGTTTTTTTTTTTCCCCAAGGGAGCTGCCAGACATGCAAACAGAACTACTAATCATATAATCAAAGTTTTTGTTAGTTTTCATGATTGAGCAAGACTATTAAATCAGAAAGACTGTTCCCACAACCTCCTGAAGCCAAACTGAGTCCTTGCTTCATATGGAAAAAGTTTTTAACACACTAAGGAAAAAAAAAAGAAAAATAATCTTGTCTTTACCTTTTTTTTTTCCTAGAAAGTAACTATATAGTCTTCCCCCAAAATTCAACAGTGTCAAATTGCCAGAAAAAGTCCAAAGATACATTAACATATAGCAAATGTCTTACAAGCTCAGGCAGAGTGAGCAATGTAATTACTGGAGATATTACCTGTTCCTTCTGTAACAAGAACGTGTGTTCCATCTCCTGTGGTCCATCATCAAGAGAACTGTAAGATGGTGTCCTATAATTGTTATCAGAATCATGCTTTTGAAGAATTTTAAAAAGATACACTTCATTTATAGTACAAATACTTTATTTGATATCTCTCTCTTCCTAAGTAGTATCATTATTTACAGTAATTCTGAGCAGTAGGGCCTCCCGTTGACTCAAATGGAAGCATATGGTGCTACATATCTGCAATATGCAGCCATTCTGACAGGCATCACAAAAATTCAGCATCACCTTCCAACCTTACTTCAATCAAGTCATTTCATGAGCTCTCTTAATTTGTCTGGATAGTCAGACTAGCTCATAGTGATGCTGTGACCAACTTCAATGCAGGAGTTTTGAGCAAATGGCAGGGAAGTAATAGTTGGCTCCACAGCTGTATGCAACCTGATCAAAAGGATACTGTTCACCAAATACTGACTTAGAAAAGACAAAGTTCTGTATAATTTTTCAGTATTCTGCCCCTAGTTAAAAGAAGAATATAAATAATATGTTTCTCGCTAATCACTATAGCACATTGCTAACATTTCTATATTTCATTTTAAAAATAAAAATGTCTTCATCTTAATAATCCTATCAATTCATGTTCTGCATGATTTTCAATTCCCCCCTAACTGAAAAAAACAGCTCTAGAAGCAGACTGAGCCAATGCTTACAATAACTACTTTTCTGATACTATGTGGCAACGTACTGCCATTTTACTGCAGTCAGTTGTTGTGGAGTACACTACACTGCAATAACAGAACACAATTATTTCCCTATTATATTTAATAATTTAAGTAAGTCAAAGGAAAATGCTTAGTGCTCTCACCAATAAGCACCCGTAAATCTCAGCAAAACCAGTTGAATCTGGACTGCTATTTTGCATAAAAAACATTATTTTTAATACATAAATAGTAAAGCCTTTTGGTTGGTTAGTTTTTATGCAATTGATTTAATTTTACACTGCATTGCAGAAAATCTGAGCCAAAGGAGCAGGGTGGAACATAGCTGAGATGGTGGGCACATATTTCCTTTTTGAATGAGTGACTATTTTTTCAGTAAGACTAGACCACTGCTATCCCAGTAACATATAGGATGGACACATATGACTCATCAAATGCCAGTCAGGAACCTCATCTATGCAAAGCTGTCAATAGCCTCCTGAGCACAGCCAAGGTTTCTGACAATTGCTTTGTGATTACACTTTCATAACTTGGCTCAGACAACAGAAAATGCCCAGCATTCATACTGCTGAAAACATTGGCAAGTATCAGTTATGCGTAGCACTGGCCGTCTTCACAATGCCAAGAGAACCCCCCGATTTTCCCAAAATGGCTCGCTACTGCCTACTAGAGGGAAAGGTGGTAAACTCACACATACGGAACAGCAATATGCTTCTTTAAGCGAACAAAAGCAGTTAGGTTTATGGCCTGTTGCCTGCTGTCCTAGGGCAAATAACCTGTCACCACTACTTCTTTACACATTATCCTACATTGCCAATCTCTACACACTGGCTGAACACACAAATATTGCTTCACTGAGCCTCTAGAACTGCTATACTCCAGACAAACTCTCTTCAGAATTGTCTGACTTAATTCTTTGTTTCCCTGTTGTTTATCTCCTTAACTTCTTTCATTCAACATAAAATATAGTTTGAACACAAGAGCCAAACCTATTTGCTTATATGACTTAAAATGATTATTCACCATTCTGGTTCAATTCTAATGATTGACATGATTATAGCTCCCAGCAATAAGTTCCCCACACAGCCTAAAAGTCTGAAAAGAGCAGCAGCAAAATTAATGGAAGCCAGGAATGGAATAATGGAAGCTTGTTAGTTACTTAGACCCCAGAGACCTCAAATTCCACAGTTCTTGGTTGGCATCGTGCATTGAATCATAGAAACATCCAGAGAGAACAAAACCAATGATGAAGTACACTGCATCATACAATACCTGCTCTGACTACTAAGCAGTTAATTCAAACCAGTGCAGAGTTTTGAGCATGTAACACATAAGTATTTAAAGCCAAAATGCTGGATATAATAAAGCAGACACAGTTCAGTGTGATAGTGCTAAATCATTATACTCGGAAGAAGTAAACTCTTCTACTACACTGAACACCGAGATAACCTCAGAGATAGCAAGAGAAAGACTGCCTTACATTATAGGTTTTAACCACTGCTCAAAGACTAATAGCCAGAGTCATGGTTCTCAGTGCCCAGACGGATACTAACTGGTCAAAAACATTTATTTAAGCAAACAGGTACATACCTAATAGAGGCAAACAGAGAGCCCCCTAACTTACTAATGGAGCAACTAATGTGTGGGTGGCTGCTCTTAGCAATACAAATGTACAGCTACATCTTCTCTTTTTCAGTGGCTATACATACATGCTTTTCTTGAGTCCAGTTGCATGCTGATGCAGACTCTGGCATGCAGCTTGGAAAAAGAAAAAAGAAAGCTCATTTTGGCAACAGGAGGCCTTCCTGAAAGCATAGTAACTGAACTCTGACACTACTCAGCTTCTCTGAATCAACAGAGGCCATTCAATTCGGCATCTGCACAGCAAAGCTAATCACATTCAGTGTTTAAACTTTGGGGTAGACAGTGAGATGAATTAGAAATCTGAATTCTTAGGAAGTAGAATAGGAAAGCATTGGTAAGTTTTAAAGAGCCAAAAACTTCCCAAGGATCCCTTAGACAAGAAAAAATTGAGATGTTTGCTTTGGAGTTTTAACTCTCCGCCTAGTAGATATACATTCTTCCATTAGTTGTCAAAACAAATACATTGCTGTCCTAACACCTTCAGTATTTAAAGTTTACTTTGCTTTGCATATCAATTATTAAAACTTCTGCTCATGAAAGACACCTCCTTTTCAGCATTTATTCCTCATTTATAGCACTATAAATGAACTGTTTTATAAAACAAGCAGTATTTCCAACAAGGCAAATTAGCTGAGATAGGTAAATCACTAAAACTCACTGACAAGAAGGCTTATGAATAATTAAGTAGCTGATATACAGCTGCATTACCATGAGCCTCTTATTCAGATTGCCATATTTCTCAGCATGACACAGGCAAGACTTTGTTTCTGTAGTATAAAGAGACTCTTAATTAAATCTTCATTCTTCAGTGTACCAAGATTTATCCTTTATATGAGCTCAGATTATTATATTTAATGCTGAAAAATGTCCACTTTCTGCTTAAATTAACCAGATTTCTGATGGGATTTCCTTACAATTCTTTGTTGTTTCCAACTTTATTTTAAAGTGCTACACAATTTTTAGGTAGAAATTAATTGCACTACTCCAGTTTTCAGAATAGTCATATGAATATTATGATTCTTGAAAAATTTCCATTTTAACATATTGTTAGTATGTTGGAGCGATCTTAACTTGCAGTCATAAAATTCCATGTAATTGCCTGTGTCTTAATGACTTCAAGCTTTGAATACAATCATTGGTCTTTGCACACCGCATGTCACTTTTAGTGCTTGAGTATTGACATTGTATCTCTTTTAGGTTCTTTGCAGCCCTTTAATGACTATGCCAATTAATAATGCATCATTCTCTCTCCTCTAGCTAATTTTAATTGCTGTAATTTATGTCCCTAGACAATTTTTGCAGTACAGATGTAATCTATACCACCCTGACTGAGTTAGAAGATCACACTCTCAAGGTCCCTAGCAGATAAACAACACAATTTCAAGTTCATAGACATCATCTACAATTGACATCAATTACTGTTCAAGGAAATAAGTCATGACATTACAGGTAACAAACAGATCATTTTTACGTTCTGGGGCAGAGTGGACTTCACCGGCAGGGCTTTGACAATTAATTACGGCTTCACAGACAGTGCTTTATGGAGATGCTCAGATACTTTGAAAGGGAAAAATCCACCTAAAATTAGGAAAGACAGAGGTTCTGCACTTCTTCAACAGGGCAAGACCTATACTGCTACATAGATATTCTCAGAAATAAATGAGTAACACCTCTGAGGTAGTATTATATTGTGGCATAAGCACTCTAGTTCCTCACTTAAAGCCTGCGACAATGTATAAGATGAGCTTCAGCTTTTTATTAAAACACATTTGCAAAGCTCACAGGTACAAACAAAATCACACAGGAAAACAACCTATGTTTATAACTAATCTCTACTCAGCTCTACAGACAGCCCAAAATGAAGGGTATAACCATGAATTGTGTTTGTCCCATACTAGATTATTATTCAGTTCCTCCCCTTGCCAGTATTAGGGATGCTTCACAAACCATATTCAATTGTTTCACTTAGTATAGCTTGCTTTGATCCACAGCCCTGTAAAGTTCAGTCCCTCTGTTTTTACTGTCATCTCTTATTACTTTCAATCCACCTTGTCAAAACCATAAAGCTCCTTGTGCCAGTTGCTTCCACTTCTCTTCCAAAGTCAAATATCTTTCTGGCCCAGCACATCACACCCTAGTCTCCCTAATAATCCTCCTCAAATACACTAACCTGTTTGTCCAAAGGACGCGGAAGCATTAAGACAGCCTACAACCTGTATCTAGATGTATCTAGCTATGCACAGTATAATCCACTCAATTTACCTGGTAGAGTGTCACACTGTACTGTAATATTTTCTCTTATCAGTAAGTCAAAACCCATTAAAGATACAATACAAATGTCTGGTTTAGACAAAAATCATATTTTCCCTTTCCAAAGATAAAAGGTTCAACAGCAGCAAGATTAGAGATCCATGAAAAGAATGTCAAATGGCTAACTTGCTTGCTATCTCATTAGCAAGCTGTATGCACTGGGTATAACATATTAGGAGTTCACCAAAACATAATGCTACTGCAGATTACTTGAAGACTATTCAACTCTGCCTGGGTTCAGTGTTACAACTGAATGGGACTAAAGATCCAGGACATAATTTTGTATTGGTGTTAATGATATAAGTACTATATTTCATAGGGTACAAAAACATTAAAATGATTGCCCCCAAGCACAGCAATAGCTGTAATTCTTACACAATAAATATGTATGCTGTTAAACAATCAAATAAATTTACTTGTACAAGTGTCACAGACAGTGTAATTTTTCCCAGTCATCTTTAATTGATCCTTTCTCTTTAAACACAGTGTTGTTTTTTAATATATGGAATCACTAAATGAAAGATAGAATGAAAAGCAAAACTCATTGTGACTTGCAATGCATCTATCATCATTCAACTTCCAAGTGCCTACTAATGAATCTTTGAAATAGTACATATCTTTAACTAGTCTCTAGTGAACTATGTTCTTATCTGCCATCTTCAGAACTCATCTAAAATGCTCCATAAATTTACTGGCACACAGCCAACATGTCACATTTCTTTAACCTATTTCCTCTCTTCTATTAGAGTTGAGGCACTCATTTGCTGTTAATTACTTCTAATAGCCAGAAAGCTGAAAGGGTGATAGCCAGGTAGGGTGGAATAGAATTTGGGGTCCTTTAACTACGACTGCATACCTCCCTTAGAAACTTCAAAGTTAAACCTAGAAGCGCTCAGTTGCTGAAGCCCCCCTTCTGTTGGCAAAAAGCTATTTAGGTTGCTGGCAAGATGACCTTCACTGCTTTCACACAGCTGGCTCATATGCAGAGGATAACAAGCTGTTAACTACAGCACTTACTACACTCATCAAGTAGTACACAATGGTATGAACCTGGAGGTTCCCATTGCTCTTCTCACAAACTGGCCTGCAGTAGTCTTCCACATGACAGCAAGAGCAAACAAAATGAACCCCCCAAAATCCCAAGCAGTGATAAAACAACCCTCCACCACAAAGAGCATGTTTAACTGTAAATGATTACACTAACATTTAACTATTAATGACTTCTGTTAATGCCTGAGAAATTACTTAAAGTAAGGCTTTTCCACAGTTGACAGCTTAGATTACAGTGGCCACCATTTTCTGGGTGTTTGAGTATCTCAGAAGCATTGTACATGCTAAACTGCAAATGAAGCCAAAGGTGTGCTTAGGACAATTACACTGTAAAATGTTATAGAAATGCAAAGTCATCTAGATAAATCAATCCCCCATATTCCTAAAATAATAGAAAAATTTTAATCTAAATTGTGTCGCACCTATCTTCCCTTTGTCTGAAATGGTGGCAATAATGATACCTGATTTGAAATTACTCTAATAATCACAGAGTATTTAGATATTATGTTGATAGTCACTGTAAAATGAACCAAAGTAGTTAATAATTCTGCATTCAGGTTCACTATTAAATAGTGCCTGATAAGCCAGGCATCAAGTGCTGCAGTTATCTGATGCAGTAAGCTCCATCTGTCCTGCCCATTGAATGAGGGAAAACAAAACCCAAACCTTTATGACATTGTCTCTTATGACATTGTCTCATATAATGATAGTATACTTGTGCAAGGAACCAAATGAAAAGAACACTTGAGTGCTCAACTTTACAAGCATAAAATTAACTTCAAAAGGGGGTGGGTGTGTGTTTAAATATTTAACTAGCAGAACCTCAGCCGTTAAAACAGTTGTGACGCTCATTCACAAGCAGTTCAGAATTGCAACTCTCACAAAGACATTCATATCTCTTTCATCAACCTCGCTTCAGTGACAATCAGTTTTCACCCCTCCACCTCTTTGAGCTTAATTTTCCAGTGAGCAAAGTTGCAGCTTTTGAGGACCATACACTGTGCTGTAACACAGACAAGGAACACAGACCAGTATAATGAAATTGAATCTGTGCATGCAAGAGCAGCACATTTCTCAATGAGTGACTCTTGCTAGCAACATTATTGGCTGCAGAAAAATCAAGGATGGGAGCCAAATGTACCACTGCTTTCCATTAAAACTCCTGTTAAAAAGGGAGACAAAGCCAGATTCCTAGGACAGTGGAGGAAATAATGATAAATAAAGACGTAATTCTACTGAAAGCCACACACAATAGCAAGGTCAGCAAAGTGGTGTCTCTGTATAATTTAGAATTAAGCTTATAATAGGTTTCTCTAGTAGCTCATATGTGAACTGATAAACAATTTTTTCTTCCTCTCTTGCTGTATCATACTAGGAACAGTAATAAGTATGTCAACCAAAGAAAATGTCTAACACTGCTTTACATAAGGAAAAAACCCCAAACCTAAAAGCCCCTTAAATCTACTTTATTGTATTTCCTTGACTTCTGAAGGATTGAGCATAGCCTCTACATTACTGCCAAAAGCCTGAATTGTAGCAAAGCTAAATCCTACATGCTCCAAATTCCTAAGATTGGAACAGCTATAAAGAAGTTTGCAGCCACTACAACTAACAGCTGCTGGTGCTGTAAATAATTTTATTTTAATTAGAGAGCTTTTGCAGTGTTTCTCATTATCCATATACTTAAGTACAATCAGGCTCAAAGGCTGTGCAATTACTTCCTTGGTCTACAACATAACAACTCAAGCTGTGCAAAATATCCACACTGAAACCCCAAAGTTTTGAAAGGTAAAGTTTGCTCATCTTTATTCCACTTCTTGAAGTGGAGAACTTTTTTTTTTTCTTTAATAGTAGAGTTGCTCAATTTTTATGACCACATCACAGGGTCTGTTAAAAAATATTAACCAAACAAAAAACATGCACACAAATCCAACCACCAACACACTCCACAACTGTTTATATTGAATATTAAGAGATTTGCTCTTTATAAAATGACTTAAAAGATACTCTGCAATAGATTAATAAGGATGCATTGCTAACACCACACATTCAGTTTAAACAAAATTATAGACTCCTGAAACTGACACTAAATCCAAATTAATCAATATTTTAAGTAATTTCTCAGTCACGCCCTAAACAGAAGGATAACATGAAACTTTCTACATCAAAAGTCCTCTGTACAAGGCGTAAAGACACATATAATGGCAACAATGGAGAAATAAAACCCTACCTCTCATATGCAAGAAAGTCCAAGTTCCCTACTATTTATGACCAGCTGCATTTCAATTTGGGCATATTTTGTCCTTTATAATAGATATATGCTACTATGAAGTGAAATATATTAAAAAAAAAAAAAAAAAATCATCAGAATCATTTTGTGAGTGCAGACCAAAATCTCTTCAGGTTTGCTGAAAAGAAGGGACAGAAAACCACGCTGAGCAGTTCATCTAGTCACTTCTTAACAAGAAAGCTTCACCTCCTCCTTCTGTGAGGACTATCAATCACATATCACTTCAAGACATGAAAAAATGGGTGGCCAAATCTTCAGAATGGCAATGGCACTGGCACAACCCACCAGGATAGTTACTTCCACCCACTGGATGTTACTTTCCTCTACCTTCTTACATGCATTTGCCCTGCACCATATTCTTTCACATTAGCATTGCAGGAAAGTAGTAGGTCCTTGCTTAAAACTGTAATTGCAAAATAACAGGGCGAAGGGTGGAAAGAGAGAGCAAAGGGCAGAAAGACAAAACACACCACAGTGACTTTCAGAGTATTCGGAACCCAATGAGAAGGGAGTGACAAAGACAAAAGAGATCTCTCAAAATGTGACAGAGAAATCGAGCAGTACAGAAAAGAGGGAATATGAACAGCTTGTCTAAACAGAAACATCAGAGGTAATTAGCAAAAAAGCAGCACAGATGTTTGCTACCCTGCTCCAATAAAAGGTAAATGAACTGATCTTTAAATAGGACATGCTTTAAAGATTCCAACCTGGCCAAGAGCTCAGCTATAGTATTAATTACACCAATCTGTCATCTGAATTTATTGTGAAGACCAGCATTTACAGCCACCGTACTGCAGCAATCTTCTTCATAATAGTCATTCTTGTAACATCCTTCCATGAGTCAGACATCTAACAGCAAGACTAACTCCCAGGTTGAGGTATGTAAGAAGAAGCATCTAGTGCAAACAGTGAAGATCAGAGAAGAGGAATTTGGACCACATTTCCATCATATTGTGCTGGTATGTACTACCAGGCTCTCACAGCCCTGGTTTCAGATTTGGACCACAGGTCTTAAACTGATGAGAGACAGGTAATTGTCTGAAAGTTCATGAAAAAGATTCAATATTCCATGTAGAACATTGGACACAGGAGAGACTTCCTTCAATATAAGGCATATGTGACACGGTTAAAAAATTGTATCTTAGCAGATTATCTTGGCAACTTAGAACATTGGAACCACAAACCTGATAGTTTCACAGAGCCCAGACTATATTCTAGTACTACTTGATTGAGAAACCACAGTATCAATGAACTATATTTCAGAATTTTAGATCTCTCCTGCCCACACCAGATCACCAATTGTCAGAAATCAATACATCTATTAAGCTTAATACAGCTACACTGATTTAAAATAATGCTTACTTTTTCCCAAGTTTTCTCAGAAAAGCAGCACTTTCTGTAAAGATCAACCATCAGAAAAATACTTGACAATTTTTCAACTGTCAGAAAAATACTTGCTTTCCATTATTTGACAAAAGAGATTTCCTGGAAACTGAAAATAAAATTATTTTTTGCATACAAAAAGGAAACTTTGAGCTCTGCTCCTCAGGCAAAACTACTCATCAGTAAATAAACTCTGAACATGTCTACAAATCTCCTCATGGAATATGAGAGTGAATTTTAAGTGCCACAGGGACTAGGCAATTAACATAGTACAAGAGGGTTTTATACTCTCAAGGTCAGCAATTGGTCTTCTATAGAGGAACACTGAGGCAAGTAATCAAGCTTTCCAGTATTATAGCAGCTGTAAAATATTACTGTGTACAAATTGGGAAGTGATTCACTAGTGTGCACAATTTTGCCTTTATTTACACTTCTAACTAAAGCCAACCACTCATTAAAATTAGACTTTAGGAACACATGGCAAATACCTTAATTTGAGGTTTCCTCCAAAGAGACAGTGTAACAGCATTGCTATATTGCCCCTTCTAAGGTAGGGATTTATTCAAGACATGAAAAACTGTGCCCGTTAAGCTACTAACAGCACTCTGTACAACACCTGTGGGAAGGACTTCCATGCAACCATTAACTAGCATTAAGTAAATACTGATATGACCGATTTCTTTGGACAAAGCATCAGGCAAAGATGAGAACACCACCACCACCAATGAAACTACAACATTTTGCAAAACTATCCATAAGCAGTCTTTTATTTCCCTGTTGTAGAACTAGTTTTAGAAAATGCTGCTCCTAACTTTGGCCTCTCAGGCATTCTTTTCTCCTTCAAAACACCAAAGTATTTTTCTTCCTGATACACAGTACTAGCTAGCTTCCTGCCCTACTTTACACATACAGTTGTCCTACTAGCATTAAACAAGGACTGATATGCTACTCTGCTCACTTCCAAGTTCTTCTAACAATGATGCTGTATGGACATCCGATTTAGTAGTGATGGTGCTTAGGGATTTAAAAAACAACAAACAAACAAACAAAAAATCAAATCTTGCTGATCTTGTTATTACTAATACAAGTTGAGAAACAAAGATTCTCCACCAGGACACTCTGCAGTCTTGCAGGCTGTGACTGACACTTGCCAACAGTGCAATTTCTTTTAAGTCAAGAAGTCTGCTCCTAACACATTTTGTATTCCTTATGACTCTCTTTCATAATAGGATAACCTCCAGATTTGGTACGTAGGTAGACTTTTCAATCTCTACTGTTACAGACAAAAATACAGGGAATTATTTCTGATGACACTAGTTATACTGTTGCGTGCATAAACCTGAGGAAAGCAGAAACAAGCCCCACTAGGGCACCGCAGCATCAATACTGCCAGTGGAGTAAATGCATCTGTATACACAGACACTGCCATTTTAGCAAATTCTCAGTCTGATCTTCAGAAGTGCTGAAGTCTCAAACCTGCAGATAGGGGAAGTAAAACTATAAATAGTCAGCACAACAGAAAACCCTGGATCATTAAAAACCTGGATCATTTAAAACTTGTCCAAAGAAGCAACTGTGATTCATATTACTCACCTGCTGTGGTTTAGCTTTTAAGCCTAAATCAAGTCATCATAAGAATAGGTTGCTTATGTGGAAAGGAATATTTAAGATTTTTTAATAATAAGTAATAATAAGTGTCAAGGGAAGTTTTAAAAGTTACCATTCAGCCAATATTATTAATTTGCACACCAGAAGCAACAGCTTAATGTCAGACAAAACATGCTGCTTGAAGGGAAAAAAAGGCTTAAAAATTGTCATCATGTTAAGAAATCAATGCATTACAAAAGCAGTTTACTATGATACAGATCCCAGCTATTCAGGTGTCTTGAAGCTTGTATCATAAACAGGACTGTTAACCAAAAGTTACTTTATATGAATAATTTTTTAAACAAAGTTGACTACATATAAGTCTCTTAATTGTAGTCATTCTAGTGTCTATTACAGCAGACATAAAATGTAAGCATTGTTCCGTCCTGAAAAAGAGGTGCAACTACAGACAGCAAACACAGTTATTTAACTACTTTCTACTAGGAAGTGATACCTTGTAATTGAGTACATTATGCATTTGCTAGGGAGCATCAAGATCACTTTTGGAAAGAGCATTGAAAGCTTTTGCTATGAAAAATTGACATATTTTCAGATACACATTGCATTATTTTATAGAAGATTATAAATTCTCCTTATAAGCTCTTGGCTAGCGCAAATCTTTCAATATCTTATAAAAAATATTGGAACCAAGCCATAGTAACCTCTTCACACTTCAGGCTGTTCATAGATCCTATTTCACGGCTCATTCAAAAGGAAGATTAGAAGGACCTTTTCCATTTCATATATTAAATGGTTTAATTCACAAGGGATTTGTGTCAACATAAGTATCCAAAAATAGCATGCTTCCTGTATAAATCATATTTTTTCAGTCCGAATAAGCCATGTTGCACCTGCACAGTCACCCACTGCCACTGCTGCTCTGTGTTTCAAAGCATAAACCTTATAAATAGGGAACTACTCAGCCTGAATGTTTAAACTCAACTCTTGTTTTCTAGTAAAATAAGAAATAGATAATTAACTAATTTTATTATGTCATCAATAATAATGTGTCCCCAGAAAGAGGAAAAACCTCAGAAAAATACAAAGAACTTCATCTTAAAATGACCCAAAGAATTTGCAGTTGTGTTCTTTCAGTAAGGACTGAAACTAATATGTACCATGACTTCTGCAGAAAGTAACACCAAATATCTTAGCAAAGACTAACAAAAATTGTGTGTGTTGGGGGGATAATTATATCAAATTTTGTTGAGCTTTGCTGCAATTTGTCCTATCCTAATGGCAAATACTAGAGGGCCCTAAATAAGTGAGACCTCCAACATCCACTTTGTCTTGCAAAAGCAGCCCTTCCTAAAGCATACGACCTCAGCATTATTGTGTCTTAACAAGATCACAAGCTGAACCAGCATAACTGAAAACCATAAATAATTAAATAATGTGCTAAATAACTTTCCTCAACAATCAAAGGAAGATGTAAACAGTTTACAGCCAAATTCCAGTTTCCAATACTACTTGTACTCTTGTTTTTATTATGTGTACTTACAGCTTTTTATGAGCAATATGGTAACCGGTACCCAGCTATTTTCTTGCATTATTACAAAACATATAATACATTGATTAGCCCATAAATTCCATTTACAATTTTTGTCCAGCAGTAATATATTTCACTATTTACACAGCTGTTGCTATAGTAAATCATTGCAGGAGATAAACACAAGATACTATATTAGATTCAGATAGTCTGCTGCTGAATTGTCCCAAGAGAAAAGCAAAGAAGAAACCCGTGCTTCCTGAGACTCACCATTTCCTTGTCAGCAAACATGTGACAGGCTTCATAGCAATATGTGCATTTCATCCTCCTACAGTGCTGGTTCTAATAGAGGATGACAACCTACTAGTTCTGTCAGCTAGGTGGTTTTGGGGTTTGTTTTGTTTTGTTTTTGCTCAACAGCAAAAACGTCTTAGGACCAGCAAAGCGACATGTCTACTTGGTTGGTACAATATGCTACATCTGATTGGGTTGATGTGTTTAGACAGCAATGCAGGAACATGCTAGCTCCAGAAATTCAAGCACAATGAGTATGCTAACGCCTTGCTTAACACAATTAGTGAGCCCTGAATCTGAGCAGGGCTAATTAATCCAGCTGCAAACTTTTCACAGCTGATGACTGTGTGCTCCTAATTTTCTCTACAGAGGCAAGGGGAAGGAGAGGATTGAGCTGGGACTTCTGAAAAGTTGCTGAGAACTTAGAACTGTGGCTGAAGGTGGTGTCTTTGCAGTGTAGAAAAGGCCATATGAGAGTAAACATAAGTCCACCTGAGCAGCCTTCCACCTGCCAAAGAGCAGCAACAAAAATGCACAAAGGATACTTTTGACTTGTACCTTTGTCTCAATTCATCACTTGTAAAGTGCAACTATAGCATTTTCCATTCAAAGGGTGCACTAGGAAAATTACTAATTCTTGTAAAGTATTACAGTGCTATTTGATGAGAATGATGAAAAATTTCTACAAAGAAATCTATATTAAGTAAACTGCTCAGACTATATGCAATAATTTCTATTCTGGTACTTCTCAACACTTCAGTGCTGGATTCTGCAACACTGCAAGGGAATTGTTCTAACATGTTAGTGGCACCGCTCACTAAAATAAAACTTTAAGCACTTTGGGGTAGAGTGTACTAAAAGTCCTAAGAATAAAGTAAGAATCTCATTTTTAGCAGTGATGCTGGCAAACAGAACTCATACTCTTTGAAAACATATTTTGCACTGACTCTCATATCATGTTTGCTTTTCAGAACATTGAAAAGTCACCAGTTTCAGAAAGACATTTCATTAAAAAATTACCAGGCATGATGCAGGTCACAGTATTTTAAGCATAAACAGTCTGACAAACTGATTTTCCATTGTCTTGCCCTGTGTCACCTACACCTTTAAACTTCTTGGAGCAGGGAGCAGCTCGTGATCAGTGTTTGTTTACACAGAGAAATATGGTGCCCAAGAAAAAAAAGGAGTGAAAGTTTTACACTTTGACAGTGAAAACACTAGTTCATTAATTTGATAATAAAAACACAGCTGCATTAATGTCAGAATAGAATTTAAGTCCAACAGTAAGCACTTATTGCATGATGGTGAGGTAAATACGCTAAGTAAATTATGATGCCTTCCATATCCTGAGAGAGAACTGGGCTTGTTATAAGAAGCACTTTCTTTTTTAGTCATAAGCAAGGAAGCACTGGCTATCACTTACTTGTTTTAAAATTTACACGGCTTCAGAAACCTGAGTAGCTTTTGCATAGATTCACGTAGCATTTTGAGTTTCTACACACTTTGCAAATAGGGTTAGCACAGAGTAAACCATATTGCCATAACTCTGGATTCCAAATTTCAAATCCAGAAGAGATTTAAAAGGTAACATGCAAAACTGTCCAGCATAAAACAGTCAAGTAGCAGAAGTCAGCCTTCATAACTCACAAGATGATATTTTGGAAATAGAGAGCAGAAGATAGGTAGGGAAAAAAATCCTGCTTTCTCAGAAATACGACAAAACCAAATGCATTTGTTTAGTTACTCGTAGATTCTCACAAACTTGTTGAGCTGCATTTTTAGAGAGCAATTATAAATCTTTCATCTTCCTTTCTCCCAGGACATTCTCAAGGCTATCATTAGCTCTTCTTCTGATGCTGAGAGACTAAGATACATCAGAGAATCAAGAATCTGACTTAGAGTTAGAATGACACAATGGCTGTAGTTGTCTCAATGCACAGCTATGGTATCATTTCAGCATCAAGAGGGATGGCACCATAAACTGGCATGATTAATACAGTGTCCTGCTTCTTACAGATTTCATGGCTCTGTTTGCAAAATCCAAGATTCCCAAAAGTTTTCCTTGAATTACTCCTAGAATGGAATATGAGATAGCTCATTTGTGTGCTGCATTATACTCATGAAGAGAGCACATGAGCTTTGCCACTGTTTTCAATATCTGTAGACTCCAGCTCAGGGGTCAAAAGGCTTACTACTTTTATTATGGAACTCTGGAGTAGCACCATTAGCACTGAACCATAACACAGTATCTGAAAGGGTAATGGCAAACAAAACCAGGTGGCTATACATATTTTCTTTCTTTCCCCATGATATGTATTCTTAACTTACACATATAACTCATTTCTCAATTCAGGGATAAGCATGGCTTTCCAATTAGATCTTCCTCCTACAATAGATATTATTTCCAAACCTTTCAGTACAGAAACCTAAGGATATAGACACAATATCTGATTGGCAATGTTTAGAACACTTTGTACGAAGTATATTTAGTCTCAAGTCTTGAAATTCTAGATTTCCTATAACTACACACATAATGAGAGAGGGTTAGGAAAACAAACAAACAAACAAAGAGGTATACAAACCTCACATCAGGAGAAATACCTAAGGGACGAAGAATAAGTATTTTGTGTAGAATTTCAAAATTACTACAAATTATCAAATCCATGTCCAAAACACCCTAAGGAATACGTTGTATAATATGTACACATCCTTTGACCCAGCAGTGTAAGTTGAAGAAAATAATTCAGAAGTGAAAAACTAAGAAGATTAGCCATTTTACTTTTTTATGTTTTATTCCCAAGTAAGACTATCTGGTCATCCCTGCATCTGAGACATCTCTGATAAAAGTAAATGTTGCACATGATCCATGAGAGCTAAGATTGTTTGTACTGCGCATCAGTGGTCCTATCTGCAGAAACTGCAGCTAGTCTGGGACAAGATGAAAAAGGATACTCTTCTCAGATTAATAACTGTTTTGGGGAAAGGAAAAAACATAGCTGAGAAAATTGCACACAATCTATTGTATACAAGCCAAGGAGGCTAAACCATTCCAGCAAAAAACAAGAGCTTTTCCTAATGATAATTTAGAATTAGATACAAACAAAAATTTTATTAACTAAATTTTAGTTTGTATTCTTTAAGATACAGAAAATAAACAGTTAACAGCTTAAAAAATTAAACAGTTCATAATAAAACTGAGATCTTTATTCTCCAACAATATCACAGGATAAGGGGAGATCTGAAGATGGCAACTATTAACATTCAAAAAGCGTTAATATAATTAGGTTCTAAACCTCCTCTTGTTTCATGAGTCTTTAGAGAGCTGCTTTCTTTTGCATCTTTGAAGATGTATAAAAAGGTGCTTTTGTATTAAAGCGAAATTTTCCATCTAAGGTTTTAGGCTGTACTTCCAAAAGTTGTAAGATAGAGCACAGACTGTGATCAGAACTCAAGCCTGTCGTACGTTAAATTGATCACAACTGGTATCAACTGATAAACGGAAAAAAGAATTCTGATAAGAAAGCTGAATAATGATGCAACTAAGACTAGAGAAACTACTACAGAAGAGCTGTATTATTTAAAATATTTAAATGCAAAAGAAGGTCAAATGCATTTGAAGTGTACTGAGTAGGTACTCCAACACTTTGCTTAGCCAAAATGCAAACTATTTCTTGTTATTCCTTTCCTATCACGCTTCATGTATCTATCTTCAGGCATGTGGTAGGGGAGAAAACACTAGGTCTGTCATTATCTTCTTTCTGAGGCATCACAGCCAGACTGTCGCTATAGGGATTTCTTCAGAAACTTCAGATAACTTCAGAAAGTTGCCATAAGAACAAATTAACTTCAATTAATCATACGGGTAAACACACAAACTTCCCTACTCAAACCTGTTGTGCACCTCTTTCACAGTGATCACATGTAACCAGAAAATGATATTCTGCAACAATCTGTCCTTCTTGGCTTTGAGGAAAACCTTTGGACATTTCACTTTTCACTCCTTCACGTGTGCAGAAGCTATGCACTGTAGTACAAGCATTATAAGTATTTCACTTTTTCTAACTTCAAGGATAGTTACTATAGGATTCCAAAATAAATTTCACTAGATCATTCAATTATTAGTCAGTTTTAATATTCTTGCATGGGTACTTGTCTGTGAAGTTTCTTCCATCCCAGATAAAATTTTTCACTTACAAACAGGCATTAAGAACATCACATCTTTAAAAGCAGAAGGCCTAGTTTCATTAATTTTTTGGCATGAGAACAGCTATCATGAACTTTATTTCCATGCCACAGTTACTATTCACATTCACATAAACAATACAAAAACATCTTAAGTTACCAACATCACAGCTCAACAATACATTATGTTTGCAATTAATAAACATAACTTACTTCTACTAGAGAAAAATAGCTCTGTTATCAAGGTCTTATTACACCAATCTATCTACAGTTTGACTGAGAAAGCACTGATGAAGAAATCTTTACCAAGTCAGTCCATTAAAAGGACTGACATAAGGGATCTGCAGGTAAGTATTTAGCAGAATAGTTGCATAAAATGGGGGGAAATTTGTATGATATATTCAATAGTAAATACCATCTATGAGATTATTTCTCAGGCACTTTTTATGTATGAATTTTTTTGGCTAATTTTTATTTAGCATTCATTTCCTCATGATTTCATTCTAAATGCCAGTTCCACTTAATGAGGCAAAGAGAGGTAAAAGGATGACAAAATTGAGGATGTTTATTAGAGTGTTCAGATTTGTTTACTATGCTTCATGAATATCTTGTCTACAAGCAGAGTAAATTCAGAGTTTAGTCTCTTCTTCCTTTAGCTAAGGAGTTTCAACTTCAGATTGTCACGTCACCAAGATTAGAAATATTTCAGGTATTCTGCAAGCTGTGTAATAACATCAACAACTGCATGAGAGCATGCAGCCTTAAGCCGTATCACCTGTTCAAGATGATGTTGCTCAAAATTTGACCATATTGCATCTCAGCTATCAGTACTGCAGATATTCTTGCTCGTGAACAGGATATGGTCCCATCTTAAGTGAAGGTAACTACAGACATAAACATTTTCCCTTTTCATCTAAGGTTCTTGTCTGTGTTCTTTCTAAGGGTAACTTTTTACCATGTTCTTCATGATTTCATAAAAATTTCTCCTTTATTTCCTCTACGAAAAGTCAAAGGTACACTGAAGGTGTATGTAGCATGCAAACAATACACAGAAGATTACTCTGAAATAAAACTTCGATTGCATACGCACAGCATGCCAAAAGTACCAAAACCTAAAGTTTCTGCTGACGTAGGACAACCACTGATTTCTGTTGCTAGAGCACAACTGTAGCAAGTAGTATGAGAAAGCCAACTAGCTGTATTACTAAGAAACAGAAAGCTTAAGAATTATTAAACAGTTCATCAAGTATTAGAAAGCATGCTCGAACATGGCAGTAATTTGGAACTTAAGGTACTCAGGCAAGTCCCAGCTCAGCAAGAATAGTATAGGGGATCAAGTTTCAGGACTGGATTCCTAATGACCATCCTTCTGCACAGAATCTTGAAGGCAGAGGTTGTTGTTTAAGGCTTGTAGCTGGTTTTTGAGCATTGCATTATAGTGTATTAAAACATATACATATATATGCATACATTTATATTTATATATGTATAAATTTATGTGTGTGTACATATAAAAATACCACCACCACCAACCCCCCACAACATATGCATCTTCATCTTTGGAGATTTTCAAGATGAGACTGGAGGAGCCCTGAATAAACTGGTCTGACCTCATAGCTGATCTTGCTATGAGCAGGGGGCTTGATGAGACAATGTCCTGAGGTTCCTTCTAATCAGGATTTTCTTATGATTCATACATAAATATCATCCTGCTTAAAGACATTTTCAAGTTCAAAATTCCTTCAGAATAACCAGAGCTGCAGCAGCTGCAAAATGCACAGACTATCATTAGTCTCTGATGATGATACTATTTGATGGTAGTATTGACTATGATCAAATAATCAAATCTGAAGCCTATTGTATTCACTATGAACAAATATATTTCTCCTTGTTTTCTCAGAAGTCAAACTAGTCAAAGCAGCACAAAGAACAACACGTGATTTACGACACTTGCTAAAAAACTCCCTGATTATAACATACAGCATAGACTAAGTTTTTTAAAACGGTAAGAATAAAAGAAATGGAATACCTATGTATTATGTGTGATTAGAATAACTAACATTTTTTATCATTTACATAGCTACTGACTAAGCACATTTTTTTTTGCTCATGTGAAAGAAGAATTATAAAAGTACTATTATTCTTACCAGTATTATCTATTCCAGCTAATGAACTTCTCAAACATTTCTGCCAAAAAAAGGATAATTTGGACAAAATAACTTTAGGAATCCAATATTAAGAAGTGTGAGGATGTATTCATTATACTATATTAGCCCTTCTCTTTGGATGTCCAAGCTATGATACTGCATTCAGTGTATAGGAAATGGAATAAAGCTGGTTTTCTCCAGAAAGTAATTCAGGACCACTAATTTCGGAACCAAATTTAAACAGAGGAAAAAGCATCATACCAGCCTGGATATCTAATTTACCTGATGCAACTTTTACTACAAGAATATTCTTTGTGAAGTAATCATGCAGTCTGTGATTTCAATACCTAATAAATTGCTCAGATACCATTGTTAACCCTTACTGTGTCATTTTTGTTTCCTCAGTGTTAGACTTCCACACCTTTACATTTTACCATAATTGTTTATTCCCAATTGATAGAACATAAAGTTATGAGTAGCTCATGTTATTGTCACCTTTAAAGTTGGGGTTCTTTCACAGTGCAAGGATCTTGATATTTGCAGCTGTTTATTTCTGACAGCTTGCTAAAACGCTAAAGCAAAATATTGTTTCACAATTCTCCCTCACCAACGGATTTATCAATATCTGAGAGGAACATTTTAATGACTTTCCAGCACTTGTATGAGTGGTAGAGTGTCTAATTCCCTTTTGAAAATAATGTGGAAGCCATTTGCTAAGGTTTAAGTTCACCATATGCTTTATTTTCTCAGTCAAGCTTTACAAAAGACAAAGTATGTACCATTTTTGGTAGAGATGATTAAATCAGGCAAGAAGTTACCTGAAATGATTACTGGTGAACTGAACCATGAACCCTTCATGTACACTGATAAGCAGTTTAGACAATGGATAGTTTCATTAAGTATAAACTGCAACAAGTCTTATGCCTAATGTGATCATACCATAAATGCCAGCTGAATTATGTAACAAGAAGAGTTATCTAAAAAGAGGAAACTTCCTTTGCAGTGGTAATTACAATCAAAACAATGACGTTAATTGCTTAACCAATATAGTTAAGCAAACCAGAAAGGGTGTGTTAAAGGGCCCAAAACACTGTCAGCCTCTTTTTCTGGTCAGGTGTCACCAATGGCTGTACTTTCTCGCACTCTCTAGTCCCCATCTGCCACATATATATTCTTATTAACAATCATGACAAAAGCCATAGATAATTTTAAAGAGAGGTTGATCCGGCCTTGACCTCTGAAGTCCATGACAAGCACATCAAGAAACAGGAACTGTAGGTTAATGGTCCACAAAGTTTAGAAAACACTGGTCAAATACATAACCTTCAGAGTGCTGACAAGTGTAAGAAACATCACTGAGGAAATGTACCAAGCTTAGAGGCTGATTAGACACCAAGAAAGGTGCTGCAGTAACTATACATTAATTATAAGTTTTCAGTGTACATTGCAGCTTTGCCTTCCTGGATTACTGTGGTAGTTGAGGATTATACCACCCATTTATTCAAGAAGCAGCACTATAATTCGATACTGGAAAGCTTGAGTTTACCAAGTACCAAGATCTATGAATGAAACTTTTCAGACAGACAGTAAGTTCTTGGATTCTTGTTGTCTATTTTGTGATGGCAGTTGAAGGGAAAAAAAGAGCAAGAGAACTTACAGTTCTTACAGTCCAGCTATTAAAAGAAGATTTTACTCTGTGCTCCTCATACACCAAAGAAATGGAGTCCAAGCGCAATACATGAGGAATGCCCTCTCATTCACAAGCCTTCTTTCCATCAGCTACTGTTTAGTCATCTTGTATACCCCAACAGTACTAAAGAACTTATTGCTGATTCATCACTAGGGATGGGAGTATGCCAAAATGGCTTGGCAGATACGCAGGCAGGCAGAGACATGGATCTTAACTTCTGTCCCCAGATTGACAGAGCGCACAACAGTCCCTGAAAGTATTAAGAGATCAAACCTCTTCTATGAAGCATGGGAAGACAGGTAGAAGGAAATATTAAAAAAAAAAATTTCCAAGTATAAATGTATATGTAGAGATACATACACACATGTGCACTCCCCAAACACACATTTATCTTTGTTTATAGACACATATGTGTGTGTATACACACACACACACACACAATAAAAATAAAACAAGGCTTACATCCTTTACACACTTTTTTTCCTGGAGTTCAGAAAACTTGTTTCTGTTGTGGATAAAGATTCTTGTACATTTTACTGATCACAGCATAGGACCATTGTAATCTTCGTGAAACAGATTTACTGTGCCCTTGTGTAATCACAGGAAATTCAAATTCAAGCATGCTGCTGGAATTCTGTATTTGTCAGCAATATTTTTTTTCCGGTTTGAGAGCCCACACTGACATCAATCTCAAAGAATATTGCTTTGAATTATAAATACCTAGATCTCCTCCATTTCTGTAACTCTACTAGCACTGAACTATTGTCCTTCCTACCAACCTTCAGATGAGTCTGAGATTAAACAAACTTAATTAGAATTTACTAATTTTGCTTGATACCTTAGTCTTAAGTAGTCATACTAAATATACCACGCACAAAAAAAAAAAAGACCAAAAAAAAAAAGCCATCTCCTAGACAGTCTTCTAGCATTTCTTTACCTGCTTGCCCTCTGTGATCCCCATAGATCTGGTGAGGAAGAAGGGGAAGAATTACAGATTGGAAATTCCAAAGAATTGTTTCTTAAATTGCCCTTCATTATGTGAAATATGCTATTGTTAAGGATCAATAATTTATAGCACTCCTGCCAAAATTACAACATTCATTCAAAACTTTACTGCTGTAGCAGATTGGTGCCAAAATAGGCCAACTTCCAAAAAGATCCTAACGGAGTTTTCTTTTGACCCAGATTGACATAGCTTTTTGATGCTATATATTAAATAACTGATACATTCCTCACAAGACTTCTGCCTTCTAGCTGGTTGAAGAGCACCCCTTTCTTCTTTATGGAAGAAAAGTAATTCCTACTTTCTGCCATGCCATCTAAAGTTGTCAGTCATCCAGGCATCTCAGGAATCCTACTTCCTCCCACCTATGACAACACAGTTAAAAGCTCTGTCTAGTAAAAATACTGTAGCCCAGATTATTAAGAAGCACAGGTGTTTTTTTTCCTTTCAGACAGTCTTTTTACTGGAAATTTATATAACATTGGAAAGTCAGGATTCATCTAGCACTGAGAAACACTTATTGTCCTTCAACTTTTTACAATTCTGCTGAAAGTAAAAACTTGATTAAACTGAAGGCTATGTGAGAACCAAATAGATTATACACAAGCTGTACTGAAATACTATGAAATCTGGAGAATGGCCACCATTTCCATAGCCAAGTCATACATAATTCTGAAAACAAGGAAGATTATGAAAGCCTTTCAGGTAGAACACCAGTATCCAATTTTTCCCCTTAAGGGAACAGAGTTTTATTGTAGTTGTTAGCAAGTTTCAATGTTTTGGGTTTTTTTTCTTTTACAAGGCACCTTTCCTTAATTCATTTAAAACTATATGATTCTGCACACCCACTGTTAAATGTCTTCTCTATGGAATTTGAGAAATAAAGTTTATATATATGGCTAAGATTTGAGAAAATATGAACAATTCAACAGCCAGTAATTGAACTGCTGTAGTTGATTGCCACAGATCTACTTTGTATGGCATATTAATTCCAAAGATAGATTCTATACAGCACACTAGAATTGTTTATGCAGATCACATTTATGATCAAGAGGAAATATGCTCCTAACTTTTATAACTTGGATAAGGTTTGATTAAATCTTTTCACCAGAGTAATGGGTGCAGGACTAGGGAACTCAAATTTTGTTCTTCTGGTAGAACCCTTGATCATTTTTATTTATTTGCATCATCAGGGATTCTCTGGGAAGTATGCAAACACCTCCCAGCAACTGGCTGATAATTTTGAGGTTACAAACTACTTCCCTTCATATCTTCTGTGATTAAGTTGCATGGAGATAAGATAGAGATCTGACAAATACTTGTCATTCACGTGGCCACAAATGAAAAATATCTTCAGACTTGAAATTCGATTCTGAATCATTGTCTGTATATATTAACCTCAAGATAAAATCTCAGCAGCTTTCACTTGTTACTTTATATGGTTGGTAAGTGTCTTTACCCTAGAATTTCATCACAGAATGCTCATACAATAACAAGTCACAGCAATGTTATATACATATAAGAAAAACCTCAAGAAAGAGAGGAGACATGTTAATGTTTTTCTTCTTTACAAGCCAGGATACATTCATAGCAACACAACGAACACACAACTACAAAAATTGTTAAGTTACAATTATTGCATTCATAATTCATTCTACAATTAGACATGTGGTACACCTGAAGAACTGATAGCATCTATATATTCACACGTTGCTATTTCCTACTGTTACCATAATGGATTATTATCGCTATATCGTTGGAACGGAATGGTTGCTTGCTGCAGTTATGAATGGCTGGCTTTATCTAGACTATTGTGATTACCAAATACTAGGTTTAGAGTTATTATCTTCTGACGTTTTTAACATTTTTCTTCTTTGCAGAATGGTAGTTTGATGCATCTCTACATGACTCCCCTTTTCCATTATGCCAGACACAGCAGAGGAAATTCATGAATTCACACTAATGATGAGGGGACCATTTACAAAGTTAGTTTGGAAACGTGTGATGTGACAGAATTTAATCACATATATTGAATCGTGAAGTTACATTTCCAAAGCCAGGGTCTGTTTTTAAGTATTTCTCATTAGTGTTGTGTATATACCTAGCACTTAAGCAGTTGAGGTATTATATTTGAAAAAGTTGCAAACTTTCAATAATAGGATATTTCTCCATTCTATCTTCTGTTTAATCTAGTATGAAATTAGAATGACAAAACTGTACCTTCATATTATGGGATTTACATCTTATGGTCTCAAAGTTCTACAAAACAACTTCTTTTGTAAGCCATTAAATCAACTACATTTACATGTGGATTTGCCTGTTACATCCAAACACAACCCCTTTCTTTCCTTCCATTCATAAATGGCCCTCTGCAACATGTCACACTTCTTCAGCTCTGGTCCCAGCTTCACCTAAATTTCCTCAAATTATAACTAGACCAAGAAGTATTACACCTGATTCCAAGCTGGTTTTGCACTAACTGATTAATACATACAAAGACTGACAAAAATTGGCAGACAGAAACTTGTTCAGCTTAAGCTTTCACCTCAAGCCTTTCCCTGAAACAAGCCACTTACCTGACCCACCCAACGACCAGTTTCCAAAAATATATACATTTACAGCTGATACCTCTGTCCCTCTAAAATTGTTTTTTTATTAGATTACAGAAATTAAGGACAAGCTAGAATCTTGCCTTCATAACCTCCCCAAGGTTTGATACCGTACAGTAATACATTGCCAAAGGGGTACCAAGCCTCTGCTTAGGTAAAGAAACACTTACTGGTGGGTTTCACGCATGCAAGCAACAGAAAAGAAAGGAGAAATTTAAGATTCTTCAGCTTCTAGATATAAGAATCAAATTCCCTTTCATTTATCCTGATGCAAGGTCATAAGTAGTTTTGACATCTAAACAGTTATACTAGTAAGAAGAGAGTCAGACCTATGTCTTATATAACAAACTTAAACCTATTTACTGTATTATATGTGTTTATATATACAGTATGTGAAATGCAAGACAACCATCATCTGGGAAATAACTCCATCAGTTGATCCCTTTAAAGACCCTTTTTTAAGGAAGATGGAAGGGAAGAAAGGAGTTTTTTTTTCCCTTCCTAACCTGTCATGTACCACTGCAAATTTCAAGAACAGATGCAGTAAGTAGGGACTTTGAAACCTTGCTACTGTTCCCACTTTTCCTCTCCACTTCTATGAAGCAAAGGATGTTGGTTAAGCAGTTCCTTGAAACCAGTATCAGTCTAAATAGATCAAGTAGAGACAGATTGCAGCTGTGAATCTAGTCAGGAAAGAATAGCTACTGGGCACACAACCTAGCAATGAAAGGGAACAGGAATATTAACAAGCATAAGCACTGGTCTCTACTTTTTGGAACGGGAGGCCTGAGAGGGATAAGAGATGGAGGAAAGAAGAGAGAAAAACTATACTTGAAACTGGAAAAGCATGCAGGAGCAAATACATAAGCTTCTAATCAAAGAAGAAAAGATTTGTAGGACATTAAGAGAGAAGGGAAAATAGCACATCTAATTAGAACAAAAACACTCCATTACTCCAAGAACAGCAATACAGTAGTTTAACACACACTATAGTTAAACATAGAGCCAAGAGAACAACAGAGCCAGCACTTCCTTAACGAAGTTGTTACTTCCACAGATGCAGGTGTGTTACACCACCACAGCACTGCAGAAATTAGTCCCAAGAGCTAGAGATATCTTTGTGCACATTTCAGAATGTGCAAACTCCACAAGAGACTTAAAGTAAGCACAATTATTTATATACACAGAACCTACTCCTCTCCATTGCTCCATACAGCCTGAATTTAGTTTATTTATTAAAATGAAATTCTGATCCCTTTTCATTTACACAAGAAAGTCCTGCTGGAAACAAAATTCTTCACTGCATTCTATTGAGAAAGGCTCACATCAGGCCTATGTATAGACAATCTTTGACAATCATACTATATTTTGATTCTAAAAATACTTTCCTTTAGAAACAATAAAGCTACCACTTATTTTTCACTTGTTAAGAGAGTATACATTTTTTCTAGATTCTCCTTTTATTGAAAATGCTTTGAGCTGGAATCTATGTCAAAACTAACTGAAACTTCCATGCAGGATGGGGGGGGGGACGGGGACGGACACACGTTGTGTGGCATTGCTACACTGAAGAAAGCTATTTACACCCATTGTATTTTGGCTATTTCAAGAAATGTAGTTTAGCCATACTACTAAAAAATTGCTCCTGGTGCAACAAATACTACTCATATCTGAGGACAGCTGCATTTTCTTTAAAAAAACCTGATATTAGAATATTTTCAGAGATGAAACAATACTTAATTGGTGATGTTTTCAAATTATCTTTCTGCACACCAGTTTATTTCCCCTTCCTCATCCTTTCTGTATATTGTGATATGTGCCATCATTCATGAAAGTTGAGGGTTTTGTTTTGTCTTTGTCTCCTGTATTATCACCTATAATCTACAAGAAACTACGACCTTGTACAAAAATAGAAAGAAAAACAACTCATGAATGAAATGCCCTCCAGTTCTCATGCACCCAAGAAAGCAGGCATTCAGAGGCGTGTATGATGTACAAGTTTCTGATAGTGACTGATGGTGTCTCTCACATGCTACCTACAGGCAAAGGAAAACATCTTTCTAAGCTTTCAGTCACTCTGATAGAGTGCAATTGCATATACTACCAACGTAGTTAGCATAGAACTGCAAGGAATATAATATTTGCTATAAATCTTTCTGTTACAAGCCAAAAATTCCAATCAATTCTGACCTAAAGGGTCCCTCTCAGTTTTGAAACTCTTTTGTATTTTGCAAGCATACAATGTGCATGCTGGACAGAGTTGTGCGGAATAAACGTTAAACAGAATGAAAAAGAAGAATAAAAGGCTGGTATCTAAAGAGACCAAAATATAATACATAGCAGGGACCAACAGAATGTTTACTCAAGCAAAGCAATCAAGAATACAGTTCTTGCACATCTAACAGAACGATCTTGCTAGACTAATTATGGTGACTGGGTATTTGAAGTTGTCAAAAATTACAAGCCAGGCCTAATCATTATGTGTCTTAAATACAGATTCACTAACTTAAGTAGGTTATAAACAGAGAGCTATGCATATATCACTAATACAGATAATTTTAAATACTGTATATGAAGTTGCCAATATCCATAAGGAACGCCTACTAGTAGAGATCAATGTACTATGAGCACAGAAAGTCAAAGTTAAACACATCTAAAGAAAAAAAATCCCTAAACTCCTGTTTTTAATCTGTTACTATCTTAAGTCAATTTATTAAAAAAATATACAAAATATACACAAATGCACAATGGGTATCTGACAGATTAGATGTATACGCATTCTAGATTCTCAATACCATTTGCCTCTACCAATAATTGTCTGCATATGCGTAACATCCACGAAATACACAACACAAATTTTGAGAACTTAGGCTACAGTAGAAGTCCATGGGTAAAAGAACCTGAACCTTCTGGCATTGAGTTAGTTGTGGTTACAATACACTCAAAGGATAACTGTTCAGAAATCTCAGCATCTTCCCATAATGCAAGAGTAAACAGACAGTGAAGAGTTTGGTTTCAAAGTGTGTTTTTCCAGAATATGATCTGCATTATTAGTGCTAAATTGATTCTATATAAAGCACTTGTAGTTGCAAGAAAAGCAGACACTTATGAAGAGACTTCCGATTGGGTCAATAATATAATTAAGGAACACTAATGTTATTAAATATAATTTTATACAAATAGTAACTACAGGCATTATCAATAGCATTGCTTAAATCAGGTTCTAAAAGTATGCCAACAGTACCTACTGTTATCCATTAGGACAAACATCACCAACTTGAAATATAACCAGTTTCTGGATAGGCATTTAAAAAAAAAAACATTATGTCAATGGGATCATCATCTTCTAATCCCGCTCTTGCCCTCCTCCTTCCAAGCGCCAAGATGTGATACTTCAGAAAAAGCTGAATCCCTTTATCACTTTGATAATACATGTTCAGCCAAAGCATGCCAGTTTACACAGATGACATCCATCATTCTTTTTTGATTTCTAGAAATCATCAATTTACATCTGCAGATGAGACTTGCCTCAAATTACTTCAGCATTATTGTCAAGCACTTTTTTTTTTAAAAGCAACTGTGCCATACATCTGACAAACTTCATACTGTCATGAACTACCATAGCAGATGAGTCAGTTAGGGATACATACTTCATAGTCATACCTTATTTAACATTCTGCAGTTATTTCTTTTTAATGTCATATACTACCTTATTCTCAAGCTGGGGGAAAGCTCAGCTCCTTGTTCATATCTGCTCATAGTTCTGACAACTCCCTCTGGTTTTCCCTCTGAGGCATAAAATGTGCACACATGTACATTCTCTCACGTCTTTCAGAAGAAATATCCTATTCAAATCTCTGCCACCTTCCTTTAACCTCACACACACACTCCATCTCTTTTCAATCTCTAATCACAAATGCATGGCTGACAGCCACCTTTCAGTACTGCATCTGGGGATAGCCAACATGTCAGACCCACAAAATGAACTAATTCCTTTTTCTCTCTGACTACAAACAACTACCCTTCTCTCGAGCTGACAAATTAGGATCTTCTCTTCACATGGTTACAGTCTCTGCAAACTGCTGACAACTCAATGAGAGGCCAGCTAAATAAATCATTCAAAATGAAAGAGCTGCTCAAGCTGTAAGTGACCTGAAACAGCTGGTAAATTTTTAAATGCCCACACCCTCCCCTCAAAGCAATGAAATATTCTGTATAAATAAACAGTGGCCCTCTAAACCTGCTGGGCTATCAGAAAACAGGGTTAAGAAGGAAGCACAGGAACTGGGAATCAGCAGGTATAATTAAATTTTTTTTTGAAGGACTGCAACACTGCCATTAATTTTCTAGAAGTGTACAGAATATAGGAACAGCCTCAATTAAAACTAATGTTCAAACGCCAGCTGTGCTTGTTTTTTAATCACAGGCTTTGTGTATTGATTTTCATATATATGTGTATTACAGAGTATGATATTTTTATTGTGAAAAATCCTTTAAGAAAACAGGTTCGTTTGGGGTAAATTTCAGCATTATTCTGTGGACATTAACAAATGTCTATCATTCTCCACAAGTTGTAACAATTGTTGTTATAACATAAGCAGACATTTGTCTTCCGAAATAGAAGACCAGTTAGAGGTATTTTTCTACAGAATGCTGTGTGCTATTCATTGTTAATTTCTTACTGCAAAGTTTCAGTTTAAACTGAAACATGCTTATATTACAAGATCAAGTGTAGAGCTCCCCAAAACCTTGATGCTAACTTCTTTACATAGCTATTTTAGTCTATGGACTAGATAATATAACATTTGAAGAAAATAAGATAGTGAATTGTGTTATCGATCACATTTTTGTAAACACTTGGGGGACAATTTGGAATACAGTATTCTCTGCAATAAGCTGTCAGTGAGAGGCAGCCACTTTCAAAACTAATGGTGGTAGCAAGAAACTGCAACAGAGAACACAGAAAAAAGAATGACAGAAAAAAAAGGATTCTATCTTCAAAGATCCTAATAACAGGCAGAACAGATCATTTGTAGTTTTTCATTTTCATTGTTACCATCAAAAAATTGTTGTTTTATTTAAATAAGAAAGAACAGAGGTATAATCTAGGCCTATACATCAGAACCAGTAAGGATAATCTATAAAATACAATGCACAAACTCCCCCCTGCCCCACCTTCATTCCAATCATCACATCCCTTCTATATGAATACCTGAACAGAAAAGACATTATTCTGGTAATCTTTAATCTCTTATCCTTTCCAACAATTTTCAGCTATAACTCCTTTCTTAGCCACAAGGATGAAATATGTTTGATGGCTAAATTAGCTCAGTACAAAATAAAGTTCCAATAAGAACAGGCTCTCACTGAACCCAGCAAAAGCTGAAGCAATGCTAGTGGAGGAGAATGGGAGCTATCACAGAAACAGCACGTAAGTTCGAGCAGGGACAAAGTGTATAAAATAATCTGCAGCCTTTGGATAACCCTAGTCTAATCATTCCCATTGATTTAGACAGCCAAAACCACCTGAAGCATCTTCCTTCCAGTTCTAGATGACAGGACGACTCAGGTTGTTCCTCTCAACTAGTAAATAACTACCATCCAGCCACAACAAAACAAAGACCTCACAGTACCCGTTTTGCATCCTATACTGCATATAGTTCAGCTTCCTTTCTCTTTTCAGGTTGGGTAATAACTTACAGAAACGGGCTCTGTCCTATGTTAGGCTATTATTACACAGGCCACCTCTGCTAGAGGAGTAACACAATCTCGTAAAAAAAATTAGCTGTAACAGCACAGATCTCCACATAAGCCACATTGGCTCCTCATTCTCTTTGGCGGATGCTTTGGTGAGTGAATGATATTTGCAGCATATGCTAGACTCATCATACGGAGAACCATGTTGCACAAGAAGTCAGGAAGTACTCTAGATTTTCCCTAGTAACTTCAACTTACATGTAACAAAGGCATCTCTCCACTGCAGTCAGATATCTCTGTTGTACTCTGCATTAGCAGAGATATCAGAGACATCAGGGATGCCCATCTTCATAACAGTGGCTGACTGAATGGAATTAATAGGTCAGACATAATATTACTTCAACTGCACCTCACTTGCAAGGAGACAGTCCATATTTAAGCAAGAGACAGGAGCAATAAATTACAATTTAATTTTGAAGTCATCTTCTGCTTGGAAGGAATTCAAGTAAATGACCTCCACAGGCCCCTTCTAGCCTAAATTATTCTGTAATAGAGTATAGCCAAAAAGTACCATGTAGTATTTCAGTTTACTATAAAATCACAGAAATTTTTTTTGCTGTTGTTTTTGTTGTTACGTACAGCACAACACAGCAAGGACTAAGTATTTTGTGCATGTAAAGCTACACAAAGCAGAATCTAGTGCATCTTATTTCCAAACAAAGCTATTAATTGTCACTGATTTTCAAACAATTTCTACAACATTACAAGAACGCTTAGAAGGAATTCGGAAGAGATCTGGTGTCGAAAGAGAAGGCTTCTCCAGTCTCTTACATTTTTTATGCAGTCAATCAAAGACACCTTAAATTTGAAGCATAGGTCATTCAGACTCTCATAATTCACCATACATGACATACATTAGGCAAGGTCTGGAGAAACATGAAGAATTAGCATTAAAAAGAACAGAGTTCTGGCACAGACATGTCACTGCATCTTCCTGGAATATAAGGTAGCATCACAAATTTACAGATGGAATTGGCTGCAGGCTTTTACTAAGAAATAAATACTGTTCCTCTTAAGAATTTGGTTGAAAATAGAAATCAGCATGTCATAGCTTCTTACGAAAGATAAACTCTGTCTATATAGCCATCAGAGTATAGCACAAGCGAAAAGTAGAATTGAAACTGTTACAGACGGATGAAACAAATCTCTAGTTGAAAGAGATGTTAGAACTGAAACATTCTTACTTTTTAGTTGGGAGCTACATTGGCAGCACAAAACTGAGTCACAGCTACTGCTGAAGACTAACTTTCTAGCCATACTTCAACCAAGCACAACACCTGAGCTTTGTGATCAGCACAGACTCACATATGAACAAATAATTTTCACAAATGCAGTCACGATTAAGGTAACTTTGCAAGACATAATTTCACATCAAGAAATCAAAATATCTACTGCGTTTTGAGATACAAAGAAAGTAACATCCTCTGCAGAATATATAGATAAAATTGGCATTCATCTCTGCATTAAAATGTTGGTGCTTGGTCCATTTGAACTAACAGACTTAAAAAGAATTGTCTTAAAAGCATATTTGTGTTTTCGACATTTTAAGCTGCAGCACTATTATACATACAGTGTGCATCTGCAATAATAATTTTAAAAAAGAGGAGGTTTAAGAGCCACATGATACAAAACAATAAATAAATAAAAATCAGTACCACTCATCTATGGCATCCCATGTATGAGAAATAACCTAATTCAGTGTACACAATTGCATCCTCTGCCAGGCATTTGTAATATACAAATTAACTTGGACTTTTTCACTCATTTTATAACAAGCTGTATTCCTTGCTGTCATTTCTCTGTTGATCTGTTTAATCTTTGTTTTTAACTGGATATATGTAGGTAGAGCCTATACTAGGAGACAAACAGCTGAAGCACATTTCGAAATTTACCATGAAAGTATCTTAGATTTCATATTTCTAATGAACATGAATGCTTGAAGAAAATGCAGTACGGAAACCTTATACAGTTAGGGTATTCTAATTCAAAGTGATCTACCCAGCAGTAAACATGTATTGAAAACCACACATCTGTTATTATATACTGGGGGGATGGGGAACAGTTGGTGTTAAAAAAAAACCAAAACCAAACACAAACAAAACAAAACCCCACAAAAAACCCAAACAAACACCAGCAAACAGCAAACAAACCACAAACCACCTCCCCCAAAAACCAAAAAACCCCAACCACACTACACACATATTCCTAATATTATTAGCAAAGTAATAAACAGCAAGAAGTACATTGTCTGAAAGTCCTGTATTAGTTATTCCCTCATTCTTAGACCTCTCATCACTTCCCAACACTAAATGCTCAGACTAGACAAATGAAAAAAAAAAAAAATTTCCCCCTCTATTTAAAATCCAAGTAAATAAATAAAGGAAGACTCAGAAGGATTTGTTTCATATACAAGACATTTATGCCTGGCCATTAACATTAAGAGCATATCTACTTTAACATCTAGATCCCTATAAGATCCTTCCCCATCTAACATCCACTAACAGAAGTAACATTAAAATTTATCAGCCATGCACCACATCAGAAGAGATCATGGTCCTGCAACCGACAGAAGTGAGAGTTGAAGTCTACTGCCAATTTTCAGCTGATTTAGAGAGAACATTTTCCCAAAACAAATGTGCAGCACAAAAGTAAAAAAACAAAAAGGCAAAAGAAAAGCTGAAGAAAGTGGCCCATAAACACAGATTAAGGGCTAAATTAAACATTATTCAGAAACCGTAATACAGACGGTCCAGATTATTGAGTTCCATTATGCCACTTTTTCAACTCCTCAACCTGAATCTTGTAGGATTATGAACCAGTTTAGTGTCTATACTTTCAACAGTCTCTCCTAGTAGCTACATAGTACTAGAAGGTTAAGTACTGTTTACTTCTCAACAGATTCAAACCCAGTAAAAGGCTACACCACACTACAACCAACCCATAAAG
Organism: Haliaeetus leucocephalus; assembly: GCF_000737465.1. Classification (NCBI taxonomy): domain Eukaryota; kingdom Metazoa; phylum Chordata; class Aves; order Accipitriformes; family Accipitridae; genus Haliaeetus; species Haliaeetus leucocephalus. The sequence goes on along the minus strand of NW_010972709.1, from coordinate 10,349,818 downwards.
AATGTTAAATACTAACTGCTACACACTCATATTTGCTCACTTTATAACAAGTGAAGCAAGAAGCCAGAACAGGATTTTTTAATTGACTGAAGTCAAGGTTAACTGGATGTTTGACACTAAGAAAATCTTGTTGCCTTACAAAGAATATATTGCTATGTTTCTCAGATAAAAGAATGAAATTATTATTTCTGTTCACTAAAAACAAATACAAACCCAGTTTTCCAGGAACAATTCTTTCCTTTTTTCCTCCTATTTTTAATTGTAGGTTTATACTTCATAATCAAGAAAATACTGTTTTTTTCCAAAGATTTAAACTTAGTAAAATCTATAGATTGTGCAATAAATCTGATTCTAACTGCATTATATAAATACTGGGGCAATGTCAAACACAGCTGCAAGTGTGTAAACGGGAACAGTGTTGGACTGACAACATTCTTTGCGCAGTAACCCAAAGAGAGGTTTCACACAACATCCTTTTTAGGGCTTCCCAGGAAGCATTTTCCCCATTCTATCATATTGTATCAGACTGACTTCATGTCACATTGACTTACAAAATCAGTCATATCAAAATAAAACCAAGACCTTCTAGGTAGGTCATCTGGAGGAGGGCAAGAGTTGTTGGGTAAAAAGGGGTGTGAGGTGTCAAATATACCCCCCCTAATACCCAGTTGATGTGGCAAATGTTTAACATGGGGAAGAAAGTTTTCAGTCTCAGTTCTACCATTCTCTCACATACCAGGTAAATGGTTTGCTTCCTCCCCCTCACCTGTATGGCTTCTAGCCATGCTAGAATAGCCCTTACCAACTTTCCAGGTTTGGGGGCAGGTGTTCTATCCTACCACTAAGAACATCCTTTTCAAACAAAAGGAAGCAGAAGGCTCATGTGACAATTACATAAAAGTATTATACATCAAAATTGATACAGTTTTTCACAACCTGCTTTGCTCATTTTACATCTTTTCCTGTTGCATATAAAATGATGTTGCAAAATCAAGTTTTATTTTTTAAATAAACATAAAGCAGATGTTAATAAGCTACTTTAAGTGTTATTCCCACTCATAACTGCCACAGTAAATAGAATTTGCAGTGTTAGAATAATATGTTTTGGGCCTCACTCTCCCAACATTCTCTAAATTGTCATGGATGCTACAATTGTAAAACAAAACATCTAACAACCTAAAATATTTACTTCAAAGGCATTACATATTCTTTGCTTATCAAAAATCAACAATTCCTAAAAACGTTTTAAAGCTCAAGAAGGCTGCGACTAAAGCAAGATTTATATGGTTCCATCCCTAGAGTGTGAAATTAGTGACTGAGGAAAGATTTCACAGGAACTTTATCTGAGTGCAGTGTTATTGCAAAGGATTTGCAATTTTGGTCTCTTTGCCAAATCCTACGTGTTTGCAAGCTGCTGCAGTTATTCATGCAAAGCAACAGATAATCAGTAGTGTCTAAAGCTTTTTTACATTTATATTGAACGTGGAACTCTTTTCTCTCTATCGGTGTGTATCTAATACCTTAGGCATGGCAAGGTCATATCTGAAGTAAGCACAGGGGAAGTTCCTAATGCCACAAGTCTAAAAATATTCTAATAAAATTCTGGAAATCTCTTTGAGTTCTATTTGCAGCCAACATGGGCAAAAGATGCAGAATAAAGAAGGTAGAGTTAAAACTTGAGGTTGAATGTGCAAGTGAATGATCAGCATTTGCATTTTAATTGTTTATAGTTTTTGTGCACTCATTTAATAACACTTCACAGTAAGTTAAAAATAATTAATTCCAAATTTCCGTAACACACACATCATCACATTGAAACATATGGATTCCGTGTACAAATGACCACAGCTAGAGCAACACTGACAGACTGACAAAGCTATTCCCTCCGCTAAGCATACCTCAGTTAAATGCCAAGTACACATGCATACATTCACTTGCGGCTCAGCCAAGCATCCCAACTCAGTGGCTACAGAGCTAAAAGCAAAGGCTTCCCAGACTTCATTTGTACATTTTACATAGTACTTTACATGCTTACATTTATAGTACATCACAATCTCTCCTTTCCTATGCTGTTCAGAAAATTCACAAGCTGCATCTGAAACACAGCATCTGAGAACAAAAGAAGCCACAGCACTGTGCAGCAGCAAGGGAGCGGTGCACCTCCTGGATCTACTATGTGTTCCTTTAGAAGGCCACATAGTTCAACATAGTTTCAGTGTACATCCTATATAGCCCATGTGGCTGGATGCATGGCATATTCACCCTTATCAGATGATTCAAGACTCATGATCTGAATTAAAAAAAAAGTTTTTGTTCACTTCATTAGACCTCTTGAGTTTTAATAAATGTGAAATGAACAGAACTCCAAAAGACCCCACAGAAACACACATAGGAAGCGGCTTACTTGTGGTACAACCATCAACAACAAGTACAATAGAGTATTATCTGCCTAAATGCCAACTTATTTGCTGAATGGTAAACAAGACAACTTCAAAGAGAAATGGTCTAAAAAGATAAGAGTAAGTGCCTTTTCTCTTCATATTGAAGTATCCTAGTGCAACTGTACTGAAGTCACTTGACTCCAAATTAATACCAGGGCAAAACCAGAATATGGCATAAATAAGAGATTAAATTTGGTATTAAACTCATGGACTTAACTGCTACCTCTCCCTACACCTTCCAAACCAAGAATATTTTTCCATATATCTTCTTTTCTATTTGCTGAGTTTTACTCTGACAGTCAGGTATTATGGAAAAGTGACATTTGCAGGTTTCAAGTCAGTTGGTTGGGGAAAAAAATTCAAATTATTCTATATATATTCAAGGGCTGAAACTATGAAAACTAATTTGACAAAATTTGACACAGTCATGCTTTATTCTTTCTATAAACATTCTAAGTACGATATTGCTTTTGCATCGTTATGGTTTAGGAAAATACTGTAGTTTGAGGTAAGTTTCCTTAATCAGTGTTACCTTGAGCATCTCCACTACCTGGAGAGGGCATAATGTCTTGTTAAATTCTGCCTTGAAGAAAAGTGGCTTAACAGAAGACAGTTGAATTCTGCACTCTGCGTGGAAAACTACTTGGCAAATTAACTGTTGTCCTGCTCACAATAATTAGGGAGCACCAAGAAGAGAAAAGAGGATAGAAACAAACAGTAATTAAAAGCTTGGTATTTTGTTTCAGAGTTTTTAGGTATATTGTTTAAAAAGAAAACTGTAACAGGATAGATTTCAATACACTAAATATGTATTTAAATCTTGGGAATAGTAATGGAATCAGCATCCATAAACAGCCAGCACTAACATCCTGTATTCCTTACCCCTAAAGCTATAAGGCAATTTACATTTTAACTTTTGGAAAGAAAGTTTTTGAAATTATATTCATCAGGCTAAACAAGTAGATTCATGAATGTCATTAACAGACTATTTACAGTCACGTTTGCAAGATCAAACCCCAATTCTGGTTTTTACTCATTTCTCTTTAAATAAACATTTACTCCCAAAGTAAGGAACTGTTTTTCCATTACAGCATTTATACTCCACAAAGAATGATTTTCAAGCACAAACATGTGAGATGAGCTTCTTCATACCATATCTATACTGCAGAATACTTATGCAAAGTATTTTCAGTCCTTTGACAGAAACAGAGGTAGTATCTAAATTCTCCTTTAGCATCCACGCTGTAGGCAGCGTTAAGTTTCCTGTAGGTGTTAATGTAGAAGTGCAGTGAAGAAGAAAATCAAACACAAGAGTAGAAGCTCTGAAAAGTTCAGTTAAGTATTTGAAATAAAGAACCTTTAGGAAGGCAATTTCTTTTCTATAAAAGCAGTTTAGAGAGATTATTTATTATGATATTCATCAAGTATTATATGAAATCTCTTGCAATCATTCAAAATATTTAAAAAAATAATCTTTTCCCTTTTTGCAAAGACATGCAATGAAAGTCATATTCAGTGAACAGAATTTCTGAAATTTCTTTCTGAAATCCTGTTTCTGAAATGTTTTAGCTTTTTCCTTCATCTTTCTTATGTTTTCATACCTTCATCTTCAAAAGGTGATCACAATTCATTGCACTGCATAGTAAAATATTCAGAAACTACTTGTGATAGATGAATACATGATGTCAGATTGCCCCTTCAACAAGAGGGCAAAACTATTTTTAATCACAAAACTTAATCTGAACACATACCATATGAGAACATTATCCAGAGCCCAGCATAACATACTCAATATGTTTTTCTTACCTGGTCTTGAAAGAATTCAGGTTAGGCCTTCAATCTGAACAAGTTCTTGTTATACTGGCTCAATAGCACTGACTGCAGATTTGTACAAATTAATAGAAACATCACATACATCTACACAGGAATAGCTTCTCTCACTGATTTCTTTTTAAACACAAGAGAAGACAATAAAGAGATATCATTGAGCTCAGGATTTGAAATATCTGAAAAGTATATTCCCTCTCTTACAAGTTTATGATTTGGTTCCTCTCAAACACTAACCAAGAGAAGCAGTTCCCTTATAAATTTATGAATAAGGGAATTACACTGTGTGTAATTCCAATCTTCTCAGTCACAGTAGCTTTTTTCCTCTAGCAGTACGAATACTCAGAGGTGAAATAGGGAAACGACCCATAGAGACCACCAACAAGTCTGAAATCCTGTTAAACTGCTAACAATACCAAAACTAACAGACCCTGACAGAATAAGCTCATAAACAGAAAAGACTAGGGACTAAGCTGTGGGGCACTGTAGCTCCCTTTGTACATAGAATTCCCTGTACTCTCTGACTCACAGAAAAATTTTTCATTTTCAAGATACTCCAGTCGGCAAAGAGGGAGGGATTTAATATCTTGTGACTTAAAATTCCTTTTGTTTAGACTTAATTTTCAAGAAAAACAAAATAATGCAGAGGTTGGTACTTTGCTTCTTCCTCTGCCACATGAAAAAAAAACCCAAAACCCAGGAGAATATAGGACACTTTTTCATCATTTAAGTAACAACATAGCAAACCACAACTTCAGTGTTATTTCTACAGAGCCACATCATTTCCCCCCCCCCCTTACAATAAGGAGGAGAAGGGTTGCAGTGCCCAGTATGATATGATGTGGTGGATCTTTTATGGACAGCCTCTTAGAAGAGAAGAAGAAATTGGTTTAACCACCAGGTAGAATATATGAAAAGTCCTATTTGGGTGGCAGTGGTTTCACAGCAAATGATTACAAGCTTGTACAGTCCTGTCTCAGGAATGTTTTTTCCATATTTAATGTTTTTTACAGGTAACAAGGAAATAAGAACAGATAAAAGAGAACACCAGTTCTCCCCAGCTGGTAGAGGTAGCTGGTCTCTAGCAAAATTGCAGAATATACCCAAGGTGCACACACACAGCATGGACACTGCTTATTTTGTGTGCTGCTCTAAGCCACCTGGCTGAACAGAGCAAGTTCCCAAATATGTGTTCATAAAAAAATTCTCCTCTTCCTCTCAGTGTTGCATATTTCTAATATACGACCATCAAGCAGTGATTTCTTAGGCCATAAAAAGTCCCAAAATAAAACTAACAAGAGTCTGAACAAGTGTCCTACAGCTCAGCAAAACATCCCAAGCTTCCTCACTTCCCTTCCAAACCGACCTGTTTACATGGCCAACACAGAACTCAAGATTGCTGTCAACTGTTTCCATCTGCTCTTTGCAGAGCAGCTATACTGCAGTATAAGGCTGAGCACCCAGTAAGCTGTTTCTACCTGTTCTTGTTGCTGCCATGGGCAAAACAAAAAATAAGGAAGGATTTAATCTCCAAAGGAAATTTGCGGTAAAAACTTCAAGGAACAGACAGAGCAGAAAGGATGGGCTCTAGAACAGGTGTTTCTCAAGGCCTCAACCTGTAAGCACTAGATGTTCTACATGTCAGAAAAAGTTCAGGTTGTTGTAGACTATGCATTACTTAACAGATGCATGACACAGACAATATGAACTGTTATTATGAATGGGTGTGGATAACCGTTCCATCTTGCTTTGCTGGTTGTTGCATCAGTGTAACTTCATTTCCTGAAAAAAGATGTATACTTCATAGGTGAGCCCACCCAGTTGCCAGAGAACCCCCTTTGCATCAGAAAAGTGGTATTCGGATCTGCCCTTAGACAAGATCTTAATTATTATTATTATATTCAGAGTTATTTGCATAACAGCCATACAATAATAAAATTACACTGGTAGGAAAGTTTGCAACTAATGCCTGTACTGGTTCTAGTTTAATGCAGAAGAGGGGAGTCTCTGGGAAGCTGCCAGCAATAATGTCCTCCTGCACGTTAAGCAAATAGTTTGTTTCCTCCACAGGAGACAGATCAATACTCAAGAAACAAAAACAAAACGAAGAAAAGCTAAAAGCTTAGTCATGTAAATCAGGGTGGAGGAAAAATGAAAGAAAACTCCTCATTGGCATTCTACAACTTCTGCAGACCCCCATGGCCCATTAGCTAATTTCTATTAAAACACACAGCTCTAGAATAATAAATGCCAGTGGCACATTTCTAAAGGTTTGTGGCAACTGAAGTAAACATGTCCCTGTTCCCAGGACACCAAGAGACAGAAAATTAACCAGAGGTTAACTGGGTCATTAGCTAGACCACAATATAGGTCACTGCAGATTTAATTTAGTTTGTATTCAGCTAAAGAATCAAATACAGCAACCAGTTCTCACAGCAGGAAAACAAGTAACTTATCAGCATGTTAACGTATCTTGGATACCAAGGCACCAAGTCTGTCATTATGATTCATACCACTTTTAACTAATTTCACATTATTTTGATGAAACAAAGTACAGTATATACACACATGCATACCATTTCAATGGTTCTGGATGCAAGCATGCAAACACACACAAATACAGAATATTTAACATTATATACAGTTTGCCCCCCCCCCCTTTTTTTTTTTTAAACACTGGAAAATATTTAAGTGAGCTTTCCCTCCCAAAACAGGGCTGGCAAGGAAGTAATTAATACATGAGTTTAAACAATGTTATATGGGTTAAGAAAAAGCCCAAAACATTATGTTTTAATGACAGTTTGATCAGGACCTAAATAACAGACATGTAAGTATTTTGCCTCAATACAGACTTTTATGAACAAAGTACCTCAATGGGTCTAACAGGAGGAGCCCAATAATCCAAACATTGCAAGAATTGGCAATATTAAACAGATTAAATATTTAGGACCAGTTTGTATCCAATAGTTTTGCATCATTTTAGGAAAGTCTGCACTAAAGAAGAGGGTTCAGAAAGATGGCATGAATTATCAAGAAAGCTGTTGCTACATCAGGTTTAATTAAGAGACTACCAGCTTGGTCTGTTAGGAGTACTAAAACTGCCTTAATTTCCATGGCTGCTGTAATGTATGTAGCTAGTCTCCTGTTCTTAACACTTTCTTCTCTTTTGTTGCTGTGTAAGAAAAAAAATGCCTGAAGTGGCTGCAGACAAGATGCACTAGTAATTACACCTAGAAAACAAACATAAGTAGCTGAATGTGGGAGTGTGCGAATAAAAATTTTAGGTGTAACATGTGGCACTAAAACTTTGAGGTAGATATGAACTGATTGTTTTCCTTCAAAGAGGCCATCTTAATCTGAAATATTACCTTTTCAATAAAAGTAACAAGCAGGTATAAAAATCCAGTGTCAACAAACTCCTACTCAGTCTAAAATCCAAAGTTAAAATGAAAAATAAGTCAAAGTTAAATCAGGGCTAGACTTGAGAATAAGTTTAGTGACACAGGTATGGTATTTTGATGCAGACCAGTATCTAGTGACATCAGCACCTGCAAATAATTTAAAGTACATCAGCAAATCACAATATAAGTATTTCTTTACCAAGAATGACTTTGAGAATGAAACAATTCTGCTTGAATATTTTAGTTCCATCTAAATTGCATTTTTTAAAACTGCATATAATTAATCAAGACCTGAATTACAGAATAAGAAAGCAACAGTTCCTTTTGTTCAAACAAGGCATTTTTGCACATAAACACAAGAACTTCTCTTGTTCAGGAAGTGTCAATTGAAAGGGGGGGGAGGAAAAAATCCTCCATTACCTTTAATACTGAGGTTTCAAACACTTCCTGTTCAGCATCCAAAGGAATGATTTTTGCACACCCCAGCCAAGCATTGGAGCAAACCTATTTGGTGGTCCAGTCCTTCTATCTCTTTGTAGCTTTCTGAAGAGCCGTTTCCATTTACAGCAGCTACATTTTCTACTTTAGCTATTCTCCCAGCTCCCTTTCAGCTGAGTATCCCAGGTAGCATCTTTCCAACACCAACAAGATTTCCCCACACACACCTGGAAATCTCCCAGTGGCTCCCCATACATAAAAATCCCACACAAGCACATACCTCAGACATTTACCTTACACAAACATATTCATCTCTAATGTTACAAGTCCTTGAATTCAGACTATAGTCTTAGTGGCACGCAGGCATTGTAAGTCAGAATTTGAAGTCCTGGAACGAGATCAGCAGACAGCAGTGCTGTGCACTGAGAACAGTACAGACAGCAGGAAAGACCAAAAGCTTCAAACTGCTTTTTGTTCAAGACCTTTCACCCCAATCCCCCTTTAACTTCTTGCAAAGATTATTTTAAAACATCTTTAGTTTTACCTCCAAAAGTTATATTACTGTTTTGCAATAGCATGTGTTTAAGAGTCTTAAAATTGCCACTCCAGTAGTCTGATTGTAGCAACTACACCATTGGGCTCCACGATATCTTCTCTATTCCATATTTACTATACTAGCATTACCATTCTCAAGCATTTGCATTCTGGAATGATCAAGTGTCCACTTGATTCTTTGTATTTATTTTACACTGAATTCCTAAGTTATTGTTATCAAATTTCACTAAATTATCAGTCTGCAGAATACAAAGATCTGCCTGAAAATTAACAAGGCATCTCAACTAATTCTTACCACAATTAGCTGCAACAACTCAGAGAAGCAGCTTAACACCATGCAAAATTTGGCTGTTACTGCTTTTGAATTTGAACATATTTTCTTCCTATATAGTCCCTGCTGGTAGTAAGTAGGGCTTAGGTCACATAATAGCCAAAAAAAAAAAAAAAAAAGCCTACCTTGTAAACATTGAGAAGAAGGAGGAAATTGAAACAAAGTTAAACTGAATCATAATCAAGCTGAACCTAGATCCAGCTTACAAAAAGTCCAAGTAGCCACACATAACTTCACAATGAAACAAACTAATTTCTATTTCTCTCTAACTCATTGTCTCAGATGAGTAAACTAAACTAAAGATTAGAGTTAGAAAGGGTCTGGACAATTTCTTGGAAGTTTTGTAGACATTTAGCAGATTTTGGCATTTCTTTTCCTATATCTTTGCTCTTAACAAAAATCACATTAAATTCAGGGGGCATTATTACAGTTCAGTACACCATAACATGTTCTGCTGGAGCTTCCCAAAATCTGTACAATTTTTCCTCCTTCTACAGTTAGCATTGCTTACAATACATGTAGAGAAACTAAAGGTGCCCTTCGTGGTCTGAGTGCATGAGCTTTAACTAATGGCAGGTGGTTCTTACAGGCAGAACTATGTTAAATCAAGCAAATGTGTACCCCACCTCCCTCCTTAAATATTATTTTCCCACCTGTGTCCCAGTATATAAGCTTTCAAAAGTATAAACAGACCAATTCAATTTTCATCTAAACCATTCATAGGAAAAACAAGTGTAGTGTGGTTTTGGTATTTTCCCTGTCTTAGAAATATTAAAATAGGCTAAGATGCATGTTTTCAGTGACAACACTTGAATCCTCAGATTAAAGATTAATAATGTATCACACATGGTGATGAATGCATGATTCATGAGACACACAAACAGCAAGTTCTATTTAAAGCTTTGTATGGCCATGAATAGAACACTAAGATGTATACACTGGAAGGCAAAATGCAAAATGTGCAATTTGCTAGAGAAAAAACCTGCCTGGATATGGATGCAAGATCATGTTTTGCACAACAAAATGTCTGCGCAGCTAATGTATTAACAAACCACTGCTCAAAAATATAAAGCTGTCAAGCAATAGCCCAGTATTAGACAGCAGCCATACTTAGTGTCAGAGAGGTTTGCATATAATTACAAATGTGGACTGCACTGCTGTTTTGTGATTTTCTTAAAGCTCCACCCGCTACAAACTAACCAAGATTTAAAAAAACTGATCTCATGAATCACTTAATTCTATCTTGCACAACTGCAGAAAAAGCTCAAAAATCTGTACCTAAGCAGCTCAAAGAACAAAAGCAAAATAACACTATCTGGTTTTGCACTTAAGTGTCATGGATTTCAAACAAAATGTGTTGCTTTACTTTTTTTTTTTTTTTAAAGTAAGTTGATCTTAAGGTCTCAGAATAGGATGAGATGCAATAAACAAATAAATAAAACCAAAGCAAGAACTTCAAGACTTTTTTTCTTTTTAGTTATCTACAGTAAGATTTTTTTAAAGCTTATTATAAGCATGGAGCTTTCCCAGAATTCAGAGACATACAGCACCTGCATTAGGAGCTTGTAAACCTAATATTTTCCTTCTCCACTTTTTGCAGAGCTACAGGAATGTGGCTCAGGAATTCTCTTGCTGAAACTCACATCAAGATCCTAATTAAAAAAACAATTAAAAAAAATAAGATCAATAAATTCAGTGTTTAGCTAAACTAAGTTCCATAGTGCTATCCAATCTAGCTTCACGACCATATGAATACAAAATTTCTCCAGCACTGGGTGTCTAGAGCAGGTGATGTGAAACAAAATAGCATTTAGACATCATAAGTTCCACTAACCAAATCATCACGCTATACAATAAGGTTTCCACACCATACGCTTTAGTGTCATTGTTTGCAGTTTGGTTTTCCCCCTCCTCCAAAAGGTGATGTGGAATGTTCAATAATAATATAATTTAGTTGGCTATAAATTTTAGATATGTTTCTAAGCCATCTTTTCATAATACAGTAGTAAATCAACCTGTAAAGCCAAGTTTATAAAAAGGCTTTCTGGGAAATGAGTTTATTAACTGCTTCAGTTCTTTGCCTACTAAGAGTCAAAGAATCCTTACCATATTCCACCTTGAACAATATCATCTTCACAATATACCAAACACATTCATAGGTCATCAGATAAGCAATTTTAATTGCTGCTTCTTCTGAATACAAAGTTTACATGGAACTCAGAATATATAGTTTAAAATTAACAAGTCAGTCTTTTTTTTTAAAAAAAAAAAAAAACCAACCCTAAGTCACAGAGAATCTTTAAGATTCTTCCTTCATCTGAAATTTTATCTTTCAAACTGCCATTTTTCTGACTAACAAAGAATTTCCTCTTTTTTTTCAGCTGCTATCTTTTTGTTTTTCTAAACAATCTTATTCTAATCACAGTTACTCAACTATCTTGAGGTTAGTTCCCTTCTCTTCCTATCACCTTACTGATCCATACTCAATGAAGGGTTCAGAACTATGAACTACCACCCAGAAGGCAGCTTCAGGAGTCTTTGTGAAAAGCACAATCCAAACACAAATGCTCAAAAATTTTTAACACAGTACAACAGGTTCAATTTAGTGAAAAGATACATTTATAGGCAAAGAAAATCCATCAAGGATTATTAATTGCAACGGTGTAGGCACAATACAACTTGTAGAACTTGCTGAGCCAGAGAGACTTCTCAATAGCATACCTCTCTACGTTTGTATTCTTCTTCACTCAAGTGCCTATTATCAGCTGCAAGCAGAGATAAAACAGTGGGCTTGACAGATCTTTGTGACTGCCTTTCTGTGAGAATGAGAATGCTGGATTAGACCAGAGTGTTATTTATCTTCAGTGTCCCCAGTACTATTTTTACTTTTGAGATTCCTAAACAGATATTTGCAAGTAGACCAGTAAAATACATGACAAGTTATTTTCCAATTTATGTTTAAACAAACAGGTACTCCATTGTTCAAATTACGTTATCACCACTTTCAGTATATGCATGATAGTATTGCTTATAAAACCATACCAAAATTCAAAGTCTTGAAACAGTTTTCTTGAAACATCATTGCCCTAGTTAGTAAGGCAGAAATGGCTAATGTTGCCCGCTGGCCCCAACTGCACAAGTATGAACACAGCATGCCACAACGGTCACTTTCCTAGCTACCTCTCTTCTTTTCCTATCATTTAAAGGGACCAACTACTTAGACATTGTCACACAACAAGTTATTCTAAAGAAGCAAAGGCAAATTAAGTTACTCAGGTAGAAGTCTACACTTTGACATATCAAAAGAATTCACAGTGAACTACATTGTACTGAAAGTGATTTTGATCTCAGCCTTATATTTTCCACAATTTATGTGCCAAGAATAGGATTACTGTAATCTAGTGATCAAATCCTAATTTAGAAATAAAATGACAAGTTCATATCTGCAGTAAACAGTTTCATCTTAGAACTCTGTTTAAGGCTCCTACCACAAAGAAGCTGACATCTTCAGAGGTTTCCACCTAAAATGCAATAACTTTTCTATCAGTGGTTTCTACACAACACAAGCTTACAAAGGAAAGAGGATAATATACAAGTAGTTCAACATTTTTTTCTTCAACAAGAGATAATATAATGGAACAAGTAAACTCAAGACTATTTCCTTCAGAACATGATACAAGACTAAATACACATTTAAGCAGGAGAAGTCTGACAGTTACTCTTCCTAAGGCTACTGTAAGAGCAGCAACAGAATCTGGGATCAAAAGTTCAGAGGAAGTTACTTCCTCAGCTGCTGGTCTTTCCCTCTGTGTCAGCCAAATACAGAAGGTGAATACAATAAACAACTTCTTGAACACTGTTTTGCAATGTCATGGGCTATTCTAGGTTATAACCTTTCTAGAAGTAGCCTGAGATCACTCAAAAGTAAATTAAGTCTAATTCATAGAGGACAATATTTTTGCCTTTTTTTTTTTTTTTTTCTCCTCCTCTCCCCACAGATGATTCTACTGAAAACATTTCTTCAGCTTGTCAGAATAGTGAAGTGCTGGATTACACAATACAATTTTCTGGGAAGCTGACATATGCTCAAGCATTTCATTACAATTGACTTGGACTTAACAAGCTTAGTTTTTGTTGTGCAAAATAAATCAAAACTAGACAGATCATTTTCTCCTAGCATATAAGGGATGAGGAGTAGGAGAAATCAAGAGTATAGAAACCGGCATATTGTGGTTCCGTGTTTTTAAATCCTGATCTGCAAATTGGTTTAGCTAATTCTAACTGAGACTATCTTATCAGCAAAAAAAATGAAAATAAAAGCGTGATCAACAGTCAAATGAACTCAGTCACCAAGACAAATCCACATAGTGGATTTTTAAAAAATTAACTTCTGGAATATATTTTAAAAGAGACCAGATGTTTGAAAGTCATTTAACTGTCTTTACCTATGAAGCTTTCAAATTTTATTTCAGGTTTGGGTTTTGTTGTTCCTTTTAATTCAAAAGCATAACTAGAAATTCACTTAATACTACACCACATAACTTCTGCATTCCTTGGGATTTGCGATGTATGTGCTAGACACCAGTGTCAACAAGATACTTAAAATTATATGGCTGACAAACACATGTCTATAAGGACAATCAGCACGCTGGAAAATTTGGACTGTGGTTTAGGTTACTTTTAAATCAACATCACTTTCCAATAGTTTGGAATTTTTCAGAGGTAGAAAAAGGAATCAGCTTCTTAGTTCACTAGACTGAACCCTGACTGGAACTTGCCTTTCTTTAAGATTTTAGTCACACTCTGTTTCTATTACACACTGCACATTAAGAATTAAAAGCATGGATCACTGTTCACAGAAGACAGACTAATGTTTTATTACCCATCATTGATTAGATCTAGAGGGGATTCCTGAAGAAACTGCCCAATCCATCTAGCTCTCCCAGGCATGCCCAGCTACGCTGAGCCATTCTGGCCCCTGGTTTTTACCTATTCTTTAAACCTCCAGAGGTTTCAAACCTCTTTCAAAAATCTATTCCGTATTTGCAAATAAGAAGCTCTTCTAACTATCTAGCCTTAATCTCTAGTGAAACTTAAGGCCATTATTTCTTGTCCTGTTTCCAATGAATGAGGAAAAGATTATTCCCTTGCTCTTTACAATATTTGATGCATCTGAAAATCCATGTCTAGCCTCAGTCCTGTCCTTCCTAGAGTAAACACCAGTTTTTAGTCTTTCCTCATAGGTTGCATTTTCCAGGGCATTTGAGCATTCTTGCTACTTAAACCACGTCATCATGTGTGCAGAAAGGGTCCCTCACCACCAGAATAAAGGAAAAAAAGTTATTCTGCTATTCTTTTTTCAACCTTTGAGCAGCTATTGTCATCTCAAAGCTGCTAAAGAAATTAAAACAGACTATCTCCATATTGGCAGCACAACTAATTTTTAACGCAACATTTATGAAATGGTTTTGCTTGCATCATTGATGACATCATCACTTGACTGCATTCACTTTTAAAAGTCACATTCTTCTATAAGTCAGTATTTCCAGTTTGATTTCACTGCTCCTTTAGAAAACAAAACCTATTCTGGAATGCTTTCAGTGCAAAATAACATATATGAAAAACATGATTTATTTAAGTGGAAATTCTTCAATAACTCATTTGAATATATATCTGTCATGCACAACAAAGTTTCCAGCTGCCGCCACTTCCTGTGCTTTGGCTTATGCTGCAGAGCCATCTCAAAGCACACAAACAGGACACTTTTTAGATGAAAGTAAGCTGGAAGATGTACCTTAGAGGCCCATTTAAAACCTACTACAAATGTCAATTCAAATTCAGTTGAAAGGAGCAGACTAGAACTGGTATCAAGAAAAAGACCACAAAACACATAGCATGGATGTCAGGTGCTCAGCACCAACAATCATGCTCTACAGGGCTGCTTATATTGCATTATTTAGTAACGCAGAATAGCATCTAACTACACATTAGCTGATGAAGGATGAAGCAGCTTAGCATATGCTAATATGTAAATCAAGAGCTCAAATTTAGTGTTAATAATTTCTCTGCTTTTGCTACAAAGTTTCCTTGCCACATAGGCACAGTCTCCATTAAATTTCTTCACGCATGCAATTAAAGCAAGGGAGTAACCTAGTTAATCCACCACAGTAGTCACAGAAAGCATCAGAAGCCTTGGAATTTTCAGCTTCACCATCTTTTCTCTCTGGGTTCTCTAAATAACTTTAAACCTGTAATGCACACATACGCGCACACCCTGCCCCCCCTCCCAGAAATTAAAATTATGAATAGACTGAAAATCCTTTGTTTTCCCTTTCTACAGGCAATGCCTTAAGTTATTAAAAAACATTCTTTCTGCTTTGAGATGTCATTCACCAGAGTTGTTGCTTCAGCTTGGCTTCTGCTTGACTGCTCACTTACAGTTCTAAAAATTCCTGTAGCGTAAAGGCAGGGCCAACAGTTAACAACTGTAACACTGCATCATACACCAAAAAAAATTTGTTTTGTTTTGTTACAGTGGCAGAAAAGACCTATTTTATATTTAGTTTTCTGAAAACAAATTTAAAAATAAATCAGTTTCAAGTCAGTAGCCTCACAGTATTTTATTTTTTCAGAACACTACGGACATTATATTTTTATATGGTTAAAAAAAAAATAAAATTACTCTGGTAGACCAGTAGGTTGGAGAGAAGAAAATAAGAAAGATACTAATTTGAAGGTGGCTTAATTCTGAAGTTCCATTTGGACACCTAATTGGTCCAATTTGTAGAGCTCTCTGCTTCCAGTGAAATCAATACAACTTCACTGATATTTCAACTCCCCTCAAAAATTTAAACAGAGATATCTGATTGTATTTATTAAGTCTACAAGACCACTTTAACCTGCTATATAAAAGGCAATTCCAAGAGTGCTGAGAATCTGCAAAATCCAGACTACCTGTCTCCGCAGACCATAGCTCAGTTTAGAGATACCCAAACTAGCTCAAAGTAATTTAACTACAGTAGCACCAAGGTCTGCCAAGCAAGGTAAATGCAGAGCTCTGCTCAGGTCACTAACATAGGTACACTACTTCCAGTACTCAAGGAATCTCATTTGGAGCTAGCCTAGTTGTACTGCATTACGCACAGGAGCTATATCAGAGTATTTTTGTCCCTTCCCCAAGATACTCCAATGCATCTGTGGCAAATCAGGAAACAGGGTTTGAGACAGTAGATCTAACATGGGGATGCTGCATTAGATCTATGCTGGAGATTTTTCTATGCAAGGGAACTCCTCGTTTCTTGCCTTAGAGCAAAATAGGAATGGCAGGGGACTAGAAATAGCCAATCATCTGGCCTAGAGGTAATTATTTTAGAAGTATTTGAATAATAGAAAATCTAAGAATCAGACACCTGTCACTCTTAATTCAGTCAAGTTCTGCTGCTGGCTCTGAACCCACCCTAACTAATCCAAGTAAAATATCAATGACAGGAAGAGGAAGAAAAAGCCTCGCTGTTCAGCATGAGGCTTAAAACAGTCAGTGCTCAGAAATGACTGTGCTCAGAAATTACAGCACAGTAGAAATGAAGGCTGTAGGCAAGGAAAGCCTGCCCTAGAACTCCAGAAGTTTTGAGTCCCAATTCCTAATGGAATTCATATTGATACTTCATGGGCAGAGGTCATCTTGGCTGCAAATCAGATAGCTGGCTGTCCAAGTGTAAATATTACCCTCTGCTCATGGATGAAACTGAGGAAAATGGCATTATGCCATATTCTTGCAAAGAAATAAACTTCACCAAGCACAATCTGGAGGCAGTCACCTTCTTTGCCATTGGTAGTATTGGCTTCTCCTGTGGCAAAGGGTTTTTGGAAAGTGAACAATGCTAAACTACCTGATATTTGACTGAAAACAGAATCAAAGAACTTGCAAAGAAGGTGCTCATGCTTATCCTTCAGGTGCCTGTGTATTTAAGTTCTGTTTCATCCTATGTAAGTTAGAGCCTTTTATGTTGTAAGATTTGTACCCAGCTAAACTGGAATCTTTCTGGCAACAATTCTGCATCCATAAAAGCAGTGGACTGAAACTCACTAGAGCCTTTAAGCATATATTAAGTTTTCTTGTTCATTAAGGGGTTTAGGGTTTTCTGCATTGAAGAATTTATTTTATTAGCACTAAGAATCAGATAGTTTAGTCTCTAAAAGACTAGATCACACTGAAAGATGACTGATTTTAAGACAATCTCCAGAGCTGCACTCTTCCTGAGATGCATGATGTACTCATACATCCTCATTAACAATGCACATTGTCGTGGTTTAACCCCAGCCAGCAACTAAGCACCACGCAGCCGCTCACTCACTCCCCCCCATCCAGTGGGATGGGGGAGAAAATCAGGAAAAGTAGTAAAACTCCTGGGTTGAGATAAGAACGATTTAATAGAACAGAAAAGAAAAGACTAATAATGATAATGATAACACTAATAAAATGACAACAGTAGTAATAAAAGGATTGAAATGTACAAATGATGCACAGGGCAATCGCTCACCACCCGCCGACCGACACCCAGCCAGTCCCCAAGCGGCGAAAAACCCTGCCCCCCACTTCCCAGTTCCTAAACTAGATGGGACGTCACATGGTATGGAATACACTGTTGGCCAGTTTGGGTCAGGTGCCCTGGCTGGGCATGAGAAGCTGAAAAATCCTTGACTGTAGTCTAAACACTACTGAGCAACAACTGAAAACATCAGTGTTATCAACATTCTTCACATACTGAACTCAAAACATAGCACTGTACCAGCTACTAGGAAGACAGCTAACTACATCCCAGATGAAACCAGGACACACATATTTTTAAATCAGTGTAACGGGTATGAGAATTTCAGAAGTTACCTAGAACTCAGTCCCTCAGAACCACAGCAGAAATGCAAGTTTTAATGCCTTGAGAAGAATCAGAAAGTTTTCCTACAGGTAAACTCATGAGGCAAAATGCTTTCAGTGATAGAGTATTGGATTTATAGCACTGCACTGCTTATCTTAACATCCAATCATAATTATTCAATGAATGCAAGAGCTTCAGACACTACCTCTTCAAAATTATTTTAAATAAGCCATCAAGTGATAGAAATGCAATAGTTGATTTTTTTTTCATTGTCATAAAGGCTTTTAATGAAGTCAGCCCCATATTCTTGCATCCCATCATTATTTTGCAGATATGTCTGCCATAACTCACATATTATAAATGCAACACATTTCATTATGAAGAATGGAAACATACCAAAGAAAGTGGGATTAAACACTTTCACTGCAGTGTCCTCCACACCATGCCTTTCTCAGTCTGGGAACATCTGCCAGGTAAGCAGTAACCTAACATAATAAGACAAAGAATATTCAGAAGACAGCATCATTTTCACGGTCCTTTAGCAAGTTACCTGAGACTTCTAAGGTCTGATCCAGTTGTCTTTCTTGTAGCATCTAAGAGCACCCTCTCAGAGCTATTCTGGAAGCACTCCCTTCCCCATTCCGCAAAGTCCTTGCTTTTGTACAGCAACTTTACTAATTCAGTGTTTTCAAAAGAGTCCGATTCTACAAGTTAAGTGACTGGCTGTTGCAGTAACTTCTAAGCAAAATTCAAGTACATAAACACAATCGTAATACAAAAGGAATAACATGCTGGAGGTGGTCAAACTCAGCAGAGTGACTAGCAACAGAACTGGAATTAGTCTGCGGTTTGTCACAGAATGGTTGAGGTTGGGAGGGACCTCTGGAAGTCACCTGGTCCAACCCCCCTGCTCAAGCAGCTGGTTTCCCAGGATTATGTCCGGGTAGCTTTTGAATATCTCCGAGGATGGAAACTCCACCACCTCTCTGGGCAGCCTGGTCCAGTGCTCAGTCGCACTCACAGTAAAGAAGTGTTTCCTTATGCTCAGACAGCACCTCCTGTGTTTCAGCCTGTGCCCATTGCCTCATCTGTCACCAAACACCACTGAGAAGAGCCTGGCTCTGTCTGCTTTATACCCTCCCTTCAGGTATTTATCTAAATTGAAGAGATGCCCCCAGAGCTTTGTCTTCTGTAAGCTGAACAGTCCCAGCTCTCTCAGCCTTAAACAACTTTGTGGCCATTCAGTGGACTCTTTCCAGTTGGTCCATCTCTCACTTGTACTGGTGAGCACAGAAATGCATGCAATACTCCAGGTGCAGCCTTGCCAGTGTTGAGTAGAGGGGAAGGATTAGATCCTTTGACCTGCTGGCAACACTCCTCCTAATACAGCCCAAGACAACATTAGCTGCTTTTAGCGTAAGGGCACATTACTGGCTCAACTATTGCTCGCTCCTTGCTTTGAGGAACACAACAATCCACAGCTTCTAGATTTCCTAAATGTAATCTGCTTTTCAAAGAATGTAGACAAAGACTGACACTAACGTCCAAGGACAATCAAAACATTTATGGTCTCCTTTAGTCAAGGATCAAAAGCACCCTAACCCTAAGAACCAGATCATCCAAGCCAGGGTATGGGTGTCTGAGGTTCCATTTCTGGAAAGTCTCATGCACATTTGTGCCTACACTGAATACAGTAGCATTCAGTATCCTAAATCCAGAGACAGTCGCAAAAGGAACAGAAACTCTACTCACACTTTAAAATTTTTAGTTTAGCTTCTCTGGCTTAAGAATCATCATGTGTTAAATGTAGCTTAGGAATGCTTATTGGGTTGCAATGAAGGCTGATCAACTAATGTTTGAATGGTTTCGGACAATGACAAATGTTAAATTATTTAGTAATATTAAATCTTAAATATTTATCTACCCCTTCTTTCTATTTATCTTGTCTAGTGCCAGTTGTTCCAGGTTTTCTAGGTTGTAAATTCATGAACAGTTAATCTCAGCAAGCATAACAGCATATTTCCTTATGTTGATGTTACATCACTCCCCATAAACTTAAAAAACGCACCTTATTGCTTCCTATGTTATATCCTGTTTTCAAACTGTTTTGTATGTTTTACCGACTGTGTATATTGCAATGACTTTCTGGAAGGGACAAAAATCTCTGTCAAGATGTGTTGGGTTGTTTTTTTGTTTTGGTTTTTTTGGGAGGGGGTTGTTGATTGGGGTTTTTAAGGTTGTTTGGGATGGGGGGGCATTAATGAACTTTATATGTAAAAAGCCCCATAAATTCTGGAACTCTCCAACAATATTGTATTTATATGAAAAAATTCTGGCATGGCTAGTGAGCATACCTGAAAAGATTTGAAAAAATAAATACATACCATAACTTAAGAAGGATCACAGACACAAAGCAGAAACTGTCATTTTGTATCCTTTCATATAATCATTATACTTTCAATCTAGAGTTAGGACCAGGCATGGGGGGACAGGGAGAGGGAAAGCAAAAGCAAAAGCCAAAGAGGACACAGTATACAGCTGAAAGAAACAACTAACTCCAGCATGACTGTGGCAAAATGACAGAAAATCCCAGCTAGCCACTGAAGTAGATTTTTGTTGTATCAAATTAGATATCCCCTTTGCCTTTCCACAACTCACTCAGTAGTCCTGTCACTGGAAGATTGCTTAAGACTCCACATGCAGACAAAACTCTGGGTTTTAAGACCGGGCCCTATGAGGCAGGCATTAGGTTTCTAAGTATCAGTAGCTCCCAATAAGCATCTTAAACGCCTCAATTGCTGTCTCATGATTGCAGATGCAATGAATGCACATGTGGAAGACTAATGAAGGTAAATATATCAAAATTATAATGTTGGTACATAAGCCTTTACTCTGAGATCAAAGAGAGCAGCAAAATTCAGCACACAGATGATGAAAGAAACAATTCTAGCAAGAGGAAAAGTTATTGAGCATTAAAACCTTACTGGCTGGCAAGCTGATTTAATTTTATTATTGTCTGAATCAACAAAATATTCTTACCTTGCAATGCAATTGGTAGTAGAAAGTTTCCCACTTACAGATTTTCTGTATATACACACACAGAAAAAGTCAAGTAGAAGCAAGTACTACAAAGGGTTTATTTTTTATCCAAGACAGAAAATCTGTCTTTCAACAATTCTCTTCCCATGTTGTAGCAGATTCCCTCTACACACACACGTTTCTCTTTCCTTAATCATACCAGGGAAAATTAAAGGAAGAAAACTTAAAATCCTGCATAAAGATGAAAATTTATATATGCTGAAAGGTAGGAATGGTACTAGTACCTCTTTTGTAAGACGTCTTTACAATTAATATTTAAGACACTACAATGCTCCTGCTCACCAAATTACTGACAAATACCACTTTTAGGTTCTTACTACTCATGTCACTATGCTGCTTTTAGCTTCAGCTAGTTTTAAACTGACTTTTCTTGATGTTATTTGCAGCCTGAAAATAAGCAAGCCCTATAAAACCAAGAAGTTGAATCTAACCTCAGGTGGTTCTGTCATATCCATCTCTCCCACCATAGCTGCATTGTCTCCATTCTGTATCAGGAACATGCAATCAGAGATTCAGCCAAACAGAATCTACAGTATAAACATACTCATCCTGGTAGTGACACTCTAAGATTGAGAAATCAGGGCTAACTGAATTTGGTAAGAAACACAAACTTAAAATAAGTCTTTCATAGCTGAAGGAATTCCGTTAACACATAAAGCAGAAATACTTAAAATATATCAAAATACTCAAAAGAATACTTATTCAGAGAATTCTGTACAGAAATTTGATTAAGCAGGTAACTGATAAATGGAGAAAATCTTGGAACTGATTTCTTTTCAAACTTAACATTCACTGCTGCAACTCTGCTGAACACTAATGGAGGAATATAGGGTTCCAACAAGTAACTACACTTTCTAAATAACTATATGGGAAGAAGCATATATTTACACCTCAGCAATCCAATCAAGTACAACCTGATCACAGAAAGCTGGTTCAAAGAAGAAGGGATCACTGGAGTTCAGCCAGCCTACGCCTTTGCTCCATGGAAGAAAGGAGGTATATAGGCCTCTTCTCCCTCTCTGATGTCTGTCCAACCTGTTAAATTTCTCACAAGGTTACACAACTTCACTGGGTACTCTACTCCTATTCTTTGAAATGCAGTGTAGTAGAAGACCAAGTTCACCCCACAAATACAAACATATAGTGCATGTTCATACTGCAAGCTATGAAATATTGTAAGATTATTATAAGGACCCTGTGCTCAAGATCACTAGAAACAAGTCACACAGCACATTATCTTGTAAGAGGACAGGAGAGAAATCACAGGCTTTCTCAAAGTCTCAGGTCCTGAAGAAAGAAGGAATTCTGTTTGGCTTCTCATCTAATTCCAGGAGACTAATTCAGTCTTCCTTTATTGGGGTAATAATTATTTTAGACCATAGATCATTTTACTCATTTCCTCTAGATTCCTCCTAGGGACTTCCTGCGTTATGTTTTCAGGATAGATCCTTAAGAGGAAAAAGTGCTGATATTTGACAGATCCCAGCAATGTGGGAGGAAAACCAGATCCTCAATCGCTAGAAATATAGCCAAAGACTTAAATGAGGGAAGCAATTCATTTCAAGTTCAGCTTTTAAGCATTACTGGTGTAAAGGTGCTCTACTATCTCCTGGTATCAAAATATCATGGGGCATACATGATGCTTTCCTGCACAAAACTTGCCAAATTCAGGCTTTATTCCCATTCCTTCTTCTCCCTTTCCACAGTACAGCAAGTGTTTGTTTAAAAATCAAAGTCTTTACTTTTTTGAAGATCCTGCTGTGCTGAAGAACATTTTCTTGCTTAAAACACTTGTTTCTGAATCAGACTTACAAAGTTTGGTATCCAGTGGTACACCTCAGATGCATCCAAATAACCATGAACGTATCAGATTGTGCTTGTTTATTAGTTATCTTAGCATACCTCAAATTACATACCTTAATAGCTGGGAATCATATCCTAGAAAAATTAGCAAGAATCCACATTTGAAGAACCGAGGTAGCAGACAGTCTAGTCAATGGAATTGATTGGTCCAGTTTTGAAAAAAAAAACCCACAAAACAAAACAAAAAAACCCCCCACAACTAAATTCTGGTTTTGTGTTGTGTTTTGGTTTTACTTTTTCTTTTTTTTAATAGGTCTTTAATAATCCTATAGCATTGCTATTTGCAAATCTAGCTTCCAGAGAAAGGGAAGAAAGATATTGTTGCTAGCTAATCAAAAGTTAAATCTTTCAGCTATTTTTAAGTTTTTAAAATTTAACATAACTGTTATTGTAATTGCTTACAATATCTCCATTCTTGCAAAGATTGGCAAAAAGTTTTGAAGTATCTGAAAATTATTTTTGTCATTTTCAAAATGACAATAACTATCAAATCTGTCTGGTTCTTTTTAAACTGCAGCGATATTACAAGATAAAACCAGGACGAACTCACAATTTAGTTTTATTGTTTGATAGCACAGCAACTTCAGCCATAGTTTTAATGAGATAAACAGCAGTAGCTGAAGTATGGTACTCAGTCACACTTTAGAACGTTGGTGCAGAAGCTAGCAAATTTACTCATGAATTGCACTAGGTAATAAGCTACTGCAAATGCATTATATTGTTGAAGCTTTTATGTTCTGAAGCTGGCAATGTTAGTACTCTAACCTGACACTACAAATCCTTATACAGCTACAGACAGAAAGAGTAAGAGAGTCACAAGGATCATCTGAAACTAGATTAAGCCTTTCCCTAAAGCCACAGTAAATGCATTCATCAGTTAACATGCAAGTTTGTATTACATGTAGTCATCTGATGCAAAGGGACTTAATATGTGAGCCCCTACTTTAATCTCTTGCATAACAGCTGATTAAAAAAAAGTGAACTAAAGCTGTTAATAAGAAAAACATAAGACAGAATCAAAGTTATCCAGAAGATTATAGGAGGAATTAACTGAGGCTACAGCACTTTTCTACAGTACACTGCTGCAGTACTTGCTTAACAAAACCAGGACAAATCCCAGTTCAACAGCAGTGCCTGAAAGAAAGAAAGAGACATCAAGATATGCATTAGAGTATGTAAAATAGTCTTCAGCATTCTTTACGGATGTGAAAAGACTATGCTTAGAGGGGAACATTTTTGTCTTGCCAGAGGACAGATTTCCAAAGAATGATATTTACATTTTCCTACAACCTGTAATTTTCTCATTTATCACTTGTCAGGGCCCAAAGACCTTTCACTGCACATAGGATGTTTGCATATGTCTAATGATCCTTTCACCAAACAAATGTCACAGTCTGAATGAGGAAATTAGTTAATATCGCTGATATTGCTAATTTAACACCATCAATATCACACTGTGAACAGCTACAGAACCTACAGGGTCTTGTATCATAGCTAAGATCTATTGGTTGCAAGTCTGATCTCCAGCAGACAGCACCGAGAAGATAACCCATGCAAATATCACATGAGGAAATTCAATAAAATTTTTAAAGATTGCTTTGATTCTGTAGTTAGACTACCAGACAAGTATGACTAAAGACAGATCATTTGATAGAGATTGAGGCACTAATTTGAACTCACTTATCTACACTCCTACAGCTGCCTCCACTTTTATCAGTGTGCTAGGATTTGAAGCAGTAAGAAAAGAATCCAAGTGGATCACAAAACCATTGCATCATGGTATTTCTAGATGTACAAGATCCAAATATTTACCCAATTAATTAGATGGCAGAAAACACATTACAGTATTGTCTTCAGTTGCAACTATGCTTTTTCATCCTTCTGTATGCACAACTGAATTACATTTTGTAAAGTCATTTGCCTCCACACATTGTCTATGAAAAAAGCTTTCAAGAGCAGAACCATATAATTTTTCTCTAAGCCACTGAAGTCTTCTACATGCTTCCTCTGACAAAGAGAAGATGACGTAAAGGAGCCAGATTCTTTAGAAGGTCCTTCCCATGCTGCTGGTACTGGAACACAGGGGAAAATAAAACTTGATGAAGACTAAAAGGTAAATTATTTTAAACAGAATTAATAGCACTCAAACCCAATTGTGCGTGGAATGTACCCAAAAATAAGGGTGGGGGAAGAGAATTGCAAAGCAATTAATTTGCAACAGCAGGAGCTAGTAGGTTCAGGATGATCATTAGGCATCCATCAATAACAGGTACTTCCATTAGCCTGTTTAGTAACAGATACATATAGAGTATTTTCATTAAAAAAACAAGTTGATAATTCTAAACATTACAGTCAGTGACAAAGCTGGCTTTTTGTTCTTTCCCTACCCAAAGGCACAAGCTATATGTTGGTTGGAAGACCACAGGGATGGCAAAATTGGTGATGAATTTGACTCACTGTGTAGTAAAGTTAGGGGGGAAAAAAAAAGAAACAAACACCAAAGACAAAAAAAAAAAATCACAGAGAAATGCTCTGGAACCAAGGCATTACTAAGCAGTGACAACCATTCAGAACTTGCCTCATCAAACTTGTTTGAGCTCTTACCTGAACAAGTTGACTGAATATCTCAACAGTGCAGAGACAATTTTATTAGATTTCACCCTGGTTTGCTCACCTAAGTCAACTTGGTGTAGCTTTAATTTTTGTAATACATACAAACCACAGTGAAATCTCTTAAATTTAAATACATCAATATCACAAGAAACCAAGCTGAACAGCTTCTTCAGAACACCCCAAACTGAGGTCTGAGCTAAAGAAAGCAAACAGTCCATTAGGTAACCCATCCAGTTTTGTACTAGTCTTTTCTTATCATCCACCTTTCACTGAGAGAGACCTTTGTCTCCCCCAAAGTAACAAATCTCTAGAAACACCCATATTCCCAACAACTGACACTCAAAGTACATATCACATGCCTGCCACAGAGAGATTTGGAAGTCTACAGTATTAAAAGGATTTCAAATCCCAGCATAATGAAGGAATAATGCTCCTGACACAGCACAATCCAGAAACAGTCTGCACCTTAAGAAGCTCCCAATTTGCTTCATACATACATAAAATCCCAATTTTCGCAAATACTTGTGAGATTTCCTCAAGTGCCCAAGATAACTTATGCAAAAGAAACAAGTTGGAGCAAGAACAAAGCCCTAAATTTTCAGAGTATATCCATTTTTATGTTTTACTTTTTTATACCAACCAATATGCATTTTTTCCCCAATACAGTAATATTATTTCCTGGATCAAGTTCAGTAATGTAAACTAGATGTTACTAGGTTCATCAGAAGTGACTTTAGGATTAAAGAGATTTATTCCTCAGATTAAATAAAGAGGAAAGAAAGAAGGTACTATACAAAACCATTTATTGAAATGCCTATTTAAACACTACTAAGAGAAAAATAAAGATGACCATTCATACTCCTTACAGCAGTCCTCTACAAAGTCACTGGGGGTTGCAGGTATATGACTTATTAGAAGAGCACAAAGATTTTTCTTACAATTACTGGAAAAGACAGAAATGGACATTTAATACTACCTTGTTCACTACCCATAAACTTGAATTCAGATGTCAGGATCTCATCACTATATTTAAAAAGTGAAGATCCATACATTTCGTTATTACTTTTGGCGTGAGATACCTTCACACCCAAGTTGAAAATTAACACTATAATAACAACACAACATAAACTTGTTATTACTTTTCACTAAGACAAAAAGGGAGCAGTGGAAAAGAAAGAAAGGAAACTCAACGATAAAGCCTTGTGAAAATCGGCTGATGTTAAAATCCTTCATTTTTTAAGAGTCCTACCAAGTATTTGGTGTGGGAGAAGGATCAGAACTTCAGTTCTTAATGTGTGCACTAAGCTTTATGGTTTTGGTACTTCAACCTTCCTTAGAAGCAAGCTGCAATTTCCAGGACTGCATACTCTTACTCCTTTCACAGCCACAGAAGTAAAATGTGTTGGCTTCAGATCTTATATTAAAGCTATAAAAACAAACCAACAAAAACCCCACCCTAAAACACACTTATGTCTTTTTGACTTGTGTTCTTCACCTCCAATGAATGGCAGTAACTCTGGGGTAACATGCAGGGATAACACTGCAAAGAAGGATGCATAAAGAACTTCATATTGTTGGCCCTTCAACCACAGAGAATACAGAATCCAGAAGAAAAATATTAAATCTATAAGCAGCTCTAAGATAATCTATATAACAGGTCAGTTGATCAGGACTTGCAGGTACTAAAAACCTACAAGAAGTTTTGCTTATTCAGTTTCCAGTTTGTAAATAACACCCGCTTCTGACACATTTCAGCACCTCTAAGATGCACAATCTTCCTTTCCCAAATAACATGAGAAAACACAAGTTCTTAAATACACTGAGTTCATCTATTAAACTGGGTAGTCATACTCAATGACTCTGTCACAGAGATGGTCAAAACTGTCAGATCACTGCAGAACCATTGTTTATAGTACTTCCTACCTCAGGGATCAATAATTCCAGCCCTTCACAATGATTGCTGCCTGTATAAGATCTTCAAATAAGGCAGGCAATTCAATTGCTTTCTTTTTAGGAACTTGAAATAAGGTGCTGCCTACTTCTAAATGGGATGTGTTTCTGGAGCAATGAGACTTCATCCAATATTTATGTTATTTCTTGTGAGGTATTGATATTTACAGTTGTTTCCCCATCACCATAAAGGTATTGCTTTCATTTTAGAATACTATATGCAGATTAGAGACAACTCTGCAGCTTAATAGATACATTTTATTTTGACACTCTCTTCCAACAATCCATTAAATATGGTTAATTAGTACTAGTGGTTACACATAAAAACTTCTATTTCACCACAACCTTCTTAAACTCACTGAACTGTGAGCTGCTATCCTGATTTTACCATGGAAGGTGAACCAATGCTAGAAAATATAGACAGAAATACAAAATAACAAACTAAAATCTAGAATAAGCTCATTGCAGATATTAACTACATAAGAAACTTCTACAATATTCCAAGCCGGGAACACAATATCACTGCTATAACGTGACCAGGTTACAGATGTCAACATGCCACTGTATATATTTCTTCATTATCAAATCATCATTTAGTTACTTCAGTTCATTGTGCATAAGTTTAGATAGTAAAAACATTTGATGTAGGAACTCTATCTGTGTTATAAAGGTTCCAAGCGTAAAATAGGGTGTTGTAAAACTAAATAAAGTCCTACCTGTTTTATGAATCTCATTCTGCTTTAAAGACCATTTCACCTGAACAAAGTTTCCTAGATTCTGTTGTTGGATCTTTCACACTAGTTAATTTTGTTCAGTGTCATTCTGTTCTAAGCACCAAAACAAATTTCCTGCCACAGCCAAACTGCAGAAAGATGACATTATTTCAAACACTTTAAGTGGAAGTTTTGCTCACCAGGATTTGGAAAATAAGAACACAGATATACACCCCTGTATTTTTACATATGCATACATACACATATACACACACACAGAGATGAGTCTAGGTTAAACTGTTGAAATATTGCATTCACTTAATAAAAAATATAAATAAATAAAGAAGCCTTACCCACAATTGTGCTAATTCAGAAAATAGAAGTTTGCATTTAACTGTCGTACAGACCACTGTAGACACTAACATGCAAAGATCACATAAATCTGTGCATGAGTGATCCCTGGGCAGCCGCACAATACAAGCATACATTTCACATATTACGAGAACACTAGAACTCAAGTACAACTCCTTACAAGAGGGAAGATAAAAATTTCTGTTTACTGAGACATTCTTACTGCCTCAGAAGCAACACTCCTTTGGACGCTGCTTCTTGCTGAAGACCTTTACACTTGCAGCAACTGTATTTTTAGAAAGGCATAGTTATATCTAGTATTGAGACAAGTCTGGAGTAACATTTTTATGGAATTCAGAAATATTACACATCTTTTCTCCTCCTACAGAGATCAACTGCCAATTAGCTGAAATCCTCCCTTGTCAAACTTGCATTATCATTCCAGAATTTATTCCTATGTACCATTTGGGTGAGGGGTGGGATGGGATGTTGAGGACAGGCAGAGGAGAGGCAGTTAACCAGCAACAAACTATATTGAGAAATTCAGATGATTTCCAAAAGTTAAACAAAAATCCAAGTCTGTAAGAGACTAATATTAATGGGTATGGGGGGAAACAAAGCAAAACAAAAAAACCACAAAATACACCCCACTCATTACAGCTTTTCAGGTTTCAGATTAAATCATGGCTTGTACTGGAATGAACCCAAGATATTCTCAAAAACATGAGCACACTGGAACATCCATTTTTATATTGGAATGTAGGCCTGTATCTCATTC
The DNA here is from genome assembly GCF_000737465.1 of Haliaeetus leucocephalus. Classification (NCBI taxonomy): domain Eukaryota; kingdom Metazoa; phylum Chordata; class Aves; order Accipitriformes; family Accipitridae; genus Haliaeetus; species Haliaeetus leucocephalus. The sequence continues at coordinate 10,320,585 of NW_010972709.1, read as the reverse complement.
TCCAAAATGTCTGCTCCAGCCTGAGAAATTAGCCCAGCATATTGATAAAAATGAGAATGTGTTCTGTCATGGATACTGCAAGGGACAATTTGAAAGGCAGGTCTTATCTGCTCTTCATGGAAATCGGCAAAGGAACGGAGCATTCTTCACAGAAGTATGATCAAAGGCATGGAGCATTCTTCATAGGTGTATAATCTTACCAACATCTTTAACCAAAATTCTCTGATGGGTTTGTAGCAGTTCTTGATCTTACTTTTACTCTATTCTGAACTTCACAGTGAGGCTATATCTTCAGGTGGCCAAGGAAAGGATGTTGAGAGGAAAAAGGAGAAAAAAATATTGTGTCTCTCTGAGGGGGCACAACTATTTGGAAAATATTTTAATCATTCTGTGCTATCTACAAGACAGCAAGAAGTTAGAGCTGTCTGGAATTCAAATTAATTACTTCTAAAAACAATTTTGAAGGGAAGATAAAATATAAATTCACACCCTTCCCCAGTTGTAGAGTTCTTTGAGATATTAAATATTAAATCTAGCATCTCAAAACCATGCATCTGCATTACACAGCAAAAAGTACTTGATTTATTCCATCACCTTCTTTCTCATTCGCAACAGAGAAGGGTCTTATTCATATATCTAAATCACTTATATTCACAAATTTGATATCACCAAATCCATTGGAATTTCTTTTTTGTAGATAAGCAGCCATAATTCTTCTCACTTGGGATCCTCATAACAGAAATGCTTGGAAGGAAGTCACAACAGTGCAATACATAGACTTTCTTAAAACATACAGAGCCATAGCAAAGTATCATCTATTCCAACTTAACATTTTGTTTAAGGAAATAATATTAGCTACTCAGGTAGAAAAACTACAGACATTTTCCTAACCATTTAGGAAAAACAATGGAGGATCTAGTACTGAAAGACCAAAGTAATAAAGATGGTTTTATATGGCAAGGCCAAACACTTTCAGCCAGAAATTACCTGAAATAAGACTCCTTGCAAGGAATCTAAAGCAAAAAAAGCAAAACAACAACAAAAAAGTGTTACATAGCCAAAACACAAGCACAACAAAAAGGGGTTTTTGCAAATAACAAACTCCAGGAAAAAAATTAAGTCCATTAAATACTTTGAGAATAATACTATATTTTCTGAATGACATTAAAACAAACACATAAAAAACCTTCCACATTCAAACCACAAAACATCTATAGTAGGAAAACCCCACCATGCCAGGAACCTTGCCTTTAATTCCATGATTTGTGCTGAAGAGAGTCCAGAGTTCACTTGAACTCCCTAATACAGATTAAAAATAAAGCTGTCCTATTTATACTAATATTTTGAGTGTTTTCCTAAATCTCTTTCATATTCCATTTCCACACCCACCAAAACCAAGCAGAACAGTTGAGGTGAAATTGAGAAACACGGTAGGGGGATTAGTTTAGTTTTTGAGCGGCACACTTAAACTTCTAAGTTTCACTGCTGCAGGACATGTTATGAAATGCAAGGATCAATCAAATTCTATGAAGAAGATTGACTTGGAGGACTCTCATAATATGTTTAATCAAAACAACATCCTTACATGTGTCAGTTTTACTTCCACATAATGAGAAACTCAAGAGAAACACTGAACATTAGCGGGGACAAACTACAGCAGAATATCTTGATGTAAACTCATTAAAATTATATTTGGAGACAAAAGAAGGAAGGAGAATTGTTATGCATATAGCTAGCAGTAAAACAATTACTCCAGTTGCATCCTTTAGAGGACTCTTAATCACATTGTACCCTAGTGCTTAAGTTCTTAAAGCATGGCTCGCCATGCTTTACATCTCTCACACGCATTGAGCATAAAAGCTATTGCACTGCAGATTAACTTTGAAATGCAGCTGACACCTAACCAACTAAGGGGCTTTTCACAACTACTGTCTGGTGGCATAAGAAGACATTCACCGTTAATAGCAAAGACATTACTTATTGCCACAGTAAAAGTGAAGAAAAAACATCATATTTTCCTCAATAATTTCTGGTTTTAATCTATTGACCTTAGCATTGGTCACAGAAAAGCAAGAGCATATATACATTCATTCACGTTTGCAGGTTGGAGAAAGCAAGGGACATGACGCGGACACTGCACCTCTGCATGGTCTCACATCCCTACATAACGCTTTAAAGGAGAACAACAACAAAAAAAAGCTAATTAGAGACCTACCTACAGCTCTACCACGTCTATGCCTGGAGCCCTGCAGCTTGCAGTGCTGTTGCACAGCCCAGCACAGGACTGGGGACCAGAAGTTTTTAGCACAGCGCATGTTATTTTCCAGCTCAGCCACTGCCTTCACTGCGTGACCTTGGGCAAGTCACTTCCCCCGCATCTGCGCTCCCTACCTGACAGTCTCCCCCTCCGCAGAGCACCGAGGATGAAAACCCGGTAATTATTCACCGCAAGTGACTCTGCGCCGGCGAAGCCGAAGCTGGAATAGAAGGGGGGGGTTGGGAGTGGGGGTTTCCTCACTTACAGGTGATAAAAATTTCCCTGACATTGATTCAGCCTCCAGCCTGGGGGAGGATCTCCCTCCACACCTTCCCTGTTTCCCTACTGTACGGGTTAAACCGGAGGAGAAGCCGGCAGCTCCGGCTCGCCCGCCTCAAGCGCACGCAGCAGCCGGGCTGGCCGAGCCCTCCGGGCCTCCCGCCCCCACAGCCAGAACCCTCCCGGCGGCCCCAGCCCGGCTGCGCACGGAGGCGGCGTTACTTACAGCACCCGCCAGGCGGAAAACTCACAGGTGGCCCCGAGCCGCCGGCGATCAGCGGCTGAGAGGCGACCTCCACCCCGGGAAGCCGGTCGCCTCAGCCCCCGCGCGGGAAGGGAGCAAACTGAGGCGGGGGCGCTGCGCTCCGCTCCCCGCCGCGGGGCCGCGCAGCTCTGGCCGCTGCTGTCGCCCTCCCTGCGCGGGGCCGGCTCCCTCCCGCCCTTCCTCCCGCCCGGCTCGCGCCGCCGGCCAATGCGGGCCGCGGCGAGGAGCCGGCTTTAACCATCTGTTGCGAGGCGCCTCCTCCAAGCGCTGCCGCCTCCCTTGCCGGGGGGCTCCCGCCCAAGCACCCCGCCGAGGAGGTGGGGAGCCAGGAGAAAGCTTTAGCCCCCCCCCGCAGGAACTCTTTGCCCTTCGCGCCCTCAGGGGCCGCCGCCGTTACCCGCCTCCCCTCCCCCACTCGCCTCAGGATCGCCGCCCCCTCAGGACTGGCGCCCCTCACCTCAGCGCTCTCCTCTCCGCACCCTTCACCCCTTTCCCCCGCAGCACCCCTCAAATCCCTCCCTAGCGGGTGGGCGCCTTCCCGCAAGCCCCGCCGCCGCTGTGGGGTGATGGACGAGGAGCACGGCTGGGGGTGCCCTGAGAGCGCTGCGGCAGCACCCCAGACAGCCCCCCGTTAGGAGTGCCAGGTGGGGCAGCGAGGGTGTGCCTGAGGGGGGTGGGGGGAATCAATCAGGGAAAAAAGAGGTGCGTGTGGGGTCTAATTCTCCTCAGGTTTGTGGGGATAAAGTCCTGACCTGATAAAACTTCTGTACTTCTCGCTTCATAATCGGGGTTCGCTACGTGGGGTGTCAGGAGGCCGGTGGTGGTATTGCACGGAGAAATGTGCCTCATCCTGCCTCAATGGGCATAAACCAGGGATAAAAGCTGTTTTATGTTTAGACCTCTTTGACATCTCCAGTGCAGAAGCTGTTCCAGATGAGTCAGAAGTCTCTTTCACTATTTAATGGTTTTAAGTTTTAGCCTTTTGCGTTCCTGAATCGAAGGTTTTTCCATGAACATGAGGATAGTCTATGCACAGGGTCCCTTATTATGGGTCCCTATCTCCACACCAGGTGGTAGTAGTTCAGATGTTTGCAGTGCATGCATAAACTTCCCTGAAAACAGAGCCATAGTTCCTGTTTTCCTTCTCCGTTTATATTAATAATTTACTTGTTACAGACCTCTCTGATCATGCTTTTTAATCAGGTCCCTACATTTTCAGTTGATTCTCCACAGAAAATCCAGGGATTGAGAAGCTAACTTTTCCAACAAGTTCCAGGGTAATATTTTTATGAAGGTGTGTCAAGAAAATGATGCAAGTTCTTTTCAACTTTCAACAACTTGAAGTTAACAAAAACAACCTTGAGATGCATCTGTGGAAAGAAAAAAACGTGCATTTGGTTGCATGTGTTAACACAAGTTCTAAAAGAATTTTTGTCGATTTTTGAAACTGTCAGAGTCTTATTTCTCACCAGAGCAATGTCATTAAATTATGGGTTTAAAACCAGAGTATGGACCAGATATGATTTGCAGGACTTGCAGGATTTGAGATATATTATTATGCAGATTCTAAGGTTATCTTTTCTTAATGATGTGTATGTTGTTCATAGCTGGATAGTCTTGTAATTAAATTAATCAAGTCCTTTTCTTTTATTACAAAAGAATATGATGTGTGGAAATAAAGTCAACCACCTGTATTCCATACCAATGCTGTTATAAAATGGCTTGTAAATGGTACAATGTGTTACTCCAGATAGACGCTTTCAAAGATGGGATACATTTCTTACCTTACTAGGAAGGCTTTATCTTTGCATTAAAGGACTTCAACACAGCTGGGATTTCTCTTATTATTACAAAAAAGTCTCAAAAATACTCAAATCAAAATGATTTGGATTTTTCTTATGAGACTCCAGATGCATGAAATTTTGCTCTCATGTATGCATGTGGAATGCCTATAAATCTGAAGGGAGAATTTGTCATTACAAGATATTTTTAAGGAATGGTTTCTATATAGTCATAATTACTAGAATGACAAATTACTCTTACAAAACTATTTTCAAGCCTAAGTTATTCCTATATATATTCTAATCAAGGCTCATCATAATAATTTTGTGAGCTATTGTTTCTAACATTACTACAAGGTTTTGTCTTACTACTCAAAGAATGTTGTTTTTATGGGTTTTATTAATACGTAGAAATTCCATCTAACATCTTAAACCAATTGTCCTAGGTACCAAATATATGCATAAAAAGATGCTCTTCACCTGAGTGCTTTGAATGCCATCACCATATATAGAAGTCAAACAAAGGATGATTGGAAATAGAACAATCCATAGGCAAACAACTGGCCTCTGAAACAGTGAAAATGTAAATGACTTGTTCAATTGTACAAGAAATCTTGGCAGAATCCAAAAGCATATGCAGGTAAGTGGTGTCTCAGTCCACTGCTGTAATAAACACTGCTGTTAAATAGAAAAAACCTATGCCTTAAGTCTCAAAATAATGTTTCTCTATGAAGTCTTCTATTTCACAAGCAAAATGGTTACTGCAAAGACAGTTGCTTACCTTTTTTAAAATATGTATTCTTTCCCCTGGCTCATTACATTTTTTATGACTTATTTGTATAGATTAAAAATATGACAAATTCTGCATGCATACATCATCAGTATTGTGTATGTCATGAATGCGATTAGGGCAAGATTCAAATAGACCAGCAACATGCCATCAATTCAGGGGTTTTCTTCTGTATTTTTACTTGCTACTATCTTGGTATGTGACCTTGGGCAATTGGTTGAACTTACCTGTGAATCATTCTTTCATCTGTGAGATCTGGGACAGTCATACTTGAAAAAGTGCACTTTATTAGTAGTAATATTTTGTGAATTTATTTATCTATAACAAATGAACTAGTAAATAACATCTTTGAATATAGACATCCAATCATTATCCATCATAACAGTATTTTCTCCTGCTCCATTCTAAGCAGCATATACCTGGCAGTCTACAGTGCTTAAAATGAGGTTTAAAAACTAGGCAGTACTTCTGTCAAATATTGTAGCAAACATCTTAAAATTATCAAAGATCCTATGTGAAAGTCTTCTAGAGAATAAGCCTATTTTTCTAATTGGTCAAGCAGGGCATTAACAGTGTGTACAGAGGTAAAGCTGCAAGCAATTATAGTTCGGGAGACCAAAGACAGGGAGAACGAACAGTTTTCCACTGAGTTCACGATAAAGAGCACTGTATCCCTGAAAAGCTTTATGTTTTCTTCATGAAAAAAGATTGCAGTGCCTAATTATAAGAGTTCAATGAGACTAGGGTCTGGAACCTCCAAGAAAACTATTCAAGAACTATTTTGGTGTGGTTTCCATGTGCAGCAGGTGTTCATCACTGCAATAAGCTCAGAAAACAACATCTCTTGCCATTCCCATACTACTTGTTTTCACTAAGAAATTTGGTTTTAGTGGGTGCTTTCAAGTCACTTCCAACAAGAGATTGTGTGTGCATGTTACATATAGTTACCCCGTAACTTTCTTCCCACATCTTTTCTGTATGCAAAGTTGAGCAAAATGTGATCTATTAGGCTGATGCTTTCAGTAGAGTTAAAAATATTGATATGCATTAGCTGCAATAATCAAATTTTTTAAATCCCTAGTGTCTTAGAAGATCCATTAACCTTAATCAATCCAACACATCTGATTGTGCTTGCCAACTGCCCTTTTCCAAATAAAGATATATCAAGTTACATTAATAGCCTCAGTAATTAAATACTAGCGTGAACGCAAAAACAAACCCTAAGATCCAAATAGTGCAAACTTGGGCCACTGATTTAGTTGCAGATCTTGCAGCAGGCTATTCTCTGAAGTGAACCAGCCAAAACCATGAGAGTGGAACTCAGCATGTGAGTACAAAGACAAAGTTTGAATTTTAACTCCCTTTTTTTTCCATGTGAAATATGTTAAGTTCCCAGTGGAAGAAAAACCTCGGGATTGAATAAACTAATCAGAAACATACCTTAGAGCCTTAGTCATAAAGAAGTTGCTTTGTTATAAAGACAAAGCAGATTTGTGGGAATGTTGCCACGTTTTATAAACTGTCGAAAGCTGGGGGTTGTTTTATTTTGGTTATGTGCCAGTCATGACTCAGGAACTGTTATGAAAATGAATGTGCTATTTCAAATGTTGCAAGACTTAGCCTAGGTTTAGATAGTGTAGCATATTTACCTAAACAAACAAATTAATCTCAGAAACTGCAGAACTGAAACAAGTTGTAATGTCACTTAGGTGCTGACACTACTGAGAAAATAAAAACATGGATGGACAGTGCTAACCGCTGAAAATGCCAGCGGATGGTAAGTGAAATGTTATGTTCCTACCCCACAGGGCCATGTCTTCTGCTGGCAAACAACTGTTATCTGTTAGGGGAAGGGGAAAAAAGAAAAACAGCAATAGCAACAAAGGGTACAACAAGTACATAAGGAAATGGCTGTCTAAACTTCAGAAGATAAGACAGTTGTCTATTTGACTCCAAGATTAGTCTTTCTGTGTAAACACAGCTATCAAAACTGTGAGATTTTGTATGTTCTTTGATGACTGTGGTAATTGGTAACTGCAATCTCATGTTTCCTATCCACTTACTCAGAACACATTAAGAGAAATGGATTATAACTCCAGTGCTAACAGGGAAGTGTTCAGCAATAACAATCTGTAGCTTCTAGAGCACTTTTCTGTTTCAAAGGGCTTTGCAAACACTGATTAATTAACCTGTTCTGTGTTCAGTTCTGGGGAAGCATGCACTTCATGCTTCTAACATGAAGACTAAACACTTGAGCTTTGTTACAGCTTTTAAAGCCTCAACTGTGCTGTGGGGTAGGGTGAGTGAGCATGTGCAGAGGGGCAATACTGGAGTGATAGCTGCTCAAGGCATGCCGTTTGGGTAGCTACAAGGAACATGTTTAACAGGGGTTGTAAATCTTTTCCTTTCTTGAGGTGCCAGATGATACACAGAGGTAGAAAAAGCCTCATTATCTCTTTCCACAAGTTAGGTTTCCTCTTTGATGTGTTACACATAAAGGCAGGTTACTGTGCTGACATGAGGATCACAGTCATCGAGTTCCTTCGGCTACCTACACAAGCTCACAAATTACTTCTCTTTTCTGACTTTCCATGTGTGCAAAAGCAAAACTTATTGTATTGGTTTCTACATTTAACCTAAAATGGATTTAATTTTAGTCACAGTCCCTTTGTAATGTGGAGTTTCCTTTTTTAAGTCCATTTCATCAAGATACACCTGTCTGGATGCATTGACTTGCATTGACTGCCTTCACCTTATGTAAGAAAGGGACTCTGGCTTTGCACCTTTAACAGCTTCTGTCTAAGAACACTGATCCTGCCTTTGTCAGCTAGTAGCCTGAGTGATCTGAATGATGGGTATTCAAAAGTTACCCTTTTAAGAGCCTGTTTACAACATCAGCTACTGGCAACTAAACCAATTTCTTAATTTGAAATGCATAGTGCACTCATTATGTACTTCAAGTATACATAGTTATAATGGAGCCCTGCCAATGATACTGTCTGAGCAATTGTATATATTGCATGTCTGCTTTGATACAGTAGTGAATCTGGCACTAGACATTACAGAGCAGTTTTTTTCAGGGTTTGGGTGGAAGACAGGGCCTGAGACACCTTAGCTAGACTATAGAAGATTATTTTTTTTTCCCTGATCTCCAGTATGTTGAGGAAAAGTATTGTAAGGAGGAGGAATACATGAAGTCATTTCAGTGGGGAAAAAGAGACAGAGGGAGAAAGAACTTTAGATAGTTTAGAAATCTCTGCCAAGTTGCTTGGTGTAGAAGCTTCTGCAGACACACTTTGTAAGCAAAGATTCCTTGGACTCTAGCAGGGAACTGAACATTTTTGAAAAGATGTACAGCTTTACACTGCAGGACAGGGTTCACATTATTTACTGAGAAATGGCTGGCTGCCTGCCAAGCTGAAACACTCCCTTGCTAGCATTTCAGCTGAAGAAAAAACAAGCTAAAATAAATACGTCAATATTACTCTATTACAGTGTTTAGACTCTACCCTTCAGATGGAAAAATGAAATTTATTACAACAATAAATGACCCCCTAAAGATCTGAGAACTGCCAGGGCCCTCTGCCTCTTCCTTTCTAATGAAGCTTTGCAATTTCACCAAAGTCAGAAAGTTGTGATTGTACCAATAGATCATGCCTGTGCATACATATGCAATGTGTATGGAGGAGTGACATGCTTTAATTGTATTTTTAATGGGAAAGATCAAATAATTCCATGAAATATGCTACAGGTCTCATGATTGATGATTTCATTTTGAACAAGGCAAATTAAAAATGAGACTGAGAGTACAAGGAATCTGTGAAATTACTCACGGTTGCATATACAGATTTATGCATAGATCTAATACTTACATTTGGTATGGGTTGAATGGGCATGTGGCATCTTTTCTGGTTACAAGTTCATGGATCTGTCCTATTATTTGTATATTTCTAAAGTAATACCAAACAACAAAAATGTAATTTCTACATGCTTCAAAAATGCTTGAGGAATTGAATATGGTTATCACTGGGAATTTTTTCTTATGGTATCTGGAAGTTGTATTTCACGTATACAATGCTACTGCAGGTACACTTGTATGTTAACCAGTGGATCTGTAATTTGCAGATGAAGAACAGAAAGGTATGTACTCTTTAAGTCAGTTTTGAGTTTCACTCTTTACCAGCAGCAAACACTGGTCTACTACTGTCTTCAATCACACAGGTTAATTCGCAAGCTGTTTTTAAACACTTTCTTCATGCTTCCTGTTCAAGATCTAAGATAATAAAATAAATGGTGTAGCTATAGGCTAGGCCACAAGCATAGGTTCATAGATATTAAGAAAAGCAGGAAATGTTGTGACAGCTTAACTTGATCTTCTGTCATCTAGGTTTTCTGGTTATACAGCAGATCTTTCAAGCTTCACTGGTTACCCCTGTCTCTACTATGACAACTGTTCAATACCACAGATATTGTTAGGTAGTATCTTATTTATATATGCCATGTGCATTTCTATGTATTAAGTCTTAAAGTCAAACACTCCCTGACCTTTGGGACATGCAGTTTGAACCACAGTCACACCTGGATTTAGCTGCTAGCCTTTACTACTTAAAAATCTCTAACAACAGAACTGCGATTTTCCTTTTTTGACTTAATATCTGGATTCACACCAGACCTGCATTTGTGAGATACATCTCAATATGTATGAAGCTGTATTTGGAATCTCCAGGGTCTCAAGGGTAGTTGACTTGAAGGTATTTGCTTATGCTAGAGAACAGAGAATATATGCAAAAGCGAAATTTCTTTTGGATTTTACTCTTTTCAAATATATGCCCTGAATGTATACTTATATATACTGTTTCTATGTTGTAAATTTGTATATAGGTAACAGTTTTCATGGGACAATGTGTGTCTGTATAAACATGTCTTTTATAGAAGGATGGGCAAGTGTCGGGCTGAAGTCAAACAGCTTTTGATATAAGTTAGATTGCCAAGTGTAAAACAGGTATTTGGCACAAATGAGACATCACAATAACACATCCTTTTTTGCACGTACCCTTTCTTTAGGTAGAAAGCAAGTGTACAGTCCCATGCTGTGCTCTTCTCGCTGCTTGGCATGTTGATGTAAAGCATCAGAAATAATAAATGATTTCAATAGTTTTCTTGTCATATAAAGAAATACTGATTAAAGAAATTTCTGCTCCCATGACAGTGACATCACATGCTACAACCCCTAATTGTACAAATCATCAGGTTTTGCCTTTTAATTTTTTATTGGCAGAGTAGAGAAATCTGATTGTGTATATGAAGGGGGAAGTGACTGAGCTGTGCAGCTTCTAGGAAGCAGGAGCAGCAAATGAGAATCCTACTCAGAGGTTTTCATTATATGGTTCTTATGAAAGAAACTACATTGTGGGATAAATTGTTTGGTTTTTAACCCATTTCTCACTCAGATGAAATCCTACCAAAGTAGTTTGAAGTTTTCCAGAGTGAAAAAACATGTTTTGGTTTTTGCAGAAGGATCAAAGTTTTGACTGGAAAATCTGTTGGAGCAGAGGTCTTTTTTATTAAACAGATTTTACCAGATAGGATCCTTTTTCAATGTATGGTGTCATACAGTATACCAAACAGCATTCTAACATCCCCAATAGTTACATAGCAAAAGATAGTTTAATATGCCTAGCACAGCAGCTGTAAGAATCATGATCTTTACAGGCAGAATGTAAACTTAAGCATTTATAATTATTTGTACTAATATTTATTTCTATGCTGTGATGGTATAACCAAGAATAACTGGAGAAAATATAAAATTGTTGCATGCCATTTGCAATCTAAATCTGTATGGGAACTGAGCCCTCACAAGATGAGCTTTGAAATTCACACATTCAAGTTTGGCCCTGAAATACATAAATCACGGTGTTCTTGTGGCTGAATCACAGAAGACAATGAGCAAATGCAGTGCAGAGGGATTGCAAAGAGTAATATTATCTAAAGCAGTAAGGATTTAGAAAGAAAACTCAAATTAATTCCCGCCATTGGGTGCAGTGGATTAATTTCTAGGTTTGATTTTTCTGAGTTGTGACATGTTTGTGATGCTTTCTTGATTTTATTTTAGCATAAACAATAAATCATAATACTTCCTAAATGAAACATTTTCATTTGTGACAGATAATTTTGCAGGATAATTGCATGTAGGAAAACATAACTGAAAATAAAATTCCCAATCCATTTTGTATTTTATTCCTGTTGAGAGCTAGTTATCATTTGAACTTTATGCCACTGCCTGAGCACACTGGTTATATGTTTATTTAACCTATTTCTTAGCACAATGCATGAGAGAGCTGAATATGAAGGAGAACTGCTTATAAATTATGTTACATTCTTTTTGGTTGCATCTGTTGTGTTTCTCACTTTGTGATTGCAACAAGCAAAAATTACCATGGACAAAAAAGAATAGGCACATATAAATAAATTACCTATTCTATATTTCCTTCTGTTTGATTGTAAAACTCAAAAGTTAGCTCTTTGTTTTTATCAACTGCTGTTAAAGTGAGGCTGCAGTGGGGCTTTCTAACAACTGTGGTCAGCTGACCTAGTTGTAAAACTGAAAAATATGGATTATGTCTGGTTGCATAGGTGTTTTTAGATTACTCTCTTTTATTATTTGAAGAATGAATCTAAAAGTCAGTCCCTCTTCTTTGTACAACACATGGTATGCCCTTTTAATGTTGGGTAATACAGAGTAATACATCTGAAGCATAATCTAAAAGTTTTGACATGACATTTAGGATTTTCTGGAAAAGAGCAACACAGATAGCAGTACTGACTGTTTTTTGTTTTAAGTCCACTTCAGTCTGGAGTTCATATGTCTTATCTTCAGTTACTCTGTTATTTGCAGCTTTATGATTTATGTCTTTAACTGAATATAGTCTTCTGATAGTAACAAAAAGCTCAGTGTGACTAACTGCCAAAAATCTCCTAGGGGCTTTTCCTCAATTTTGCCATGACATTTAAGACTTGGTCAATCCAAGACAAGCTGTATTTGTTTAATTTCCATCTTGTTTATTCCTTATAATAAAGTCATGTTCTTTATATCTTGGGTAAGGTTAAAGGAGAAATCCCAGTTGTACTAGAGACAACTGGCATCTTCTGGTGGAGAACTTGTGTATATTCTTCTATTTTCGAAGAATAAAATTTTGTGTAAGATTTTAATTTCTTTCTCTTGCCTCCCCAAGTTTTTATTTATCCCTAGTACATAACAAGATCCTTTTGTTGTTCAGAAATTTATGCTGCTGTATAAACAATAAACACATAGGCTAGCATCATAATCAGAGAAATCCACATGTGTTTTATTTGTTACCTGTAAAAATCATCAAACTCCTTTAGGTCTTCCCTGGAGACATCACTTTCTGATGCTTTAAAAGAATTTAAGCACATTTTCTTCTGGAGTAGGGATGATCTGATTCACAATGGATTTATTTGGACATTGCATTTTCCATTTTACTCATTCATTCTAACCTTAATAGGCACCTGTTGATCTGAGAGACAGTGAAAAAGCTTAGAATGCAAAACTCAGTACAAAAAGAATGGCACGGGAGGACAAAAGAAGAGCAAAATATGAATGAGGGGGACAAAAAATAGGAAAGTCTGTTAAAAGAAATAGAATCTTCACATTTGTTTATTCCTTTCCTAACATTACCTACATTTATGCAAGGTCACTGCAAACTGTGAATGAAGAGCTAAATGGTAACATTTCTGCTTACATTGAATTTGTGGTGGAAAATTAAGCTCCAGATAAATTGCTGAATAGGGGACTAAATCTTTTACCAGCCTGTTTTTTTGGCAAGGGTCTTCTCTATGTACTAACTGCCATAAAATTGACTTTAGTAGGAAAAAAAAATATTAAGCCATATCCTGGTCTGTGTGCTGGCTCCTTTGCACTAAAAGGATCTATAAAGCTTTCCTGAGTTGGCAGCTGAGATTTCTCCTGCAAGAGGGAATCCCTGGCTGAGGTAGATCTGGCTTACAGCCACCATGGCTTCCATCTGTGCCAACTGGTATTAAGAAAGAAATCTGGAATATTGTCCTTCAAAACTGAACTTCCCATAGAAACACAGAGACTTGTGCTATTTTCTTTAACTAGGTCTGAATCTTCGTGGTTCATCTTCTCCTTGTGTGTGTGTCCTAAGCATGTAATTATATGCTGTGCAGATAAAAGGACTCTTTCAGCAGAGCTGTGATTTTGCAGCATTTAATAGATTAAATTTCTTTAGAATATTTATCTTTTCTTTTTGTGAAGAGTTGTTTCTCCCTTTATGTGAATGTTTGACTATTACTATGAAGAAACTGGGTAGATTTCCTTTGGGAAAACTCATGCTAATTCCAGGAAGAAACTTTTTTACAGTTCCTTTTCCACTCTCTATCCATCTTAATATTTTATTCGCAATAACTGTAGTCTATTATATTGACTCAGACAAAATGAAGAGTAAGTAGCTTTGGTTTGGTTTGTTTTTTTTTTAAGTAGGGATTTAATGACAAATTCAAATTCCTTTATTTTGAACCTATAACGTGGTATCTGAGCTCACAAAGATACAAAATAATAATCTTCACATCTTTAGGTTAGGTATATGATTCAGAAGCACATAAAGCTGAATAATAAGCAAAGAGCTTGCTTTGAAAAAATATAAGTACCAAAGCTTTCACTTGTGTTATTAATATCTTATGTAAGGAGCTGAAGGCACATTAGAGTTCGTGAGTTTACTATGATATATGTAAAGGGAATCATCGTTACAGCAGATAATGTGTAAAAGATTGCAACAACCAGTTACATAACAGATGTAATTTATAATTGCTTCCTGTTTTGACACAAAGAATTTAATTGTTTGTTATCTTGCAATACATATGGTTTTGTTTTAAAGGCTATTTGATATTTTGAACCTGAAAAACATTAAGCACTTTTATTTTAGCAGTGGCAGTTGACCTGTGTATGTGCAGGCAAACAGTTACATGACTGTTAAATTACTGCAGGTAACAAGTTTGAGAATTTCAAGTGTGTTTGTTATTGAGATTCAGAACACATTTTGGAGGTAGCATTTTCAAATACCAGATGTTGTGAAAGATGTAAACCTGTGTCCTGGAGGGACAGCAAAGAGACAGCAATGGAGAGAATTCCCAACTTTAGATGACCCACAAAGAAGAGCTCTCTAAACTGGTTTTCTAAACCACACTTATTTACTAAACTATTCCTCAAAAAAACCCCATTTTAAATAGCCTCCAGGTTTCATTAACCATCCTGGTGTCGTATCAAGAGCCACTTTACTTCTCTGGGGTGTTCAGCAGTGGCTCTGCATCAATGTATTAGAACCACACTAAGAATTTTCCTGACAGTACAGCACTAGCTGTACTGTGGAAGCACTAGAGGTAAATTTGGTCAGTGCAGGTATGGTAGAGATAAATTTCAATTCAAGTAATTTAACTTTGAATTACGAGCTTTTTCTTTCAATCTTGAGCCCGTGGCATTACTGTACTCTATCCTAGCTTGTAGGTTAGTGGTTTACCACTAATCTTTCAGTATCCCCAGCTGAGCCGTTTAATTACAGTTCTTGCTCCCTGATGGCTAGTCTGGCCAGGCTGTTGAGAATGGACTCACATATTAGTGTCTTATGTTCTATAAATATCTTATGATGTTATTACATTGTAACATGGATAAACTAATTTGTTCTGTAGCTGTATCTACTGTTAAAAGTAGAAAGGTTGTGGCACATTATACCATGAGATGTTTGGGCCAGATCCTCAGCTCCTGAATGTTGATGTAGCTCCATTTATACAACATACCTTTTCCTGATCTATGCTGTATTTTTTTTCTATTCCACCTTAAATTCAGACACTGGTAATGTTATTGCTTATGATCTGGGCTTTGATGTATTCTGGTAAAAGAGGTAAAAAATTTCTTCACTTCTTACCAATCCCTGAGGCATCTTATCCTTAATGACATGTAAGTGAAACCCAAAGTGCCAAGGAGCAAATCTGGGTGTTATGGAAGATAAAAATCTTTTAGAGATATCAGTCTAGAATAATTTTGTAGCAGAGCTGTAGGGCAGAAAAAAGGAGTGCTTCTGTAGAGAAATATTCATTTAAAAAAGCAGGGAATTTGGACTTATTGTATATAGTGTTTTAGAACTTTGCTAACTATTTCCAAGTACAGGAACAAACATATTCTGCCATTAACCTGGACAACATTTTATGCAGAGAAGTCCTTGTAACCCTAGCTAACGCTAATATGGCCCATTTCTGTCTACTTAATGGGAGGCTTCTTAGTGTTCACTACAGGTATGTTTGTAGTTTATCTTTACTGGCTTTTGTACTGGTCCAAATTTTAAAAATCATTGCCTATTAATTGTGGGCATAGATAAACTTCTTTTAATTAACCAGTCAAAACCCATAGAAACCTGTAGAAAAAAGGGGCGCAAAGGTAAGTTTTTTCTTTATGCTGCTTTCTGTCTTTCACATAAAGACATGACCTACTCTTTAATATCTCCTGCCAGTCTTTTGAATTAAAGATGTCTTTGTAGTTCTAAGGTGATTTTAAATGTCCCAATCCATTAAAATATTTATCATTAACATCCCAGCCAAATAGTCCTCTTTGTGATTAAAATAGTTTAAAATGTTGTCTAATGGACCCAGAAGGGTAACTTCACTGTGCATTTCATCTTTGTCAAGTTTTTATATTCTGTGTATTATTCTTCAGAATTACATAGCCAGAAGCCTGTTATATTCCCTTTGCAGAGCTGTTTGATTGAGAAGAAATGAAAATGAAAGAGAAAGATTGAATTTTTGGATTAATACTAGCTACAGATCATCTGTGTTGGATTAAAAAATAATCTTGATATGTGAGTCAAGAGGTTGGGAATGAGATATAGAATTGTTCATATGAGGCTGTAGGATCAAATCAGTTTGACCCAAGTTGGTTGCATCTGGTGATTGTTACTATTTGGTAGTCTTTGGAAAACAAGCTAATGGGAAAATGACTATGTAATATAAAGAGCTGAACCAAGCTATCTCTGCACTTTTTATGCTCTATTTCAAAGGAAAAAAAAATGTATGTCAGGGATATAGCTAGGGTTTAATGAACTCCAGTGTTCACAATGGCCAAAATGTTGTTGAGCAGACAACATATGTGCTAATCAGATTTTGTGTATAGAATATGAACCCATTTCCAAAAATGTACACGTTTAGGTAGAATCATAAATTCAATTTTAAAAAATCTGTAATGAAAGTATGTATTTGGTATGCTTGATACAGAAGAGTGCAGAAATATTTATTTGCTGATCAAGTATCAATTTTTATTGGGCAAATATATATTTACATTTGTAATTACTTTGTTATAAGTGTTTATCCCAGACAAGTCTAAGATAGATTTTGAGTTTTTCCAAATATTTAGATTTATAACATTTGTTTGTAAATTATCAGCTAACTTCATAATAGGAATGCTACAAAGCACAAGTGAACTCTTGTGTGTATGGCATGTGTGTATATCCTTTTGTCAAAAACTCTGTGTAAGTTTAAAAAGCAGCTAATGCAGTGCAAGAGCTACAAGAGGAGTGGATGACATCATTGTGCTGGAAAAGATTTTGAGAAATGAGACTTTATACCTTTGCACGGAAACATCAAAGGATAGAGATGATGATGAATGCTGAACAGGTTTCAGGTTTATTTGATTATATTTGTGACTTTTTCAAATTTCTTTAAAAATGTGCTGAGTTTTGCTGTTTTACTAGCAGTTCAAGATCAAATAACCATGGTTTAATTGTAGGCTTTGTTGTTGCTGTTCTACTGACTTAGTGCAGAGGCATTTATCAGTCTAAGGTTTGAAATTAACTTCAAAATGCAAAAAAGACAGTTTAACTCAGGGAAAAGGAGCCTGTAAGCATATTTTCTAACATAAAAGGAATGTTAGGATCTGAATCATATTGGGAAGATGGTTAAATATCTAGAAAGAAATTACCAGATACGATGTTATGCAGCTTGAAACTCTTCTGGAATTTATTTCAAAGGATCTATTTTCTGTAGCATTATTTTTTTGAGATTTTTTTTGTCAGCTGATTTACTTCAGTTTATATCATTAAATTGCAATTTAATACTTTACTAACATGAGCAGAAATGTTATGACTAAAATTACAGTTTATAACATAAAAAGTTTAAGCAGCATTGCAAAAACCCATGAATTATTATTCTTGATCTGTTGTTTACTCCTTATTCCTTTCACTAGCCTTTAAATCAAATCCCTCAGATCTAGCCTCTTTATCTCCCATCCCCCCCAAATCATGGCAATATGTTCCAGCAATCATCCCAGATGTGTGCAGTACTCAGAAATTAAACTGTAACATTTTGGATTGTTGCCATAAAATAACGTCAGACTGTAGGATGAAGATTCTTTATAATTTCAAAAACAAAACAAACCTGAGAACTTCATGATTGGATCTTCCAATCTGACCCCAACACCTGAGTAAGTTACCACATATTCAAACCATATTGTTAATTTCTCTATTTGATTGTTATCTTCTTGGACCGAGAATCTTGTGTTGTTATATGCCTGTATAATAATCAGCACAATACCAGCTGCATACCATTCTGCTCAGATAATGTGATGAATTTGATTTTTTTTATCTGTTCATCTTTTTCTCTGTGAAAAGTGGAAACATTGATCATAACCAGTATCTACCAGCAAAAAAACCCCAAACCCTCAACAGTAGTAACTTGTTTATAACTTTACATGGCCCAGAGCATAGAAGTCAAGATTGCAATGGTATAGTTTAAGGCAAGAAGAAACTGGATGTTGGCTGATGACAACAAAAGACCTCACATGCCAAGCTGTAGCTTTGCTAAAAATCTGAGTAATATTGCTTCTTACTCTTTAATGTTCGGGCAAGGTCTCACCACCACCTCCAGCCCCGCAATGTCATTTTGCTGATGTTTCTGCTGCCTTTCAAAAGATCTATGACTGACTGCAAGGTGCTACCTTTGTGGAATACATTCCCAGTAGGATACTAGCGGTCTCCCAGTTTCGGTGTCTATGTTAATTTTTTTATTTCAAAGGAAGTAAGACTTCCACCTATTTACCCATACTCAGAGTTTTCTTGCTCATGTATTGCTACAAAGTCTATGTTGCCTATTGAAAAGTGTCCCCCACAAAACTGTGTGCCATGTAAGTCAGTCTTTGTTGAGTGATGTCATTCAGCTCTTTGGAATGATCCTTGTGAGTGCTGAGATTTGTCCTATTGTTTTGTATGCTGTTGAATCATATTGACAGCTGTAGAAAAAAAAAAAAAAAAGGAAAATGTATGTCTGCCTCTGCAGCTGAGGTTTTAGTGTCTTTAATGTTTGCATTTATCATGAAGTTTGTAGGCAGTGCTCTGTATATATGTAGTATATTGGACATATTTATCCCTTAAATCAATAGGTAACTTGAAAAACTCAGGGTAATACTATCAAGCTATAGTTTATACTACAGCTCAATTTGTTACACTGTATGATCAGAAGAGTAAGCTTTGAAGAACTGCTTGGCTTTTCCTGTTGTTAACTGGTAAATATTAGCCAATGCAGTTAAATATTTTGTCCTACTGAGAATCAAATGCTGGTATTTCTGCCCCTTTCTGTTTCAGTGGCTGAGATGTAGCAGTCTCACCTGAATTCCTTATCTTTGCTTTCTGCTAAAACGTTGGAAAAGAATAGAGGTTCTCTCTCATACATTACCTGCTCTTATAAGTTCTCATAGTTTAAGAAATAGCAGTAACTCTTTCCCTACTAGTTTAAGGTATTTTCACTGTATCAGTGACACATCACATTATGTTAAGTGATTTGAAAATGTGTGGCATCTGAAAGTGTTGCACAAGTTTATTATTTTCATTTTGTAGGTAGAGCTTCAGCTGGTACAGTCAGCAGGGCTGTCAAAAGGGCGATGCTGCTTTTTGCTGTTTCTTAAAGAATTTTACTTCTCGTTTATAGTCTTAATGGCTTTCAAAATGTATTCTGAGGTAACAGGCTCTTTTATGGCCTCCTTATTAAGCTGTTGTATACTAGGTTTGCTCTATAGGCTTATACAGCACAGCTCAGACTCTGAAGAAATATATGTTACTGCTAAAATACAATTAATTTTACATTTTGCATAAATTATTGGCTTCATCATTGCAATAAAGTGATGTCATCTATGTAATTTATGATATTCTCCTTGCTCGGTGCCTCAATTTTTCACTTGATGTGTCTGGGAATAGTTAAGATATTAAAGACTGCTGTCATATTTGGCTGATATTGAACAAATCAGATATTTTTCCAGCTTTTCAGCAGAGGTAATTAAGCTGTATGGAGTGCAATGTTGCTAGATTTAGCACCTAAGCTCATTCAAGGACTTCTGCAGAGTCGTGCATTGTATTAGTGACATACATTCAGGAAGGCATTTTGTTGTGAAGCTAAAAACCAGTTTTCCTCACAGGATTTAAGTGATGTTCTCAGTCATGATTTAAGGAATGTGAGGGAACTGATGTACAGTGTTGTGAAAATTCTGACACATGATATTTTTTGCCCTTTATATTGACTATTGTAATGAGGTCACAACTTTCATTATAATGTTAACAAATGTAAGATTTTACTAAAACAGAGGCAATATGTGCAATTATAACAAAATGTGTATTACTGACCATAAGTTTTTGAGTTGATTTCTGAGTTAGAAGAGTGGGCGATTAGTGCAACATTGCCATACATGTCAGTAGATGTGAAACTTACGCTGCTTATACTGGATTTTTATCAAATCCAGAGGGCAGAATAAAAATTTTATGAACAAATTGAAATTACAGCCCAGACTGTGTTTTGTACGGCCAGCCATGTTTGGTTTTGTTTGAAAGAGCTGCTAAGAAATCCCTTAACAGATGACTCCATTTCAGGGTCCATTGAGTTACTTCATTGGAACAAAACTGCAAGGATGAACCTCATAACCTCTACTACAAATGAAGGCAGTGTGCTGTCATCTTTTCCAAATAGCAGAATTTTTGTGTGTGACTGTATTGCTTCATCATGTCTTTTGGAGAAAAAAACATTTGATTCTAACATTGAGTCTACCTTAAATAAGCCTTCAAGCCATCATAAAGAAATTCAGAAATACTCAAGAATGATTACTTGGTTCATTTATATACACACACACACACACACACACACACTTACATAATTATAGGTATATTAGGCATACATTAATTTTTTATATATACTTATCTGAACTTTTTTAATTGGACATTGCATATTTGAGAAGACCTGTTCCCTTCTCCGTTGAGAAAAGCTGAAATGTTAGTCGGAAGTGTTCTGTAGGCTGTGAACACATATTGTAAGACATATGTTGGGCACTATATAATTATATCCTTATTTCTTTGTCTTGAGAACTCATTTGTGAATGTTTCTCAGATGATTACTTTTTTCATTACATCTTTTTGGACATTGAAAAGAAGATATAATTGGAGACTGATAATTCAAAGAGCATTAGGTCCAGATTCTGGCCAGTCTGGAGTGTTAAAATATCTCCAGGTGGAAGCAGGAACAGCCAGCAGTTAGTAGATTTATAGCAATCTGATCTGCCTTTGAGCTAGACAATTCTTCAGAAGTTCCCAGTGTTCAGGGCAATTAACATCACATCTCCTCATCTCAACATCTCCTTTGCTCAGAAATCATAGGGTGCCTTTGTATTGTTGCACTAAAAGAATTCAGTCATTCTCCTCCTTTTCCTTGCACCTCAACTCTGTGTCACCAGCATGGCCATAGGCAGAAGCTGTGGTGAATGCAGATCCTCTTCAAAAGGTCATTCGATTTCTACTGCTTCATCATTCTTTCTGCTTCTTTCAGGGCTCAGTCACTATGGTTTAGAGCATGAGTCCTCCTATGTTCTTTGCTGCTTTCTCCCTGCACTTCTAGCCATACACTTACCTTCTATCCTGAAAATTGACTTTCTGATCTGATACAGATAGTCCAAAATTAAGCTTTTCTGCTACTTTCCCCCCAGCTATAACCCAGTTTGCAATATCATGTCATCAAAGAGGCAATATAATGCCAAGATTCTTGCAGTATTCTGTCAATCCCAAGTACCCTTTACACTGTGAAGTAAATGAGTGAGCAGCATCTATTATGCTGCATCAGTCTGTGTGATTACCAGGGAGAGTTAATGCATTATTTTATTTTCCCTATAGGATGCCAGTGATCTCTGTTTCACATAAGTATCCTCCGGGGAATGTTGCTGTTTAAACCACAGCCTCAGATTCTTAGTTGGAAAAGTGACAAGGGTATGTATAGGAGCTCTGCTTTTGATTCCCAAAGGGTATGATTGTCATCATTAAGGCTACTGATTATATGCCTTTTTCTTTCAGATTTCTATTCATAACCATAGCATTCTCTCCCCATTTGTCTGACATTTTTAGCGTTTGAGAGGAACACAGAAACTCTAGAAAGTCTTGCAATTATTGTGTGTCAGAAGTCAGTTTCAGATATGCAGTCTGAATTTTAAATGTATTGTATCACTGAGCAAACTATCTGCTATTTGTCATGAGCTAAGTCCTTAAAGTCTAAGAAAGTCTATCTGTTGGTGCCAAGGACTTGCTTCAGCTGTGGCTCTAGCTGTGATATCTAGAAAGATACCCTATTTACTTGGGGTGGTGCTTCGATGTGTGTTTTAGAGAGTAAGAAATGGTGATTGCTACTCTGTCTTAGGAGGATTTGCATTTGTAACCAAAACACTGTGTTCTACAGGTGATCTATAAGTGATTGGATATACTTGCTATATCCAGCTGAGCCTGTAAGTTCTACTTAATGGCAATAAGAAAATAGAAAGAAAATTAAAAAGGTACCTGCAGGGTATCAAAGTGACTGGAAGATGTAGTAGTCACAGTCCATAAAAGTCTGATAAATTACTTGATAAGTTGCACATACTTGTTTTAAACTTATATGTGTGGTAGCTTTTACAGTCTTCCATACAGGAAATGTGATATGAGGTAACTCTTAATACAAAGGATAGTATAATAGTATGTGGTACCTCAGAATGCTATGGCTCTGTTGTGCTAGACTCGGTGAGGACAGCTGGTTAGGAAAGATCCTACCCAAATTAATGTGTTAACTCAGTAAACGAGCCCAACAAAAATTAGGGTACATGAAATAATAATTTAAGACAGTGTCATGTGATTCAACAAGTTGGCCAGCAACAGGTAAGATCTCCCTTTGTCAGAGATGGGAACTGAACACTGGCTTTATTGTTCCATGTTTTAATTTTCTAAAGATTTAATGTATCACATGTTAACAGGAAAAACAAAGCCTGCATCTTCTTATGGAGATTTTTTTATTTGTTTAGCTATAGGTGAAACACATTATGAAAGGACTATGGCCAGGGACTTTAAACATAAATGTTGCAGTTCTTGGTAGTCACACAACGTATTTAGTCTTGGGTTCATGAGTCAGGATTTACTTAGAGAGCTAAGTGTCACAGATATTTAGAATTACCTCTAGACATGTGGGACTGCTGAACTATGGGAAGTCAAGTGAATAAGTTTGAAAGATGGGAAAAACATATTTAATGCTGCGCATTTTTATTTTTATTTTCCTGACGTTCATTTTAAATGATGTAAAGTATTTGTGCATACTTAGTCCTTGTTAGCGCTAATTTATGAAAGGTCTTCTGTTGCCAGACAATGATAAGTGATTTGTCCAAAGGCAACAATACACATACAGTGAGGTGGGGAGGATGCTGAGAGATACTGGTCGGTACTAGCAGTTTCATGCTAGAGATTTATGTTAATTCTTCTTTAGATCTGCAACTCTCATTCCAATTATGCAAAAACACACGTTGCACAGTTACTTGTTAGGTAGACATTTGGCACCATTTCTTGTGGTGCTGATTGAAGACAACAACTTTAAATCAGATTTCATGTTTTTTTTCCAGAGTAAATCACTAGTCACTTTGAATAGCATAGAGCGCCAGGGTGTTTAATGGGAGAAGAAAGGTGTCTTAAAGATAGAACATGCAAAAGTGAAACAAAGCATTTGTAGCTTTCCTGATTTTTTTTTAGATGTCTTTCACTCTTAGTGAAGCACTGGTTCTTTAGTCAGTCTTGTTTCCTTGCATCCTTCAGTTGGTAGTGATTAAAATAGTAGGCTACAGTCTTTGCAGGTGTAAATTGATAACATTGTAATGCAGACAGTGGAACTAAGGTAGTACATAGTACCCGAAGTTATGGCCTATTAAAACTGTAAAATTTCCACACATTCCTGCCTCTTGACTAAAATGGCTGGTTTTATGAGGCATTCCTGCTAAAATGTATCCTTATCTTTGGATTTCATACACAGTAGAAGGAAGAATTTGAATATGAAGTATGCTAGAACTCTGAAAACTCATATAAAAATCACTAGTTTCACAGTGCATTTAGTTTTACCTGTTAAGGAGAAAATAAAACAAAACCACCTGAGTTACCAGGCTTTGTAAGTCCTGTGAAGGGGATGTTGGGGAAAAGACACAGGGAGTAAGAGTTAAACTGTAACTCAAAGCAGGTTAAGATTCCTAGAAATTGTGCAACTTCAGAACACTTCAGCTTTGTGCAGCTCTGCAACACTGGGCAAATATAATTTTGCAAATGAAGCCATATTTAACATAGAAGTAATAGTGATATTGATATGGAAGACTTGGAAAGTGAAAACAGACTTAGGGATTTTTTTCTTTTACAAATTTTTTGGCAAATTCACATCTGCTAAGATACCTTTTTAAATTGGCTTGCTTCAAAAGAACTTTGTTGTATTTAAAGGAAGAAGGAAAGTGAGTGAAAAAAACACATTAGACTCAGACTGATAATTAGACATAGATTTTGTGCTGTTTGTCATTATCAATAGGAAGTCCAAGAATTCTGTTATCTCTGAGAAAAAAAAGGAAATGCATTCTTGTCAGATAACACGCTCTATCGTATTGCAATCAAATCCTATTGGTAATATGGCATGTTTTCTTTAGTGAAGAAAAAATGGACAAAAGGTTTTTCATGTAACGTTTCTTGAGGTGATATCAGCATATGTAGCAAACACCAATCTGTTTATGTCATAACACTCTAAATTACAACATTCTGAAATCTTAAGCACAGAGCACTATGTACAGAAGACTCAGGAAACTTTAATGTGTAGACTTGAGGATTTCGCTATTTCTATCTCCTTCTCTTTCTTCCTTGCTTGCTTGCTTTCATTCATTAATTTCTTTTGTCTCTCTTTCTCTCTTTTTCATCTTTTTATCATTCTTTCTGGAAATAGTTATGTCAGTTCATGCTGGCACTAGACTATGAAACCTCCAGGCACTAGGCTGAACTGACATTTATGACTGCCCCATCAAAGTTCTGGCATGTACTGTTGTTTTGCATGTTAATAAAAGACAGATTACGTTGGTCACTCTTTTACTGCGTGTAGTCTGGGGAAAGATACAGGGTACAGAGTCTGAATGTGAAGAAAGAGTACATCAGTACTAAAGTGTAGAAATAATTTAAAACTATTGTGAAGTTTAAAAAAAAAAAGAAATTAGAACTGTTATATTCTGTAAATGTTATGGTGCCTGTTTCTCTACCTGTCTTTGCTGGTGCCCTGTTGAGGAGCTGAGGTGCATGCAATAAGCAGAAAATCTGAATAAGTAAATAACCAAGCTAATGTAATTTTTCTGTCTGTGTGTTTCTAGATGTATAGATTACTGTCCAGTTAATGTCACTACATGTGGATCCTTTTGTGGAGCTATTCTAATATAATTGAAGTAGAATTTCTTGAAAGTAGAAAGGCTGCTAGATTCATATTTGCCTGAAAGGGTTTTCTGGGTTGTTTTGCTTAGTTAATTTTTCTATCTGTAATTGTAAATTTTAGTAAAATACAGACAGAACAGCTTATGCAGTAGTGTTAGCTTTAATTGGAATTGCTTAAAAATATACTGTCAGGCTCTCAAAATACATGAATACTGATTGTCTAAGAATTTCATTCCCAGTGTAGATAAAATTACCGTATTTTTATTTGCCTATTTGCAAAGTCCAGTGAAATGAGCTGCAGATGCATAGTCTCTGCCTCTTCCTGCCAATAATGCTGCATGTAAATTAAGATTGTTACATTACCAGTGAGCTATGCAGCTGTAGAGTTACAGCATTTACCACAAAAGCGCATGGTCCAGAGGGTTAGGAGTGAAAAATTTCTTCTCAGTCTTAATTCTGGTTATGCTAGTGATTTGCTGTGCAATCTTGGAAAAGTCATTTCACCTTTAAATGCTTTGCTTTTCCATGCTAAAATTGAATTCATTATCACAGAGGCATATAGGGAACACTCCTTACCATTTCTGTAATACAATCTGGAGGAAAGTGTTGTGTGGGTCTTTTGTTACTGTCATACTCAAAGCGGGCAAATATCCTCTGTAAAGAAATGCTTGTAACCAGTGATTAAACATGTGCAAATCCTACTTGTCATTATATTTAAGGAAAAAAAAAATTAGACTTCATCTCTCTTTCTCTAAGATGAAAGGTTAGGACATGACCATAACCCCTAACTAGCATGTTACAAAGGGATCCAAATTAGAATAGGAAAGATTTTGTGTAAAACTTCAGTATTTAGGAAATCACTTCTAAGATGAGCTATATTTCATAAATTATTTTTCTAGGGAATAAAGTAACTGTTTAAAATATAATAGCTTTACATGTGATAAGGTATTTAGTGGTCTTCAACATGACATTAAATACTGCTGTAGTGTCAGGCAAGCCCTTCCTAGCCGTTCTTTTGTGGGCACTGGAAAGAATTCACTTTGTATGAAAACCACCTCAGTAGAGAATGCTATTGCAGGGCACTACTCGTTGCCAAAGTCCTATAATCAGGCTGTGTCATAAAGCCATGGGAAGCAATGTGTCTCTGTGTTTGCTGAAGAATCTGAATGCTTCCTTTATGCTTTCCTAAAGAATGCTTTGCTGTATTTTAGCTCTTCCTTGTGTGTGGTCTGTGGGAGGTTTTCTGAGCACTGATAACAAGTCCTGTCCTGCTGCATCTGGAGTGACTATTATAACCTCCACCTAAACTTGTTGCTGTCTCCTGCTCTTCTAGGTTTTTTTGTCTGATGTGTTGTTAAGTAGGGCCTTTGGATGCCAGGTGTGCTGCTCAGGAGAGATTTGAAAGAGCTGTAAACCTGACTTTGGTGCCAAAAACTCTCTATATTTCCTTATGGTTTTTTCACTTGCCTCTAACTGTACAGAAGCTTAATTCCGTTCAGCTCCACTGCTTTTTGTCGAAATGGATTGCGGTAATTGTCAAATCGCATACAGGCATTTGAGGGCCAAAGCACTATCTTGTTCATGTTTCATCTGTGAGTAGTGCATTTCAGGTAGTATGTTCAGATCTTGCAGAGCTAGTTGTCATTGATATATAAAATGGCAATGTTCTTACCACTTCCTGTGCTGCAGCACTCCTAATGCTCATGTGTTGTGTCTGTGCTGTACAAGGTATATCTAAAGGGCAATTTGAACAGACAAAATTGCATTCCTTTGGAAGAATTCTCACTAGCAAATTTCACTTGAGTGAAGCCTGTTGAGATGATCCTATTTAGATCTCAGTAATGTCTTCTGGTGTTGTTTCCAGATTTGCATTTCATCACTGACCACACACTACTAGGTAGAAGCCTTGCCTTTCACATCCTGAGGTTAAACACTTAATTGTGCTTTTGCTAGTTTGAGTATGGATTATTGAACTTCCTTCCATTTAATGGGGTCCCATACAGGAGCTGTGCAGAGATCACAGTGAAGTCAAAATGACATTGCCAGAGGGTTTTATAGAAATGAAATCTACTAAAAATGGACCCAACTCTGGCATGTCAAAACAAGCTAAAAAACGAAACAAAACCAGACCTGATCCATGTCTACAAAAACTCCCTGCTATTCCCAGTCTGGCATACCAAACAATAGCTCTTGTTCTTTTGACTCTTGATTTGCAGCTTACCTAGCATTTCCAATACAGTCATGCTTACTCATGCTTGTATTGATGCCTGATATGATGCTTGTACTGATATCTTGATTTATAACTGTTACAATATGGTAGACCTGTCATTCCCTTCTAATTTGTAAAGATGCTTTAGGATGCTTTTTGGGATACAATTATTATTGCATCTGGAGATAGAATCTTTAGAAGGAGAACTGGCATTCTGCTTAGTTCAGCTAATTCTTAGAAAAGTGAAACTTTCAGTTGTTTATAAAGAATGAGATCTTCAGTTACTGTTCTTTGATCTATATGTAGAAAACAAGATAGTTCATCAAATGAGCATGGCTATCCTATAGAAACTGGACATATGACTTTTTATATGATCATTCATGTTAGTTCCCAAAAGACTCTAGGCATAAATTTGAGGATCAAATGTCCTATAGCCTTTGCACATCTTATTTATGAAGTAAAAGATAAGTTTAGAAATGCTTTTGAAAATGTAAGGCTAACAAGAGTGTACCAGACCACTTACTGGTAAAAATGTAGAATATTTAGCAAAAAGTACTGCAAGAAGTTATTTTTAAAAAACTGTGGTGGTTTTTTCCCCTCTGTGTAAAGAAATTGCTTGACTGGCTGTAGGGGGCAAAGTTTGGAGAAAAACTTGATTTAAGGTTGACTGATCATTGTGCAACACACACTTACATATATAAGGTACTGCCTGAGCTTTTTACAGATTATTTTAATTGGTACTTTTGCCCTTTGTCTTGACTAATGTTTCACGAACTTTAATGACCTAAATTAATCATGTATGCTACCCTTTATCAGCTTCTTGTGCTATGGCATATTTGGATGAGATTCTGGTTTTCAGTAGTACTGTTAATAACATAAACCTGTCTTATCATTGGCAAGCATTACTGCTTTTTGCCAAAATTGAAACTAGCATTTGAGAAAACATTGTAGAGTCTCAGGAATAAACATTATTTTAAAAGAACAACTAAACAAAAAAAAAAGATAGCTAGCCCAAATGCTGAAGATTTGTTGGTCTTTTAAGGAAATAGATTTAAAATTTGTATGAACTTTGCATCTACTTTTTTTTATTACTAGGATTAAAAGAATACCGTAGAATTGAAAAGTTAATGCTGTCTGTGACAGAGCAGAAGCAATAGTGTTACGTGCTAGGGCTAAAACTACAGAATCTAGGACCATTATCAGAGTCTAGTAATTCAGCTGTACCGGTAGAGGGAGCTTATGGTTTTGAATACCTGAAGAAGTATGTCTAGTTAGACTTTCTACACTAAGTTTGCTCTTTGTCCTTTACTTACTTCTTCTCTCTTCTAAAGCATGTTAGGAGAATAATATAGATAAGGGCAGAACTACCTGAGGCTGTTAGTCGCCTTTGCAGTGCCTTCAATAACTATCCTTGCACGTCTCCTGGCTAAGAATGGCTACCATCTGAACAACTTTTTCAAGACTGCATCATGCACATTATAATTGTAATTTTATCTTTGGTGCTCCACAACCAGTATGTTCCTTGGTAGAATAGTCAGCCATAGGTTGTGGTCTTTCCACAGCCCTTTATGATTGTTTAAAATATCTACAAAAAATAAATGAAAGAATATGCACTTGACATTAAAAGCATGCACATAAAATTCCAGAAAATTGTGGAGACTATACTATTAATGTTAGCACTATAGGTACTCTATTTGACAGTCAACAGGAAAAACCTTTCTTTTAAGAAAATCAGTCTGAGATTTTCAAAAGTGGTCAGTTGACTTTATTTCCTCCAAACTGAACTGATACTTTATGAAATCAAGGGTAGATCAGTGCTGAACAATCTTCCTTTCAAAGTATAGCTTTTTAAAAGAACTGTCTTTGTAATACTCTACTCATTAATAATTAGCTCATTCTTTGACCTTATTTGAAGGAATTGGATTTTTTTCTTCCATGCAGCATTTACCAATTCCATGACAGATGAACCTCAGCCTACGCTTTTTTGCTTATTTAAGCAGAATTCCCAGTAAACTGCAGTTTAAACCAAGCCTTTTTCTGTTGTTGAAACCTGCATGCGGGAAGGAAACCACCATCCACAGTTGTCTTGATTTTCTTCCCCACTGCTTTCCAGGTTCACACAGTGCTTTCCCCGTCTCTCCAAGGCATGATGATATAATTCATCTCTTTCTTTAGCATACAATCTGCAAAATTAAAGCAGAAATATGTAATACTTGCAGTTTTACTGAAAACTGATTTGGACTTACAGTTTTCAGGCAGGGCAGCTGCACTTCAACTAGAAAGTGTGAGTCTGGGATGTATGAATGTATGCAATGCTTGTACATATGTATGTGTACAAAGATTAATCCTTTGATATTGATTGAATTTACAAAATTATTGTAAACATTTGGAGTGAGAACATTTGCAGATGATGTAACTGTGACTCCTGATGGCCTTGCTTTTAGTAAATTAGCAGCTATTTTCTTGAAACACTGTTACATAGATCTGTATGCCTAGGACTGATGAGGGTTGAGCCGTGGATTACAACAAAGTATGATTTGATGGCTGTAGGCGTCTTTGTCAGCAGGATGTTTCAGTGTTCTTGCCATGTACTGTACTTAGCTACCATCTATATTCTAACTTTTATATTACATTTACATATAAGGACAATGAATAAGTCAAACTCAATAAAATGCTCTGGGTGACTAACTACAGTCTGCTGGTAGTTCAGTACATAATGAAGAACTATTCCAGTTTTATGTCTGATGATGAACAGTATGCAGTATACAGTGTTACGCAAAAGATCTGGTCTTCAAAAACACTGTAGAATAGTTACATTAGCTCATTTATGGCATGCTTACAGTGACTGCATTGGATGAGGGTATCTCTTGAAGAACCTAGTGAGCATCGGATTTACCCAACATATCATGTCATGTCACCAAAATGATGTGAAGAAAATTGTCTCTAGTAAGATCTTAAAATATTCCATTCATTACTGTGACAGCTGTCAGGTGGAAAACAGGACTAAGTAGATATTATCAAAGAGTTGGTATTCTAGATGGAAAAATCTTAATGAGGCTAGCAAGATAACCAGATTGGGATGCTCTGAAAGAACCACTTCATAATTCATTAAGTGTCAGTGACCCTACTGAGGGCTTCATTTTTAATTTTTTTTAAGTGCAAAGCTATTTATTGAAATGGTTTTAAAATTTTAATGTAAGGTTATAAAATTCCACTGGGTTTTTTTTGTTACCAAATAGAAGGAAGAAAAGTTGGGAGGAAACAGAATTTTCTCCTGAATGGAGGCACACTTACATGTGTGGATTTACTTGTGTTTCAGGCATTTTACTCTTCCAGACAAGTGTTAGGTAGGGGTAAAATGATGATAAGATCACTCTCCATGAAATCAAAGTTTTTGTCATTGCAGTTATTTTTTATCAAAGGACAATAAAATTACCAACGGCTACTTTAGAAATAATTTTCTTTCTTTTTGTTCTTCAGTTTATTTAATAAAAGCTACCTACTCTGACTGAGGTGCAGCAAAGCCATGTCTACTACAGCTTGTTTTACAACTGTAAAAACACTGCATCTCTATAAATACAGTGGTTGGTGTCCTTCAACTTGTCCTTATTGCCAGCTTCTGTGACTATGTGGACCTGTAAACTTGAAGGCAACATCTGAATAAAATAGCAGGTCTCTTTGTCCAGACATAGAAAGACATCTTCACCTGAAAGATTTTTTTACAAAGCTCAGTTTTACAAACTCAGCACTGTGGAACCAGT
Organism: Haliaeetus leucocephalus; assembly: GCF_000737465.1. Classification (NCBI taxonomy): domain Eukaryota; kingdom Metazoa; phylum Chordata; class Aves; order Accipitriformes; family Accipitridae; genus Haliaeetus; species Haliaeetus leucocephalus. The sequence goes on along the minus strand of NW_010972709.1, from coordinate 10,289,465 downwards.
TGCCTCTAATTCAGACATAGTTAACTGAGCTACATCACCTGAATGTCTCAGTTTAGCAAGTTCCAGTGACCTGGCATATAACAGCTGTATCATGGGTATTTCTTTTTTATTGAAACTCTGTCCTTCACCTGAAGTGTTTGCATTCTTCTTATGCTTTGCAACTTATTTAATATTTTTCTTTCCACATGAAGTGGTGAATTCCTTCCCTTTTTCTTTTAAAAAGCAGCTATAATGACTACATTCTTTTCAGTATGAAAAATTTTCACCTGTTGTTGAATGTCAAGCAGCTGAGGGGAGAGATCTTATAAACCTTGGAGGTCACTTTCATCTAAGCTTGTTGGCAGAATGAATTTTAATGCAGCTTTAGAATTTTGCCTAATCGCCAAATTCCTCCTTATTATGATGCATCATTTTTCATTTAATTTTCATGACCACTTTCAGATTTGTTTATGCATTTATTTACAATAATGTCATATTTTAAGCTGCTAACTAGTCAGATTGCAATATCAGAATGCAATAATTAGTTTGCAATATAATGTCCTTTTTTATTTCAAAAGTTTGGGATTTTGCTGCAAAGGTTATTCTTTTCTCTTTTCAAATAGCCTTTTCATTTTCTAAATGTGTGTGAGGAGTTCAGTATGAAACACTAAAGTAAAGTGAAAGTGGCAATATTGCCAACTTCAAATCTTGAAAATTCATGAGTATGCCCACTCATTCTCTCCCTAAAGCTATGAGATTTAAAAAACAAACAAAGCTGGAATTTTTCTTTTGATTTTTAGGAATTAAGTATTTGCTATCTCCCTCGTTATACTTTTTTCTTCAACTCTATAGGAAGGAAATTTTAAAAAGATGGACATGTTCAGTAATTGCATGATTCTAAGAACAGAGATTCTCAGAAGTGTGGTATTAACCTGCTATGGTGTAATAAGCTGGTAGCACTGTGGAAGAGCATAGAACACCTGGGCTGTTGTGGTTTAACCCCAGCTGGCAGGTAAGCCCCACACAGCTGCTCACTCATTGCCTCACAGTGCGATGGGGAGAGAATCAGAAGGGTAGAAGTGAGAAAACTCATAGGTTGAGATAAAGACAGTTTAATAGGCAAAGCAAAAGCCACGCATGCAAGCAAAGCAAAACAAGGAATTCATTCACTACTTCCCCATTGGCAGGCAGGTCTTCAGCCATCTCCAGGAAAGCAGGGCTCCATCACACATAACAGTTACTTGGGAAGACAAACACCATAACTCCGAACATTCCCCCCCCCCCCCTTCCTTCTTCTTCCCCCAGCTTTATATGCTGAGCGTGACATCGTATGGTCTGGAATATCCCTTAGGTCAGTTGGGGTCAGCTGTCCCAGCTGGGTCCCTTCACAACTTCTTGTGTCCCCCCAGCCTCCTCACTCGTGGGGTGGTGAGAGAAGCAGAAAAGGCCTTGACTCTGTGTAAGCCCTGCTCAGCAGTAATGAAAACATCCTTGTGTTATCAACACTGTTTTCAGCACAAATCCAAAACATAGCCCTATACTAGCTACTGTGAAGAAAATTAACTCTATCACAGCCAAAACCAGCACATGGGAGAAGGATTCTGGCCTGTGTTGCTAATGTCACTTAAAGGCATGAGAAGGAAAAGGGAGCTGCTCATAAAACTTTTCCTTCCACGCTTTCAATGCAATAGTCATTAGCTAAGCAGTATCATACAGGTTTTTAGTCAGTACTAGGCCTTGAGGACAGGCTTATAATATGAGAACAATAACTGGTAGGCCCTGTCTTTCCCAGAGTCTATGCTAGCTCTTGAACTGGTATGGTGTTTAAATCTGGTCAAATTAATTGATGTTTTGATAATAAGAGCTACAAAAATCAAACTCCATGGGAGTTTTTTCTAGTAGCTGGCACTGGAAGCAGGATTTGAATCCTGTGGCATTTCCTAGGTGCTGTACAATTCAAATAGTTATATTTTAGCAACTGACATTCTTCCCTCTGCCCTCCCCCCAAATTTGCCAAATAACCCTTTTAGCAATAGAAGCTCAATTACTTTCAACATTGAAAACAAGCCTATCTCTTCCTTTCTTTCACTGTCAGACCCTGGGTAGTTTTTGGCTTTACATTTAGACAAATGCAGATTGTTGATTGTGTGCTTCATAACAGAATGGGAATCATGTAGTATTAATGCATTGCAATAATATTTTCAAGATCCAGTTGGTCTTGTTTAAGATTTCTGTTCTCAAGGTCCTTTTCTTTTTCATAACACAGAATAGGAAAACAATTTGTTGAAAAAGATGCGCAGTGACATGTTGATCTTTAAAAGAAATGAAGCAGTATACCTGAATAGTAAGTACTAATACATTATTGCTGTTAATAGATGGCTCTGGCCACAATAGATCGCTGTTTCCTTTTGCCAAAGATACATTTTTTCCTATTGAAACCTGTCAAGTCTTGCTGAAAGTTATCCCTCTATCTACTCCTTAGCCATGAAGCTGGCTCTCTGTCCTAATCATATGCCCAACCCTTTGCAGTCACTATTTTACTTGTTATTTACTGGTTCTTCATAGACCTTTCAACATTTTACACTGAAAAAATACAAACTACTACTGTGGATGCTTTAATTCTAAATTATGAATATTAGGAATAATATGATTTTATGACAGGATATTTAAAATACGAGTATAACATTTGAAAATGCTTGGGTGGGATTTGTTTTAGTCCAGGCTTAGTGTCAAGATATGCAGGATTATACTGTTTTCCCTTGAAAAACTTAGCAACGTGTTGTTAAACATGGACTAAAGAGCTGCTCCTGTTTTTCAAAATGAAAGTCTGGTATGGGGGAGGGTGTTAATTTTCATTCTATGACATGTAAAAGCTTCAGACAGTTTGAGACCTATCCTAGAACTGGTAATACATTTTTAAAATGTGCTTTACAGACAGACATGGATATTAAGAGTACTTATTAGGAAAATGTGAATGGCTTAGACCTCTAAACTTGTAGAAGAGAAGGAGATTAAAAATGTCTGTAGCGATAGCTTATCTCTGTCTGTCTCCACCCTTTTTTGGGGTATGACTAACTTCACATGCTGGAAAGGACAGCCTGTACAAACTATTCCTGATTTCAGAGCATTGCAGCAGCTGATGGCAACACTACCATGTCATTCAGGTGGACATCCTCAGACAGCACCTGTAGCAGAAATGAGTCTCATATAATAAAAGTATGGCCTCTAAAAATTTATGGTATTTAATTTTGGTTTTGTAGCTACCCCATTGTCACCTGCTTTAGGGTGTATTTTAATGACAAGATTCTTGTACCACTATAGTGTGTTATGTGCAATCTTTTGTAATTATTTAACCATGGGTAACACTTTACTGAATTATTAATGTTACTTATTGCACACAACAGTTAGTCTCCAAATCCAACCACATGAGTAGTAGTTGCTGTTTTGTCGATTTTGATGACAAAAATAACAAATTGAAACCATAACATTTGTTTACTCAAAGCACATTAGGCTGGTAGTTATCAAATAAGAACTGTATTCCCACCTTAAATTACCTTGAAAATAAAATCAATAGCTTATTTAAACAGACCAAACAAGAAAAAAATTAATTGCCCCTAGGAAGACAAGTTTCATTTAGGAAGAAACTATACTGATAAACTACAGAAGGGATTGCAGGGCAAAATTGGGATATATTGGTCAACAGAGGGATTAAGAACAACAACAACAAAATGCTCTTTCTTTATTTCTCCCCCAGTACAAATAGCTCAATAAGCATTTTTAAAATCTAAGGTACGTAATGACAGAAATAATAAGAATAAACACACTCATGACTCAGCTGTGCATCCAAAGTGAGTTTTAAGTATTTCCATTTGAGAAGCTATTTTAGAAAATAAAATCTCCAGCTGGTAGAATGACAGCTCATCTATACTTATGCTTAAATGGTAAAAGCAGCGTAATTTAATTCAGATCCCCTCTTACCTGTGATGAGCCTGTTTGAGAATTCTCAAATAGCCAGTCCCTAGTTACTGTATTCCCTCGCCCCATTTACACCTGCCCTGTTTCTTCCTTAAGTGAACATTTACTCTGAGATAAAAAGCAATGTCTAGTCCTTTATACGTTTGGGGGAAAGTGTCACTAGCACTTTAAAGCAAAATGATATTCAGCATATTTCAACTCTTTTTGAAAAATCAGGGCAGATACTAATCTTTCAATGAATAACTTCAGCAGATGGCAGAAGATCTGACTCCTTGGTGAAATCTTACAGTCTGATACAGTTTCTTCTGAAGTTAGTGACAAAGTTTGCATTTACACTGTTGCCATTGCCAGTGGGCCAATGTCTGGTAGTGAAGTTGCTGGAGGTGTGAAGGTGCAATAGTTGGGCTCACTACTTTAGCAGTTACATTGAAGCTTTGTTCTGTCCCAACTACACTATTAGGAGTTGCTTGCCTAGCTAGAGGAGGGCAAGCATTTCAATTAGTGTGGATTTGTGCCATTTTCATCAACAGCACTTGGCTTAAGAATTCATCAGGCTCCACATTCTCAGAAAATATTCTTGGAGAAGTATCTGCACTCCCTTTGGGTAAATGGATATAATTCTAATGTATGCCAAGAGAGGTAGAGGATTGGGATTCCCCGCCATTTTGTTATGTCCAAGATGAATTCCATATTTGCACTTTATTTTGCCCAGGGATAAACATTCTGTATTCTGGTATAGCAGGTCATGGACTGACCACCTCAAGCCAAAGGCTGGGAATGCATGTTGGCAACACTAAAGCTAATCATCCTTTGAGGGAAAAAATGTTTTTTATCTTCCATTTTTCTGCTGTCAGCATAGATTTAGAAATGCCTGATTTTGGTTTGGTTTTATTGTGGCAGCTTGTGCAAATAGCTGGATATAACTTGCACAAGTGATCTCTATGGATTATGTAATAGAAAGTATTTAAAATTAGAATGAAGTTTGAGCGACTCCTTGATACTTTCCATGTTATGAGGAATCTTCTTCATCTGATATTTCTTTTTCCTTTATGCAAATCTTATACATTTAGGAGTACAGGTCTCAACAATGCTGATCTGTTAACTTCAAAAGCATTAATACATGGATGCATTCTACTGTTTGTTGGTGACTGTCCTGGTTTCGGCTGGAATAAAGTTAAGTTTCTTCCTAGTAGCTGGTATAGTGCTGGGTTTTGGATTTAGGATGAGAATAATGTTGATAACACACTGCTGTTTTAGTTGTTGCTAAGCAGTGTTTATACTAAGTCAAGGACTTCTCAGCTTCTCATATTGCTCTGCCAGCGGAGGCTGGGAGTGCACAAGAAGTTGGGAGGGGACACAGCAAGGACAGCTGACCCAAACGACCCAAAGGGGTGTTCCATACCATATGAGATCATGCCCAGTATATAAACTGGGGAAGTTAGCCAGGGATCACTGCAGCTGGGAGATTGGCTGGGCATTGGTCAGCAGGTGGTGAGCAATTGTATTGTGCATCACGTTGTTGTTGTTGTTGTTGTCCCTTCCTTTTCTGTCCTGTTAAACTGTCTTTATCTCAGTCCACAAGTTTTACTTTTTATTTCTCTGATTCTCACCCCCATCCCACTGGGAGGGCTGGGGCAGGGAGTGAGTGAGCAAGTGGCTGTGTGGTGCTTAGTTGCCAGCTGGGGTTAAACCACAACAGTGATGTATGCAACTATAGTGTTTACTGTGTTTGCAGGAAAAGTTTGCCAGTGCAGTCCCAAATCCTTGACCAGGTCAGACAGATGCGTTCTTTGCTTATGATCAGGTGTGACCACAAAAGCTTTCCAAGTGCAAATTGTCAATATCTTTAAAAAAATAATGTTTCCTCAAGAAAACCTTTAGTTATCACAGGAAAGTCCTGAGTTAAAAAAAAAAAAAAGTTCAAAGTGTAACAGCTAGTCTAATCTGCTGCTCCTTTTATTCTAATTTTATTCTCCAATTTTAAAGAGCTAGTTCAAAACTTACCCAAGTTATTGGAAAATAACTCATAAGATAAAACCAAGAATCTTATTTGCTCGGTCAACCCTGAGTGGTGTACAACCCTAAAAATATGGCATCGGGGAAGAACAAGATGTATTTTCTGTCCTTAAAATAATTGTAAGGAGCACTGTGCTGGGAAAATGTACTGCTTTGAAAATTTCTTGTGCTGTTTTGTTGGAGTGTTTCTTATCCTGGTAGATATTGCTTTCCTGAGCAGTTACTTTACATAGCTTTCACATGGTGTCAGGTATAATGGTTCTGGAGATGACGTCCAAAATTACCTGACAACTGAAGTGAAAAACCACACGATGGAAATGCCATTTCTCACATTTTCCAGAGTTCAAGGGTTGTAAGCTGATTAGTTTCTTGACGTTTTCAAGTAATTTTATTTTTAGCTTTTCAGCTCATGCCAGTCCATTCTGTGTGGCACTGAGTACTCCTGACAGATGCCGAGTGGGTTCATTTCACAGTGATTTGGGGATTTGGGCCTTGGTTCTATTTCAGAATTCATCTTGTCTCATATCATTAGTTACAGGGGCGTACCAAAGATCAGATCCCATATATTGTCCTTTCACTATTAATGTGTTTGTTTCACTTTGACTGTAGGTCCAGAGTATCTAGCCTTACTGTTCCTATACATACACCCATATGTTATGGGATCAAGTGGTTCTTTTAGTTCAGCAGGGAGTGTTCTGCTGCTGGTTTGTGTCACTGGCAAAATAAATCTTCAGACTGCTGAATATGTGAACCATTGCAAAGAGAACAATTGACAAAGGACAATTTGACAGTAAAACAGTCAAACACATTTTAAGAGTTTTAGCAAATCACAGTGAAAGGAACATCATATGGGGAAATAAGTACACTACCACGACTGCTGTATTGTTTACAGGGGTAATGTGCAGAATAAGCTTTTTCTTTAGAAAAAATATAGTTCGAAGAGTTTTTTCCCAAACCCATTTTAAAGACATTTTACAGTGGGTTTTTCCCCTTTATATGCTTGGTGTTGTTTTCCTCACCCTCTTTAAAGCCTGGCAGCCATTTTCCCTTTTTTTTATTTTGTTCTTTGTAGATGGATAAATACTGTATCTTTTTTCACTCAGTTTGGGAAAGAATTGAAATTAATTCTATTATCTCATTTAACAGCAAACATGTGGTGCATAAAACAATAGAAGTGAAACATGGTTAACTCTTTAAAAAAATGTTGTCAGTTGGACTGTTACCATTTGCTTTTTGACCTGTGTGGTTATATTTCCTGAGTGTTTGATTAAGTACTATTGTGATACAACAGAAAGTTTGCTGCTTCACAAATGTATGTGTGCCTTCCAATGTAATTCAACAAAATTATACAGATATCTGAGGTTAAAAAAGGTATGTGAGTTGAGGGGGTTTGGATTCTGTGTTGGACTCAACAGCACTGATTTCCATAGATGGGGGGGGGGTGGGGGGTGGGTGCTAGGATTTCTCTTCACCAGAATGTTACATTACAAATTGTTCTTCATATTAGCTTTCTCCCCTGCCCATTGACAGTAAAATGTGATTGAAATACACTAAAAACATTGAGCCTTTTCTCTGACGAATGAAGAAATAAAACGCCTTTGTTTCGTAGTTGTAGTAGGTGATAAAGCTACCAGAGCTGGCTGTCAAAGAGGGCAGATGCTTATATCAACTGAAAGAAAGTACACCATGCTCTCAAGTACAATATGGTTCCCTTATTGGAGAGCCTTCTTTCCTGCAGGTCCTGTTAGGAGCAGCCTGTTTTCTTCTGTTTTATGTCAAGTTTCAAAAAGAAAGAATTTTCTCTTCTGTGTCAACCTCCTAACTGATTTATACCATTTCTGCTTATTATTGACAGTATAATTGAAAGAAAGATGAGAAATTTTAGGATAAAAATTGTGTGGAAGAAGCTAAGCACATTGGAAAAAGTTTCATTTCGGACTTTCAGAGATTGCTTGTCATTTTATCAGTTTCTGTTTTGTACACTTTCTTCATTTCCCTCTGATAAATACTTCTCGCGTAGTTTCTACTCCTCTTAATACCAAAACAGAGTTACCACTGGCTTCAGTAGATGCAGTGATTTTACACTCGTCATTGGTCCAAGGCTGTTATTACCTCACTTGCTATTTTTCTGATCTGTAGAAGAAAAGCAAATTAGAGTGTATAAAAAGAGTCTTCTGGAAATTGATCTGCAACTTCTCAATTCTAGGGATTTTTCCATTTGGGGCCAATAGTTGTATCCTGACATTGCACTTATTTTAAATTTAATGATACCGTGATACAAAGTGACGCCATTTGGCAACAGCACATTGCAGCAGCACAGATTATATGTGACAGGTGTGCTTTCTGCTGTTTGGGACAAATAATTCCAGTATAAACACATTCTACATGCTATCTGGTAAATATAAGGAGGGAAAAATTTTATTGACTCATCTATAATCTTCATGCATTCAGATATTAGGGTATTTGTGAAGAATAAAGAGCAGAACACGCTGTTTCTGTTCTTTTCTGGCTGTCACCTCTACCCTACAACCTCTTTCCATACCTGTTTCAGTTAAGCACTGAAACTCCAGTGAAATTATTTTAATTGATACACGTTTTCTGGTCTTTGCTGATTGGTCTCCAGTGAAGTTCCTCAGCTACCTCTCCACAGTGTTCTTGCTTTGTGAAGCAAGTAGCTTTAAGCAATCAGCTAGAAGGTATCAAGTACTAAAATCACTTTGAAATAAAGAAAGAAACCTACAGTGCTGCAAATCACCTGGGACTTGTAAGTGGGTAAAACTCACCTCTGCCTAGAGGGCTGGTGTCATTCAAGTCTTCTAGAGTGAGTTTCACCTGATATCGCTGAAATAATATAATTTAATGTAGTTCTTCTAACTAGCTGTGCTATACAGACAGTGTAATGTTAATACATATAAATTTCTTGGAGCAGGGACTGTAGTTCTCATCCTGTTCTTGGACAGGTCATGGCAAAGCTTTCAGAGAAGAAAGTTAATGCAGAATTTTGCTTAAAGCTCCAATACTAATTTGGAAGCAAAAAAGGTATTCTTAACTTTAAATTAAAAATGCACATATTTATTAAGCTTTGGAACTCCTCTGCAACAGAATAGCTAATAACATTATAATGAAAATTATTATAAAGAAAGCATTCTGCATCTTATTTATCCCTCCAGAAGATATTTTTGAAGTCAAAACATGTCTGTGAAAGCATGGAAGTTCTTAATTCTCAGAATAAAAATAAAATTCATTCTGGAGGTACTAAAAATACTTTATAAATGAAAGTTGTCACTACTTGCTCAGTTTTAGGTGCATTTTTTCATAAAGTTTTTTCTATGGGATCTTTAGAAACTGGTTGAAGCTCTTCTTAAGGTGTTAAACAATATTTTCACCTGGTCAAATATTGCACTTTCATAATCTTGTCTTTAATTTACTTCTTACAATAGTTTTTGCTTCATGCTTTTATATTTTGATGACAGTTATTTGAGAAAGTAAACACATTCCAAGAAGAACTTTCTTCTTTTCTGGAGATGCTTGAAACATTTTTTTATTTGCCCTCATCTTTGTGTCCCAGCTATAAATTGATATTGGTTTTGATACGAAGGATAAATGTTAAAGGGCTCACTGTTAAGCCTGTGCTGAGAAAACTTGCTCTTGCTTTTCTGCAGGCTGAAGGGAAATATGTCATTTAGGTCTTGACCTTCTGTGGATTCCTGCTCTTTAAAGACTTCAGTGATGCACAGAACAGTTTTGGTACAGATAGGCAAATTGAAGAGGTTACATAAAGGATATTACCCTTGTCAGGGACACAATAGCTTAAAGTTAACTTTTTACCCTTTGAGGAATAATTTACTGCTGGGAAGGGAATGACGACTAATAACTTGTACAGCCCTTAGGTCATCAAGAAGTCACTTAGGAGTTTTCCATTGACTTACTTTGATTTTATATTAACGGCTTCTCTGTGCCTTTGTTAATCCAACAGTAAAATAGAAGTTCTTGAAATTTTTCAGGTGTCAGGCTACAAATCATAATTGTAATTATGATTCTTACTGATTCTTTTGAGATGGTTGTGAAAATGTTGTGAAACATTTTTCCATAAGATTTACTTCATAGAAAAAAGTTAAGTCTCATATGTTTAGTTGTAGTTGGCAGAAATAATTTTCAACAGTTTGCATGCCAAGGCCTTTTATATGCCAATCAGGTAGTTGCACACGAAGTGGCTAAATTGGAGTATCTGTAAGTGTGCTTGCAGAATGTGCTTGCAACTGTGTGCCATGACTTGGCATGCTACAGTTCGTTCCTATATATGCTTGTCCCTATTGTAAATTTTATTTAGAATGTGTTATGATGTGTTCAGATAGCGTACATCATTATTATCTGACTCTGAAAGTTGTAAGCTAATATGGTATGTAGAAAACTTATTATTACAGACCGTTTCCAGGTAAAATGCATCTGCTTGAAAATTAAGGTCCAGTCTTCTGTTTTCTTTGAAATACAGATAAAAATCTGTGGGTTCAGAGTAATTTAACAGGATTATGAAGAAATGACTCTAAGACTTTCAGAGTGAGATCTTTGAAGCCGCTTAAAGAATTTGGATGCCTCAACCCCATTCACTGTTATGATTCTATTGAAGAATAGGAACAATGTTCTGGGAGGAGGGAATTAACCAGGGTTTAAATTCCTGTGTTGCCTAGTTGAACTTGAACTACCCATGTATTCTCTCTGTACCTCTGTCAAATGTGGATAGCTATATTTGTTAGGGTTTGTAAGACAAACTAGAGTGTTGACAATATTGGAAGAAGAGCCATAGAAATATCCAAGGGATATCTGATAAACAAAAATTGTTGCCTTTGGAATTCAAGATCTAAGAACATTGTCTAAGTGTTTGGAATGAGCATATGTTATCTATAAACATATGACATTTGAAAAAAAAAAAATCCTCTAGAGTGGTTGAAAACATCTGTCTGAAATATGAAGATTTCCCAGGAGGAAGAATGTAATTATTCACTAAAAAAATCACATGGTGGTAAAATGATATAAAAGAATCTCTCATGTCCCTCCCCCCCCTCCTCTATTTTTTAATTTTTTAATTTTCTAATTGTGAGGGAGGGTGGATTTGCTTGTCAATGAAAATTGCCACAGCAACATTCAGCTCTTGATGTGGTTGTCAGAACTCTGAAATTTGGAGCACTTCCACTTTTTTCTTTGATTCTTACCGTTTCATTTTTGCTTTCTACTTTGAATAGCCATTTTACAGAATGAAGTTCTAGAGTTTCTAGAGCCATAGAGCTTTAACTTATTCTGCAGTAAAATGACATTTGGAATTTAGATAATTCTGATAGAAAGGTATAAATAAAACTACATTTATTTAATGTAGGACCAGGTTTATTAGATAAATTTATAAACCAGAAAGAGAATTCTGACAAATTTGGCTTGAATTGTTGGTTTGTTGTGAAATTGAAAGCCATCTGCATCAGATACACAGAGCCTGATAAATAGTATCCTCTGACTTTTTTACTCTGTGCTTTATTTGACCCAGAAGGTGAGGGTTTTTCTATGATAAAAAACTATTATAAAATCTTTCACTGACGCAAATAAATTAGGATGGATATCTCCCTTCTTCCTTCTGTCTTCACTGTTTTTTTTTGTTTTGGTTTTGGGGTTTTTGCTGACTAATACTACATACACAACTGTTTGTAGATGTGTGGGAAATGTGTACATATGATTTAGCTGGCATAGTTAGCGTACATATTGGTAAAAAGAATTTTGCAATCACTGCTGGTAATGTTTGAATTTCATAATATTTGCCTTGACCTTAAAGATTGCTCATTACTGTGAAGTGTTACATTTGTTCATTATTTGGAATTTTATCACAGTTTTTGTAAACTAAAATCCAGCTTTGATTTTTCTATTCAGTGTTGGAAATCAATGTTTGTTTAGGAATCCCTCCAGTAAAGTTTATTAGTAACATTTTTTGGATTTTTTTTAATTTTTTTTTTTTGTCACTCAGCTGTGTCTGTGTTTTAATGCAGCTGTCTTGGCTTAACTTGTTAATATCATAGAGATTTTGGAATATTCTAAAAATAAAGCCAGAGTCTTTCTTGACTGTTGCTTAGTTTATCTAATAGTTCCAAGAGTTGTTCCTGCACATCTCCCACCAATCCCTTAGATGGAAGAATTCCCATGTGTCATACTATGTTTTGAAGCCTGTTATGGTAACTGGTTATGATTAAAACTGAGATGGTCAAAAACAGAATGTAGGACAAATAGAAGAGTTAATGCTTTCAGAACTTCTTAAGTTTGTCACATCCTACTGGTAATAATCCACAGGATGTCCTTAAATTATTTCTTGCCCAACAGTGGTTCAGTTTGTAATAAAATGGGGTCAGGGCACAAAGCTCTCAGTAAAGCCTGGCTCTAGATTTCAAATATACAAGAGCCCCGATGCATTTGGATATGGACATATTCTCCTGCTAGTGGCAAAGATATTGTCTATCCATTTGTGCATGCAGATCTATGTTGCCTTTCCCCAAAGCTGAGTCTTTCAAATCCATAAGTTCCACGTGTTCTACTTAAATGGCAGCTGCACGGTCACTGAACGTAGTGCCCTTTGTTCCCTAGACTGGCAAGGGCCAGGAGATATCACTTCCTCTAACTGCTTACTTCTTACTTAAGGATCTGAAATGGCTCCATCAATGCAAGAAAAGCAGCTTATGAACTTGTTCTAGATGCAAGAAAAGCTGCAGAGGCAGCTGGTTTTCTTTTCCAAGCTTTCCAAACTTCTCTTCCTTTTTGGTTAGGATTATCCTGTTTTCATCAGTTCTTTACAGTTTTCAGCTTGCCTATGGTGATTCCTGGTTTCCCAGTGGGTGCTCCAGGTTACTTACACATCAGTGATTCTCCCTTCTATTCCCAGTGGATGGTTTTCCCATCCCTATCTTGTGTTTACTTTCACAGACAACTGCCTACCTGTCCAACCATCTTTCCCCTTGAAATCAGGCCTGCAGGGCCCTCTAAGCATTTATGCAAACAGGTGAGAAGGGCAACTGGTATAAATGTTAATTCACTTCCCTTCTCTCTCCTGTTTCCTGGACTAAAGGTCTGTAAATTGTGCTTGGAATATTTGTAACACATTTGCTTCTTATTAAAAGACCAAGGGTACCTATCACAGAGCAAGCTGTTGGTGGCTGTGACAGGGATAATGAAGTACATTGGTGTTTAAAAAAACAAAAGGAAAAATAAATCTGTGTTCATTTCATTCATAACATCAATGCCATTCACCAGCTCTGGATGGAAGCAAAGCTAAATTGAAAGCCCTGCATTATATAACACATGGCAAACTTGCCAAGGTTTCAGACAGCTGTTATACCCAACTAAATGACATTTTTATTGCAGTATTGTAGTCACACATTATCCTTCTCAGAAAAATAGACTCAACTATTCTGCTATTTAAGTATTTCTCCCTGTTAAACCTTCTGTTCCCAGCATGGATTACCAGGGCTACATATTTAATTTGTCTGAAATCTAGGCCTTATTATTTAGTAACTTTTTTTTCCAAAACTTCTGAGAGATTTTAGTGTTCATTACCTATTAACATTGCAGAGAGACAATCACTCAGTTCATAAATTACTGTAGTACTTTATGTTTAGATCTCTTTTTTACTTATGGCATATTCATTCCCTTAGGGCCCAATACTATTTTCTTGTTTAATCCAAATGTGCCTTCAGTTACTGTATCTTTTGTAAGGCTCACTAAATGACAGAGTTTTCATTTATATGAAGGGTAAGGTGCCTTATATAAATACCCAAGTTAATTCTTAAGCAATTACTTTTACTGGCAGAAAGATTAATGTATTGTGAATGATGTGAATGTGTAACAAGATCTCTGGGGTTACTCACCCAATCCAGATGCTGCTGGCTCTAGATAGATTATTGCATGTAATTATTTTTCTAATTTATTTGTGTGGGAGTTGGAAGAGTCAGGGTGATGGTTTGTAGGAGCTCCAGGGGGACAAGAGCATGCAACCAGTGTTGAAGACCAGGCTGTGCCCCTTGAGGTATGTAATAGATACTGACAGAGAACTTCATTCTTTTGCTGATTTATGTTAACTGAAGGAGCAACTTTCTGATACCAGTGCCCCCACCCCAACTCCAGTTCTCAGCCAGAGCTTCCCATCTCTACACTTGGCAAACATCAGCCTGCTAATGATGCTAACCGTGGTCATTTCTTAATGTTGATACTCTATATAACCATGAAACTAGTTCTTTTATTATAGCTGCTGTACCACTCAGTCTTCCTGTACCTTTTGACTGTCTTGTTACTACCCTGCTGTCAGTTACAGTCATTCCATTGCACGTTACATTAAGAGTTACTGCATATAAACTGATGTTCCACTGTTGCCTGAAAGCCAAAATAGTTGATGTTGTCATTTTAATGCAATTATCCCACCCAATACTCTTTCACTATTAATCATGTCAAGCTGCTTTTTGTAAATTCATTGTATCCATCATATTCATCAGAAAGCCTGTTTCTTTTGCTTCCACAACCTTTTACCTCCCCTTATGCAATATAAAATGGAAGAATACCTTTTTTTATATGAAGTGGATTAAAACTATGCTGCTTCTCTTCTTTTTCCAGCTTGATACTTTTCCATCATAGCATACCTATTCTATTCCCCCCCCCCCGCATTCTGAAGTCAGTATTGACAAGAGAGACATTTTATTCTTTATCTGCTGTGTTACACTGTACTCAATTAGCTGTTGTCAATACGTGCATTTTATACAGAATACAAATCTGCAAATGAAGGTATTGTTAGAACAGTGAGTAAAAGTCAAAAAAGGGGATTATTTTAATTCCTGTCTGCAGATGTTGCAGGCTCAGGTTAGATTGTCTTAAAAACAGAAGGTAATAATTCAATTTTGCTTTGAGAGGTTCTGTTTTTCTGAAATTAATAGCAGCAGGTAATAACCAACACCCAAATGTAGCTCTTTGTTTAAAAAACAAGAATCAATTCAGCTTTTGTAAAGGTAAAAGAAAGGAAAGAGCTTTCATTGAAATACTATGCCACATAACATACTTCGAAAAATTAACTGAAATTCCCAAAGTTCATGTGTCGTCATTCCCCCCCCCCTTTTTTTTTGACAAAGCAATTTCTGATTGTCATCCAATTCATGTTTAGAGCAGGGTAAATTCTGGTATTTATATATAACTGTTCTGAAGTAGTTAGTTGGGTAAATTACTTGTCTTGGGTTTTAATTTTTTTTTTTTTTTTAACCTCAGGATAATTTAATGTGTTGTTTCTACTTCTCTGGGTATTTCGTGCCTCTCATCTTTCCTGCTTAGCCATTAAGTGCCAACTTTGTATGTGGTAATGTGTTTAGCCTTAAAAATACTTAGCACCAGCACACCACCTCCCAGGAATCTGAGAGAGATTTACAACTGTTACTCAATGGAGGTTGTAAAAACTGCTGTGATTCTCAGTTTAAATTGAAACTACGGCACAGAAGGGTGAAATGAACTGGCTGAAGTCACTCAACAAATCTCTTGCAGCATTGAGAACAAGATTTTGGATTCCCAGGCTTGCACACAAAGTTAATTTGGGATCCCATTCCAGTAGTCATTGAACTCAGTGAAGGGACTCCTGTAGTTTCACAAGGCTTTAGATCAGAGCCTGTGAAGGGGTAATTCATCAGTGGTATGGCACTGCAAATGGCTGCTGTGCTGTAAACCTTAGTGCTTTACACTTCTGTTAAGTTGTGAAAAAAAGTCTTTCCTACTGGTCTCGCTTTGTAAACCTCTCATGTTTCTGTTAATCTAATTCCATTAGCAGTTTTATAATTGTTCTATTGCTGGTATGCAGTGCGTTGAGATGATATACAACGTGGCTATATGTCTTGGTCTCTGAGTTTTATAGCTGACTTGGCTGTAAAGAATTATGGGAAAGATTTGGATGCAGTTGATGCTGCATTATGTGCCATATCTAAGATATAGTTAATGTTTCTGCTGAAATACTGCATTGTGGGCCCAGGCTATTTCTATTCATCTTGTGCTACAAAAGAGGAAAAGAAAAAAAAAGAGAAGGCCAGAGTATACTAGTTATGTGCATAGGGGTCTGTCACGCTGTGGGCTTCTTATGCGCTGAAATTGTACAGGTACCATCATCTTGTAGAGAATCCATACAGTTTTCAGTCATCAACCTGCCATCTTACTGATGAGTAGAGATTTCAGTACCAGTTTGGCCCTTTGCATTTAATTCTAGTATTATTAAGAGCCTTGGACATACACCGGTGTTCTGCTCTACCTGCCTAGTTGCAGGAGATGAGGGAATCACCTAGAGCTGAGGGAATCCTCTTTGCCATGATGGTAAAGGAGGAGACTTTCTGCAGGCAACTGGTAGAAACATACTCATTCACATCTTCGAAAACTGAGCAGTTGGTTCTTGCATACATTTCACCTGAAAGTGCACACTTCTACTCTCATTTGGGCTTTATATCTGGCTCTCTGTGTAAGGAATTTGTGTGCTGGGATTTGTGTTCTTACTCTTGAATGCATAGTTCCTCAAGGACTTTGTCCCACAGACTGCTTGCACTGTGAATAACTGCCTTGGAACCCCATTTTATGTGATGTTACTGAACATTTCATTGGTGCATGTGGGAAACCTTTGCAGGTGTTTCCTGCTTTTTTTGCTGTCCCATAGCAAGCACATCGTGTTGCAATTTGCCTGTCCTGGTTCTTTTGTGAAAGAAAGGAGAGAAAGATTATGTGAGAAGTGAACTGTTACAAAGCTATTTTAAAATAAAACTGAGTACGTTTACACCATGCATTTGCAAAACAGGAATTAATTTACTGCTTTGTATTCTGCCAGGATGAGCAAAGCTTTTTTCTTTTCTTTTTGATAAAAATAGAGAAAGAAAGCAAGCCTCTGTTCTTGATCTTGTTCATTGTTAGCCTCTGCGAAGTATAATCAAACTAGGTCATACATGGAGCTGTGTCTCAGTCTTTTGTTTGTGTGTGTTGTTATTAAACACATCCTTCTATTTAAGATAAAATAAATCAACAACATAAAGATAAAAATCACCAGCTTGAAGCTTATGTGAACCCTGATGTCCTGAGTGCAACAAGAGCCAAATGCTGTTTGCAGAAAACCAACGAAGCACAAAATATGGCAGCATGTGTCACTCCCTGTGTGCATTATTATCTCTCACACATTATCTGAGGCACCCCATCTTGCACAGTGTGTGTCTGAATAACCTCCTGCTGTTGAGTGGATTCATGCCTGCTGTTCATTTTTGAAAAGTCATTTCATACAATTATCCTGCTAAATATTGATAGCTTTCACCAGTCCAGCCACGGCTAATTAAAAGACACACCGTGTAAAATTTTAATTAGGATTCATGTCAGGGTGAATAATGATTAAAAAAAAAAAGAAAGAGAGAAAAGAAAAACAAAAACTCTTGGCGTTTGTGGGGGATTTTATTTATGACCTGCTGGTTTGTTGCTGAAGCTCATTGTATCCTCAGATTTATTTCCCCTCCCAGGTTGTTCTCAACTCCTGATCTGAGGGTATGGAAGAAAAGAGTTCCTAAATGTGACCCTGTACGTCATACATTCCCAGTAGAAGGCTATATGTTTTCTACTGTGTTGGTTGCTATCCTTTCAATTAATCAATAATGATTTCAGGAACCAGGCATTTCCTGGGAATTGATGACCACTGAGCTGAGAAAAGAGAAAGTAGTCATTCACTTCAACTGGGCTTTAACTCATGGGGAAACACCCTATACATTGTTTTGTGTTGCACATAAGTCATAATAGTCATAAAAGGGGTAAAATCTGTGAGAGAGGGAATTAACCTTTATTTTAACTTACATGCCCTAGATTATTTCGTTTGCATGAAAGTGGAAAAAGTTATGTAAAATTTACATGCAGATACTTCTCGTGAAGCAATGCATAAAATTTTAGGCATTTGAGTGTTAGCTGTCAGCTGCATGGAAGCTTTGGAAGTGTTTTCAGCTTTTCTGATAATGTTGAAATTTAGTGCATACAAGTTTTAATTGAAAATGGATAGAAAAGGAGTGAACAAGTATCCATCAAAAGTAACTTAAAGTCAAAAAGCCACCTGCACTGGGAAGATTATGTAGTGAAATATATTTCTTCTTGGTGGCTGGCTTTGTTTCCTTCACTGCTCTCCGTATCAGAGAGGTTTGCATTTAAGTGTTAGTTACAAGTTTGTCCCTCATAAAAGTTATTTTCTCCTGTGCACTGAAATAACATTACTGAGTCAGTCTTAACAGCCTATGACTTTAGTAAGTATTACTAAAGCACTGCTAATTTTTTTTGCACCCATTAACAGACTTAAATTATGTGCCTTCTTCGGTGAGAAATCTTAAAACCTAGGAGGAGTCTGGTTCACAGGTAAAACTTCTGGATCTTAGAATATTAATGAAAACAACATTTAGCTATAGCTGAGCCTTTCTGCAGAGCCCATTTTTAATACATGATATTTACAGAAGGGTCAAAGTCAGGCAAATTTTTCAAAGGACCTTTTGTTACACTTGTGCTGCCAATTTATATATGCTATATTCTCCCCAAACCGTGAGGGAAGAACGTAAATCATAAGTATTGCTGGCTGGAGTATATGAATGATCCAGAGTATAAGTGATGTGAATCAGTGAAGGGACTTCATTGTTTAGAGACAAAATTAACTAAGTATGGAGAAAAATCAATTTGCATTCATAAAACACTGAAATGATTAGCTTAATAAATATTGGAAGAAGGTGGATAGGAAGGAAAGTTCCAGTGTTAAATATTTGCCAGTTGAGCCTTTATTATTTGTCATTTATTTATAGGTAATTTATCTTTATTGCATATTTTAGGGGTTCATTCTCTGTAATTCTCACTTGTTGAATTCAGCACCTCCTGAAGCTGCTGGCCTCTTTAAGCTGAGAGTCCCAAACTGTCCCGTTTGATCTGCGCTTTGCCTAACTGTTAATGGAATGTCATCACAATATATCTTTCAGCTCTTGTATGTATTTATTTATTTGATCAAAATATGACCAGTAAATATGAACAAAAAAAAAATAGATCACCTCATGTTATGTGAAGGCTTTGAGTGCACCAATTTATGTATTTATAAATGGTGATATTAGACGAAATTTAATCTTAATTTCATATTCTGTTGTGGTTTGGATTTTCCTTCAGACAATATAAACATGATGACAGGTTCCTAATTAACTGATTTACAGCTCTTCTGGAACAAATGGTAATTAATATTCATAAATGTTTGCAACATTTAAACAGATGTAGAAGCCTGACATGACAAAAATGTGTACTAATTTGGAGATCTAAAAAAGCACAATGCTGCTGTGGTTCTCAGTCTTCCAGCATGAAGAATGCTGTTTTTAAGTGGTTGTCTTCCCTGGCAGAATAGTAACCTTTGCTAATGAGCAGACGTTTGTCACTGTGGTACATCTGGTAATTTGCTCTTAACATGTTGTTACAGAGCAGTAGGGGCCTAAGCCATCAAACTGGTAGACAGTATGTTGCAGTTACCAAGTTAATTTCACCCCATCTAAGTTGGAGGTAATTTTGTAAGGATTACCTACATTTTGTCCATCAGTCTATTCAAGTGGGAGTTGAAGAAACATTAGGTGCTACTAATGCAAAATAAGAAGAGATCGACTCAGCCTCAGGAACCTTTGGATCAGTCTGTAATTGATTGTATTTGGGTTCGTCACTTAGATCTGTACACAGGTAACTTCTTACCTTCTGGGTAGTAGGAGAACGGGATCCCCCCCCCCCCCCCCCCCCCACATGCCTGCCAACAACGACAACGACCCC
>NW_010972709.1:10269208-10269655 GCF_000737465.1 Haliaeetus leucocephalus | reverse complement strand
CTCCCCAAACCGTGAGGGAAGAACGTAAATCATAAGTATTGCTGGCTGGAGTATATGAATGATCCAGAGTATAAGTGATGTGAATCAGTGAAGGGACTTCATTGTTTAGAGACAAAATTAACTAAGTGAAGGGACTTCATTGTTTAGAGACAAAATTAACTAAGTATGGAGAAAAATCAATTTGCATTCATAAAACACTGAAATGATTAGCTTAATAAATATTGGAAGAAGGTGGATAGGAAGGAAAGTTCCAGTGTTAAATATTTGCCAGTTGAGCCTTTATTATTTGTCATTTATTTATAGGTAATTTATCTTTATTGCATATTTTAGGGGTTCATTCTCTGTAATTCTCACTTGTTGAATTCAGCACCTCCTGAAGCTGCTGGCCTCTTTAAGCTGAGAGTCCCAAACTGTCCCGTTTGATCTGCGCTTTGCCTAACTGTTAAT
>NW_010972709.1:10173712-10269180 GCF_000737465.1 Haliaeetus leucocephalus | reverse complement strand
CCCCAAGATATGGAAAAGACTCGATAGCATGGCTGCTACAGAATATGTAGGGGGATGCAATGTAAATATACCCCACACTGTGGAACCACTTGAAACCATTGGGTTTTAGCTCTGTGCTGACATGTCAAGTTTGCACAGGTTCAGATCCTGGAAAGATATTCCAGCTCAGGCACAGCATGACACTGAGTTGTCTGTACATTCACACCATGCTGTTGCTGAGTTAAGAAGCTGTCAGAACTCTAAGCCAGGATATTAACTACCTTCTAGCAAACAGCACTAAGCATATAACGAACTCAAAACATTATACTTCACTATGCCAGGTGTCCTTAATTGTAACTTTTGAATTTCCTGTGGCTGTGAATAATGTTAGATGGTTTGTCCCTCGGAACAGTATTGCATAAATTATTATAGGGAAGTGGAGTTTTTGCAAAATCCAGATAGATAGGAGTTATCTTTACTGAAAGGATCAAAAGACAGAAGCTTTCCTACTCCCACTACAATTTGTCTGAAACAGGATATACAGCAGGCATCGCAGCATGACCATAGGGAACAGCTGTAAAAAGTCATTCTTTAGAATCCATTTTCTCTTTGTGGTCATTTACATATTCATTAATTATATGTGTGGCATACATAATCTCACAGTAAACTCAGTGTCAATCTGTCGGTTACCATAATTTCATTAAAATTTGTGTCACAGCAATGTTAAATCATACTAACTTCGTTATTCACTTAATCTTACACCAATATTCTACCATTAAAATAATGATTTCTTCACAACATTTTGTGTATTACGAATCCCATACTGCTTTACCTAGGCAATCTAGTCAAGACACACTTCATTTTATATATCGTAAAACTAAACAAAACATATTCCATATATTTTCACAGGATTACACCAATTAGTGAAACTAGACAATATCCATTTTACAAGTAAATCACCTTTCCCATGTATTTGTCATCACAGCTATGGTTAAATAAGCTTCTGCCTAACAAACCCAAAGTCTGTCCTAACTTTACAAAAATCCTTTACAGTCAAAAAGTCCCTCCCTTGAGAGAAATACTGTAAATAATTATCCTTATCTCTTGTCTAAGATAACTAGAATTAACTTATCAGTTTAAAGCCACTAAAATAAGTCTTAAAAAGTCATATTTTTGTGTGTTGTAAAGCTACATTAACTGCAGCAATTCCTTTACCTGTTACCCATTTTTTGTATCACCTTCCAGCCATGTAGCTACTGCTGGTTCAAGTATTTCATAAAAACGTGGGTTAATACACGCTTTTTTTTGGACCCAATCAATCTCTATCAGTTTTGAATCTGTTATTTCATAAGTTCAGTAATGGAATGTGTACCTTAAATGTAATCCATTCATCTAGATTCTTGGAATCACATTAATTCATAACAGCTATCTAACTTAAAAAAAAAAAGAAATGGGAAAATTCTGTGTTTACAAGCCTTAGTGGAAACCAAATAGGAATTTGGAATTGTGCCTGGACAGTTAGGCCATCCATGGTAAAACTGTAAATCTTTAGTAACTATGCAATACCACTGGTTTGCACTGTATATTATTCTATGCTAGTCTTCTTCCACTTAGTAAGCTTCACTGGACACACAGCAGAAGCTGATGGCCAAGGGTTTTCTGATTGGTTTGTCTGGTTACTACCTTCCAGAAATATGTAACATCGGTGTCCCAAATGCATTGTACCAACAGAGAAATTGGGTTCCTGAGACCAACAATTTCTGAAAAGTGCTTTCTAAATTTGAAGTTGCCTTTGGGGAAGCACTTTCAGACTTTCCTTGTAGAGGTCAGCTTCCAGAAAATTGGCAAAATCTGTGGTAAGTGGCTGTGTAAAAATATCTATGTCTGGATCAAACACTGATAGGAAAACACTGAGTGAAAGAACTTCAGAACATTAATCTAGAATGAATTCTGTTAAGAAAACAAAATTGTGGATTGGATGAGGTGTTATAGTTCCTAATGATCTAGCTGTTTGTCCTGGTTTCAGCTGGGATAGAGTTAACTGTCTTCCTAGTAGCTGGTACAGTGCTATGTTTTGAGTTCAGTATGAGAAGAATGTTGGTAACACACTGATGTTTTCAGTTGTTGCTAAGTAGTGTTTAGACTATAGTCAAGGGTTTTTCAGCTTCTCATGCCCAGCCAGCGAGAAAGCTGGAGGGGCACAAGAAATTGGCACAGGACACAGCCAGGGCAGCTGACCCAAACTGGCCAATGGTGTATTCCATACCATGGGACGTCCCATCTAGTATGGGAACTGGGGGTTGGGGGTGGGGAATCACGGCTCGGGGACTAACTGGGTGTGGATCAGTGGGTGGTGAGCAATTGCACTGTGCATCACTTGTACATTCCAATCCTTTTATTATTGCTGTTGTCATTTTATTAGTGTTATCATTATCATTATTAGCTTCTTCTTTTCTGTTCTATTAAAACGTTCTTATCTCAACCCATGAGTTTTACTTCTCTTCCTGATTTTCTCCCCCATCCAACTGGGGGCGGGGGGGAGTGAGTGAGCAGCTGCTTGGTGCTTAGTTGCTGGCTGGGGTCAAACCACAACATGGTTACTTAAGAAATTTTAAGACATGATAGAAAATATTTATCTTTCAGTTTCTGCCTATTAGAGAAACAATTGGAGCAGTACAAGTAAGTATACTACGTATCTTTATTCAAGCCTGGAAACTTAATGCCTTTAGAGAGTATTCATCATGTATTCACCTTAGGCAAAACAAATTAGTTCCTTTCCTACATATTTATGTTTTGCTTGCTCATTATTGAGTAATTATTGTGCTTAATCTTATTTTGGATTTCATTAAACAAGTGGGCTATTTCATGCATGTCCTATATGTCAATTTTTTCTTCTAGCTAACACTTAAATTCAATGAATAATAGGAAAAATCACTTCATCAGGTTCCTCCCTTGTTCTGTCTCTGATATGATTGATGTCTTTCTGTTTACATACATATAACTCCACATTGACATTCCTGTACCTCAGAAATGTCCAGTCAAATCCAGTTCCTTCATTTGAAGGATTGATCCTTTATTCACCTCAGGATGGTTTTAGTTCTTGTTTGTAACCCAGGTTGGTAATGCCTCTAACTTGGTGTTGATGAGCTGGTATAAAATAATAAAAAAAACAAAGCCTAAAGGAGGCCACTGTGCTGTATTTACAGTATCCAAATTGATTCTATATACCAGTTAAACAAATTTAAGACTGAAAAACAAAACTCCAAAGTGGTACAGCCACTAGCAGAACCTTCAGTTAGGGCAACATTCTACAAATTTGGCTAATCAAAATTGGCTACAGCATTTAGTTTCTTTTTTGAACTGAAAATTGTTCTAGTTTTGGAAGTAAACACATGCTGCACACCTACTTTAAATCTTGTTCATCAGCATATACTGGTACTTTTCATACTAGTCTTAAATTTTATACATTGCCTTATTTTTGTAGGCTCTTTTAGACCTCCCATTACCCAAAACTGTGTCATTATTTCTGCAGCATACCTCCACAGTCTCTCCTTTTGATTCATTTCCTAAGAGGAGATTTTTTCCAGTCTTACAGGGTAACATATTAGCACTTGTAAAATTATACTAGGCAGTATACTCCCCAGTATACTATCAGATCAGTTTGTCTGAATGATCTTATAATATTTGAGGGTCCCAGAAATAATTTGAGATATCTGAAATAATCACTGGGCTTGTTGGTAATTCTTGGAAATTCTTGATAGTTACTCATTATTGTACCTAGGATTTTAAATGTTTTTAGATTAAGAGTTCTTTTGATCACAAATCTTTTCATCTTTCTTGTTGCTGTCCAAACTGCCAACATAGAAATTCCTGGTACACATTTTGGCAACTGGTGAATCATCAGGTTCTGTTGATTCATATTAATACAGCTAAACAAACTGCTTCAAGTCTGCTGACAGAATTATTTTTAAATTTTCTATAAATCTGTATTTAGGAATTCCTAGTGCCTGGTTTAGAAGAGATTATTTTCTTATTTCATTGTTACTTTAGAGTATAACCCTTGTATACTTACAATTTCCATCCTAAAAAACTTATACAGTCCTAAAACTACATCACCATTAAACAAAGGCTTCAGCTTTTCTCATTTGTAACAGATAGGGCAGTTGCATTAAGATCAGGTTTTTTGTTATCTGAAAAAAGCACAGTAAATACAAAATAAATCCTCTAAATATAAAATGCAGCTTAATCTTTCTTTTCAGTTCCATCTTTCTATTCCTCCATCAGAAGACCTTCATACTTCTGAAAATGGTAGTCCCTTTCTAGTATGATTTCAGTTGGTTACTATAGTAGCTTTTATACATAGTGGTTTCTTTCCTTCAGAAATTTCAGGTTTGTACATTCAAGAGCTGAACTTATCTGTAATTCAATAAGGGCTATTCTGTTGGTGACTCAACTTGTACTTGAAAACCATGTAGCTATAACATCACAAGAACTCTAACCTTCCTGTCATTGTCTTGCTGAATCTTGTCAAAAGAAGCTTTTGCTCTAACTTCTGATTTTTTCAGTTTTGTAGCTACTTGCACATATATCTGATTTATATGGTTTTTGTAAGAATTGCAAGTAACTTTCTAATTTTACCTTCTGAATTTGAAAGCAATTAGTATTCTTTATCAGATATTTAGGTGAAGGTGACCATGCTTTGCTTACCCTCAAAGGATGGTTTTCTTTGGGAAGCAGTTAGAGGCACCGAATGTGCCATTGGAACACAGGGAGCTAATAAATCCATTAGCGTTCACTAGCTTCCATAGCATTTAATTGCTAGTTTTAATTGTCCAATTTACAAGCCCTAGTATGTCCAAAGACTGGAACTGATAGGGTATATGCTATTTTTCTGAACTCTCCAGTGTTTTAAAGTACTCTTGAAATACTTTGTAAAA
Organism: Haliaeetus leucocephalus; assembly: GCF_000737465.1. NCBI lineage: Eukaryota > Metazoa > Chordata > Aves > Accipitriformes > Accipitridae > Haliaeetus > Haliaeetus leucocephalus. The sequence continues at coordinate 10,264,264 of NW_010972709.1, read as the reverse complement.
TATAATTACTTGGTAGATTGGATCTTAGTTGATTGAAATAAGATCAACTTGTCCTACTATTAGTATGAATTGTACTGGCTATGCTATAATGTTGGTAGCAAGTAGTACATTCATTTTCAAGCAAATGCTTTTACCCATTTGAAGAAAGAATGTGCAATTAAAAGAAGGTATTGATTCCTTCTTTTTAAAGGTATGCTGAATATGTTTGCAACGAGGACCTTTTGGTTCCTCACCCTTAAGGGTAACAAATTGGTTTTGATTACACTCTGACCCGTCAACATGAATAATGAAATAATTTTCCCTTATGTGAGAATGGGAATTGGTAATAACTGTTAAACTAATGTAATAGGAATCAAAAGGAATACCAAACATATATTTGCTAATGCAAGGATTGCTAAATCTCCTGTCAAGCTTTAATGCATATTAATGAGGAGGGCAGTACCTGATTGTCCTGATTGATCTATTTTGCACCTGTTTTTTTGCAATGTCATCAGGTGATTAAAGTGCTCCACAGTGGTCAGCTGGGAAAGAATTCCATAAACTTTCATCAGCACTCAAATGGAACAATTTAAGTATATTACTGACATCAGTCTTACTGATACTGGTTTTTAACATACTTTGGGTGAGTATGTTTCTTTTTCCTCATAACACTTATATTTCTTGGCATTGTCATCCAAAATACAGATGTCAGTTGCAATTGCAATAGGAAAACTAGCAGCAGTGGCAGGATGGAAATGAGTTACCATTTCTTAATGTGGAGTCATTTCCAAGAGCTATCTTCTGGTGGGGGAAAGTCTTTAAGTCTTGAGAAATAGAGAGTAATGTTCTGAAATCATAACTCTGGTAAGTTCCTGTTTTGTTGTCTCGTAAAAAGCTGCATTATCTTATGAGAGTTTCTGTAGGGTTAATATTACCTATCAGGACAAGCCTCAGTAGCCATACAAAAATCTTGTAAAGAATCTGTAACAGCAGAGGCTGGTAGTAAGTACCTCAGGGTGTACTAGTAGTCGTTGGAGTAGGTGTCTTGGTGGCAGATTAAACTGTGTCCTATTGTGCGGTCTGCTATGAGATGGGAGAGAGCCCCCGCCTCCCATTGTCATAAGGATGAGTAACTGTAGTGTAGGAGAGCCAGAATTATGGCGTAGCAGGGCCACTTTTTCAGTTCTAGCATCACTGTTACTGAGCTGTGTTGGAAATGGTGAATTGAATGACTCCCTGTAGGTAAAATTATGGCATCTATCAAGTCTGAGTTAAGATATTTTATCTCTTAGTTAAGTAAGATCTAGAAGTATTCTGTGCTCTGTAGAGCAGTGTAATGCACTGTATCTTTAATGTCTGTCTAATAAATCATGTGGTAACAAATGAATTTTATCAGTGAACTCAGTTTCAGGGAAGTCAAAAGTTTGAAGGTGAGCTTCAAGATCAGATTTGGTTTTCTGCTCTTCAGTTCCTTCCTTCTGAGTATTACAAGCTTTACCAGCAGACCAATGGATAAGCTTTAGATTTCAAGGTCCGTTAGTACAAACCAAAATGTTGTAAAACTTAAGTTGTCATACTCACTATGACAATCAACAAATTTAAATTTAAATCTAGGACACTCCAGCCATGAATTAATAGCAAAGGTGAAATCTCTGAAAATACTGTCTGAGAGGTCAAAAATGGCAGTTAAAGGACAGCACAACTTGTACCTCACTTCTTACATTAACTCAGTTAACATAATAAGAAAAATATTAGTCTCATGAACCAAAAAGAAATGCAAAATTCTATTTTTTAATATAGTAAAACCAAAACTCAGTCTCGGAGTAGTGTAGCTGAGAAAAGAACAGAGCTTATAACTGGTCATGGTGCTTTTTATACCTTTCACATTTCAGATAAGTAGATACGGGCAGATAATGCAACTACTAAAAAGTCAAAATCATGTTCAAGTTTAAAAGTGTGCATCACAACATCATTATCATCTCAATTCTCAAAGAGGACTCAAACTAAGATTTAAACAAAAGACAATGTAAGAAAGGAAATCCTTGTTGTAATGAACAAAACACGCTTTAGACAGTTTACTGGCTTGCAACTTTTTAGTGAATGTCTGATTAACATATTTCTTTAATTTGTTAGCTTGTCAGATTTAAGTCTGTCCCTCTGAACAGTCACAAAATCTTTACTGAAAGAATCAGTTATAACAAAAGTCAAGAGTTCTCCTACTCTCACCCCATCCTGTTTGAAATAATGAGCAGCAGGTGTTGCAAGGTGATGTTGGAAAACAGCTCTGAAACATCATTCTTTAGCACCCATTCATTAATTGTATGTATTAATTTAATTCATGAATAATATTTCTTATATTTGTGATATACATAAGTCAGGGTACTTCTGTTGGTTACCACAGATTCGTTAACGTGCATCGCTGTAATATCAAACTGTTGCTAATTTATTTACTTAACCTCACACTGATATTCTCTATAGGAAAATGAAACTGTTTTGTCTAGGCAAAACACACTCCAATTTTAGTTTGTTGACCCACTATTAGGAAAAAAGAATCAAAGACATTTCAGGTCCCTGACTTCACAGGATCTCTTTTACTGCTCCTCATTTATCAAAGACAGACGCTGGCCAAGTCAAGGGTAAATCACCTTTCCCACGTATTTCCCATCAAAGCTCTAGTTTACTAGGCTTCTGTCTGCCAAATTATAACACAGCTTTTGTACCACCACTGTGAAATAGCTAAGTAGCAACTTAATTGTAGGGATGGTCCAAAGTCAGTATCAGGAACATTATTAGTTGAGTATTCCTAGCTCTCAAACCAGTGGAGAGGGCTGGCAGCAATTTGGTGTATTGGAATGCTAATTACATGTTTTACTTAGCAATTGTGAGAAATTTAATTTGCTTATCAGGTAGCAACAGGATCAGTAACATGGGGAAAAAAGGAAAGAGCTGGCTCTGCGCACCAGAAAAATTACATTCAGTTCAGTCATGTATGCCAGCTCACAGTCTGATGTATATTTTTGTAGGAGGTATTTACATAGAGGTTGGCAAGGTGTATGAGGGTTCCATTTCAATTCAGTTAAAGATGAGTTTAGATTCAATCCATGGTTTCTGATTCCTAAGTGGCTCTGGAAACATTTGTGTGTGTGTATTTGTTTTCAGTAAAGTGTTTGTTTTTCATAGGCAGGAATACATCAATGGCTTTAGAGGGCAACCTTGTTAAACTTGAAGGCTTAGGAATGAATCCCAGCAGAGGCTGAGCATAATTATTTTTTTTTTTATTTTAAAATATGCAAATCAAATAGGACATCCACAAGAGGCCATTTTATTGAATATCTTAGCTTTGATCACTGTTTGTGATGTCTCATCTGAGACACAATCATTCATAACTCACAATCATTCGTAACGGTTGGACTCAATGATCTTAAAGGTCTTTTCCAACCTAAATGACTCTATGATTCTATAATTAGATAAGCCTCTAACCCTGATCAGGAGAGAGAGCTTTCAGTTATTCCATGTTGCTTCGAATAATTAATGGCAGAAGCAGAAAAGATCACAAGGATCATTCTGCTTTCTTCATAACTCTCTGATTACTTCTCTGCATTATCATTCCTATTAATACATTAAACCCTTCTTGTAACTCTACAGTGATAATATGTTAAATGCTTTTCCTGAGCAAAGTATTTTATAGTTGTTCTTGAGTGTTCCCTATGTTCCCTATGTTTTTCCTTGTCTCCTGTGCTGAAGGATTCTCTTTTACATTTGCCCTGGGCTGTCACTGAACTATATGTCTTCATGTCATGTATGTTACATTTGGATTTCAAAGGACTAGGCTCTATGTACTTGAGACCCAAATATCCTTGAGACCCATTTTATCAGCTACAATAAAAACCTATAGGCTTCTGCATTTCTTAGGTACACAACTGCCTCCTTGGATACCTGTTGTGTGGGAGCTTAAATATCCACTTCTGGGCATATACCAATTTCAGTCCTTGAAAATCACAGCAGAGTGTCACATTTCTTGTGTGCAATTAAAATATTTTTTTGCTCTAACTTCACCATCAAGACAATTTTTATTTTTTAGGTATTACAATAATAGTCCAAGCTTCCCACTTGGCAATTTTTGTCAATGTTTCTCATTCCCATTGTTTTGGATCCTTTTCCCAGGCTGTGCCCTGCCTGTGTACCAGTGCAGATTTAGCACTGGAGCAATATCACTATGCTACACAGATCAATCCTGTCCACAGACAAAAAGACTGTCATGCTGAATACTTTGCCCTTTATTGTTCAGTTACCATTTAAAACAGTGGGGAATTAATGGTAGCTTTGCTGCTATTTCCATTCTTAGTCAACAAACATACATTCTCTGCTTATCCTTATGAATATAAGCCCAAACTGTCCCATAATGCAATGCAGGAAAATTACCAATTTACTACTGGAAACATGCACTGAATGGCAGGAGAGGTGTCTCATCAGATGCATGTAGATTTGCACTTGAAAGAAAATATTCCTTATTCCCCTGAGTTTGTGTTCTGCTGCTATACCTGAGCTGAATGCTGTGAAATTGTTTCTTGTCACTTAAGGTTTGATGTCTTTGGGTCCAAATATAACCCTAACACAATTTCAGTGGGGCTGAAGTTTTAGCCAGGACCAAGTTAGCTCTTGCTATGTAAAAAACCAAGCAAATAAAAAATCCCTATGTCTCTTCCCCTTCCCAAAACCAAACATAAAATAAACTCTTTTAGCAGGGTTAATGTAACTTCTTGTATAAGTGCTGGTGGGTATTACAGATGTTTTATCTCTGAGCTAGAGTACACATTAGAGAGGTTAGCTATAATTTTCAAATGAAGGTACAAAATATTCCTGCATTTTTGAGGCTTTGCTCCTGTTTAGGTCCATGCATCACTATTTCCTATCTATGCTTGTTTGCTGACAGTTTGGTATATCTAAGTCAGTCAATATCTTTTGAGTTAACAGGGGTTTTTCCTCTATCTGTGAAAAAATGGGATTTAAACATATTTCCTTCCTGTCACCTGAGACATCTCTAATAAAGTTGTCTACATACCCTACTCGCTCTGGTAACTTTAGCCTTGTTTCTTGCCTGTCATCACAGCTCCTCATTGAAGAGTGCATATCTGGACAGAGGGGCAACAACAGATATATGCTTAGAGTGAAGGATTTCACCATCTGTGGGGTGTGTAGGCAGGAAATGTACAAATTCAAGTATGGAAACACAAGTGAATAAAAGTCGAAAGGGGATAAAAAGTAGACTCAAAAGTTATCCAGAAAGAGGTCAAACAAAGAAGTGAAGGTGATCGAATATGAGGAGAGAAACTGAATCAAGAGATTCAGCTTGAAACAAGGTATAAGGTAATGATGATCATGTTCTTGTTTGTCAGAAAGGAAACGGAAAAAAGAGCACTGAAAATCTCCGGGCTGGACCCTGTGTGAACCCCTCTGGAAGAAAATGCTGCAGCACATCTGCACTGGTAATTAATTTTAATAATTTTATAATAACATATTCATACTGAAAAATGAATTATTGAGTATGAACATCTTTCAAATGAGTATATGTTCAGTTTTATCCAGGGTGTCAATATACTCTAAAAAATATTACTGCCTAACTCTGAATTCCTATTTGAACATCACTGACTGTTTATTTGTGGTTTTTTTTTAAAGGAAGATTGATATTTTATTTAGTACCGTTTAAAATAGGTATGCATGCACACATAGCCCCAACATATTCTTGTCAGGATCTGGCACCATTGCCTAAAAATTCTGTGCCAAATGGGAACTGGTTTTTTTTTTTTTTTTTTTTTTTTTTTTTTAATGAGGTGGAGTCAGATAATTCACTGCACTTGCGTTCAAACGGAAATTGAAGAAACTGTTAAAACTAATCTACGCACACAAACTTGTACTACTTTAAACAGTATGACTATTTTTGTAGCTACTCTTATTTCAGATTTCATTGATTAATATGCTTACTTTAAATATGTTTCTAATTAACTTTGAATTAATAGACACAGTCAAATGTGGATAGCTGTGTGATAGCTCTGTCCACATTCTAAACTAGTTTGCTGTTTGTGCAGATGAACATGGGATCGTGGTCAACTAGCAAATACTGCCCCTTTGTTTTAAAACACCAGTGCTAAATCAAATCTTAAATTACGCTTGTATAACGGTTTCTGTGAACAAACAAAATAAATTCTGTTCTGCTTTTGGTAAATCTGGAGTTATTCTGCCTATACCTGAATAATGGAATGGTTCTGATTTAAGAATTGCACTTGAGACCTACCCAGAATAGAATGTGCTTGATTGTAATTGCTTGAATTGTAGCAAAAACATCTGAGCAATGTTGAGGTCCATCAGTTTATTGGTTTATGTCTATTTATTTGCTGTTCTTTAAACTCTTATCACCCTATTAACTGATAGTTTGGTTCATAGTCTATTGAGCTTGAAGAAAAGGTTCTTTAAAAGCTTACATGATGGAATAAAAAACATTTAAGCTTGCTTCAGAGAAAGAAATTGAGAATGTTCTACAGAGGTCATCCTTCACTGTGTGAAAAATCTTAGGGGAGATCACAGGCTTCTGAGAAGAAATTGTAAGAAATAATATGTTCAGAGTATTTTCCCTCTGCATTTTCTCTCAGGGATATTTGTCGTGCAAGATTATTCCATCAAATTGTCAGAAGTGTTCCATTTGGTTAGGTTTTACCTATTAAATGAGAGGGTTAGTTGTAATTGGTTGTATTGGCTTATTTCTGCTCCGTGACAGGTCACAAGTACCATCAGGTTTCTGCTATGGAATGTTCAGTATCTGTGCATGCCATGGAATTGAAATTTAGATATACGTTTCTGTTTTAGTGGAATTCTTGCTATTGCTTTGCTCTCAGTTGCTTGCTATTAGTTTTTGCAACAAATTTTCTATTTGGTGAAATTAGTTGCATCTAATCAAGAGAGGTGGCACCAATATTTGAAATAACAGTGAGTTCATATGAACTACTACACCTTGGCTGTTACATATTTGAGTCTTTTCCTTCTCTAGCATATATAATTCTATGAATTTTATGGAAAACACTAATTGTTTCAGCAACTGTCTCTATATTTGAGTTTCCATGTTTGCATGTGAATAAACTGAGTAAATCACAACTAAATTTGTTATTACAACAGTCTACATCCCATGTTTATTCTGGAATTATACCTACAGCAGAGCATGAGTTTTAACTCAGAATTATTATGCATAAAAGTATGTGTATGTGTGTGTTTAAGACAGAAGGAGTGTGTAAAAGGATGGTTCTTTTTTGAAAGTAGATTTCTGAGTAGATTTCCAGAAATCAAACATCAATGTGAAATGGAGGTTATTGTGCTGTATTGGCTGCACTCCATCCTCTCGATACACAATCACGTACTTCACCTGAACCTGCAAGAGCCATCATCCTTGAGGAGCCAGTGACTGTAATTCAGTTTTTTTATTCTTACTACAGAGGCAGGCATTTTTTTGCTAAACAGTACTGAGTGATGTGTGGAGATTTTATGATCTTATCTGGGGATTAGGGAGTTGGAGCTAAACTCATTTTCCTTAGAGTCACATATTGGCCTCAAACCATGGTTCATGGACCATGCTGATAAAAAGCAAATGATTTTATTCAGTTCGCATTAAATTCAAACTTCAGGCCCTGGAGACCTACAGAAATAATGTATTAACACTTATCTTACAGAGCTGAATTCTTCTAGGAATAGTAATCCTTCAGCAGCAGAGCAGAGAGAATGCTAAGTCTTTCAGGAGTCTGGCATTTTGTCCCGAAGTAGGCATTGTGCTATGAATTAAATTTTGAATTTTGGGAGTGCAGTTTTCAGGGGATGTTGTGTGTGCTGCTCCCAGAGAATCACAGGAATAATATTTGTACATTCTAAAGTTAATTTAAATCTTCATCATTGCTGAAGAGAAAATCAAAAAAGTGAAGTCCACCCCTATTACCTGAGGGAATCCCTTCAGCTTTTAGTAGGTTATTTTCCCTGTGGACAGAATAAGAAGTAGGTGGGTGGAGGGGGAAAAGGGTCTTAAACAGAAGTTTTGACTGATTCTTAATAATTCCACCCAACCCCCCACCCCCCCATTATAGTACACATGGTAGCAGGATAGTTTATTGGTGATGTGCTGATTTGGAACAAAGAAGCATTTGCCTCTTACATATGATCCTAAGAAAATTGTATTTTTGCTGTGTCATTCAGTATCACAAATGTACTAGAAGACATTGGAAAATTAAAACCCAAATAATGAGACACACAATATGGAAAGAGATGGATGTATCACAGAGAAAATGGAAGATATAGGAGCTTCTTTCTAATGCCAAATGATTGCAGAGGAGTGTATTCTGGATCCCAGCAATGAAATAGAGCACATTTTTGTCTGGAGTTATATGCCCACAAATATCTCCAATATTCCTTTGGTCATTGTTTGAGTATTGTAAATTCACAGGAAGATTAATAATGCACTTGCACTGGAACAGCAATAATTTATTTTTCCACTATCAAAAAATGCGTATCAGCATATACAATTCCCTTTTTCCCCAGGTCCTGCTAACCAGAAACAGCTTTGATTTCAGTGCTGGTCACCATTACAAATTGTAACATTTCAGTGAGTTATTGGGCTCTGTTTCTCTTGATCAGATCAATGGATGCTATTCCCCTGAAATGATCAAAGCAGGAATGGAATGAAATGAAAAGATAGCTTAGTGCTTAACACCAGTTGATGTAACTGGTTTGCCTGTGGAAACAGACTGGTTTGTCTAGGATTCCAAAAAAAAGATTAAACTTACCAATTGATGATAACTGGCCAGAATACTTATATTTAAAATGCTGCAAGCTATATATTATCTTTGTGTTCAAGAAACCTGCTGGCATAACAGTAAGTATATGGAGCTAAGCCTGGCATTCTGTGTTTGTTTAGTTAAAAGGATTAGATGGATCCTACTGTATCTGTATAATTTCTTCAAAATTAGGCACAGACTTAACCAGGAGGTATAGGGACCATAGCTCTTGCATTAGCATTCTCTAATGCAGCAGGCACTCTCTCTGTAATGTGAATTGCAGCACTCTGCCCAATACCCACAGTGCCTTCATTTGCTTATTTACCTTTCCTGTTTAAAAGCCAACGTGGGAATAAGTTAGAGGCTGATTTCACTGAGACTGAAGAGATGTTAACCACAGCAATGGGGGCAAAGCCATTCTCTAAATTACAGAAAGGAAAGAACATGTCAGACAATGTTGGATAATGGTAACCTCAGAATCACTACAAATATGAAAAGTCCTGTTCTTTTTCATTATTAGCACTTTAGGGGTACCTCATTCTCTTCTATTAAATTGCCTCCCCTCTGAAAAAATTACAGTATATACTAAACACGCTTTGCAAAATGTGGGGCTTGTTCCTTCTTTAAGGGTAGTTTTATTTTTATACTTTTACAAGGGAAAACATTGGCTGCCTTGTCCTGAAGTTCAGTTAGTTTTTGCATTGAGTTAAAGTTAGTAATGTTTTATATACATAGCTAATTTTTGCCCTTCCAGGATGGCTTAAGATGTCCTTAAATAAGATTCATTTCCATTGTGAAATCTCTTGTGCAGGGGCACCTTTTATGTAATTCTTGACTCTCCTGTGTTACAGGACATTCTGGACAGTCCCATATTGACTTTCTCTGCGAGTTGTGTCCATGTGCCTTGCTGGCCCTGGTCTTCTAAGATCTCTTCAATTCTTCTACATTTTTGTTATCTTGTTCCCCAAACTGGAAACACTATCCTCATTTCTCAAATGGAGTGGAATATATTGCCTCTATGTCTTACATATGACTCGTGTAACAATGACTCCCAGAATGAGATTAGCCTTTTTTATTTGAGCATCATGTTGTTGATTCACCATAAGCTTTAGATGTTTTTCTGCTGAACTGCTGCCTTGCCAGATGGTCCCCATTTTGCTTTTGTGCATTTCATTTGTCCTTCCTAAGTGTATAGCATTTTACACTTACCTTTATTGAATTCAGCTTTGTTGAGTTTAGATTGTCTCCAACCTGTCAAGATAATTTTGAATTCTCAGCTTGTCCTCTGAAATGTTTGCAGTGGCTCTAAAGTAGGTGTCACAGGTGGATTTTAAAACTATCCTGTATTCTTATTATTCAAACTGATATAGAAAATATCTTTTTTTGATTGAGTTTGGAACACCACCTAAAGGATCCCACTTGAAATATTTCCACTATTTGATGGAGGAACATTTTTCAGTGGGTTATATCTCCTCCTTCTGCAATTTCCATTGAGGACATATACTAGCTCTTTAGCATTTATCTTTTAATACAACAGTGCTTCAGAGTTAAGCAAGGCTTAGTCCCTAGGTAGTTTCGTACTGCTTTGGTCTGTGAACCATGCCACAGGTACATCATTGAATGATAAGGCCTTTTTTTTTTTCATGTGCTTGTAATGCAGAATGTTGCACCATCAGTCCTAATTCTAAGGTTACAGCAGATGATCCATCTCTGCAAAATTTCTGTATTAGCTAGGAACTCTTGGGGCACAGAGCAGAAATACTTTTCACTGGAATTAGTAAAGCATGTCTTTTCTTCACTATTTGTGCTATTCTTGATTTATGTAATGTTATGGTTCCTATTATAGATGGGCTACTCCTCAACTGAACAATCAGACCTTTATCTAGAATAGCCAAATATGTTATTTCCTGTTTTATATATGAAAAATAGGATGTTTTCACAAAACCAGGAGACAAAGAGGAAAAAGAAAGAACTATCAAGCTACCTGCAGTTCAGTAGCAGAGTAGGTCTAATGTGTATGTGTGGGGAGTTTGTTCCATGGCTCTCTTTTCCTTGATACCCTCCTGCCTGTGCTCCCCAAAAGCCAACTTCCCTTAGCAGCCCTTTGTGTCCTGATTTTCCTCTGTTGCCTGCTCCTTCTACCCTAATACCATATTCCTTCTACCTCTTTATTTTATTGTAATTTACCTAATGTGTGCACTATATCACTACATTCTTTCAAGTGTTTCTGAAGACATGAGGATAATCTGATATATTTGTAGTACAGGTGAAAACACACAGCTGAGTCAGTTTCTGTGGTTGCAGTTTCAAGTTTCAAAACAGCAGGCTTGTGCATTCACTCTGTGTCAGTATACCCTTGTATTAGGAAACCAGCCAAGGCACTGGCTCTTATCTTTTGCTCTTCATATCAAATGTGAAGAGGGTGATAATACATAAGTGCGCAATGTGAATGAATCACAGGGGCACAACAGGGTTCAACACCCAGATTCACTAAACACAAGCAACATGCAAGGCCTGGCAAACTGAGCCCTGAGGAAAGCTATAGATTCCAATTTCAAGGGATGCAACAAAATTCAAAACAAGGAAATTCTTGCTTTATGTCTAACTGTCAGCTTTTATAGATGAAGAGTTTCTTTCTTGTTGTGTTCTCAGCTACTTATTTCATCTCTAAACTAGAAGAAATACTTTGTTCATAAATCCAATTTGTCTTTGATTAGAGCACAATAAGCCTGAAGCCCAATGGGCAGAGTTCTCCCTACCTGTTTTCCAAGATGTGAGAGGTCTAAGTTCAGTTTCTTCCTCTATTAGGTTTGAATATTGCTTTTCCAGATACTGAATTAAACTGATGAACTTTCATAGGGTAGATGACTTTTTCTGACTTTAGGACCACCTACCAAAACTTACATATAAAAGAGAGCCACAGAATTTTGCATCTCATTATTTGGAGACAGAAGAAGAGTTTATAGGAAGAAGATCTTAAAGGTTTCTCATTTTTTGTTTTTAGTGTTACTGCTGGTTTCCAGGTAATGGTTGATCCTGCTGATGTTAGTTTCATTAGCTTACTTGGCTTACTTGCCTAGCGATTTAAATTTCTCAGCAGTTCCTGTGCTGGTAGGGCTTCACTGCTATCACTTGACTTAGTGCTGCAATGATGATGATACATGAATGTCTTGCAAACTATCTGTGGCTCCAGAACTGCCAGATGGCCAGCCTTTAACTTTGGGGTCTTTTTGGTGTGATTGTCTGCTTTTCTTTTTTTCATTTTGAAGTTAAAATGGAAGTTAAATCCCAGATTTCAACAGGATAGAAAAGCATTTCCTACCCTATTCTGTACTGGAGCCAAGGGATTCATTCTTTGTGAATGCTTAATCAGTCTGTCATAGAACTTTTTTGAGGACTGAATTCCCATATTTGAGTGTGTGACTTTTTCAGTAGCACTGTTCTCATCTGATCCCCCAAGCCGCTGCTATCACTTAGCACAAGGTCATAATTTCTCAGTCCTGTTCACAGTGCATCACTTCACTGGGGTGGAATTAATTTTTCCTTAGCATAATGCAGTCTCTACTGACCAGTAGCATGTTTTGGTCAATGTTAATTTGGATAGAGAAGGATCTGTATGGTATGTCAGTCAGTATCCTTTTGTTTCACACCTCTAGTTAGATTCTCTCAGCAGCATGAAGCACAGAGGCAGGATTATGGCTTACGTTACATGTGTTGCAGCTGGTATCCCTTTGGAAAGGTTGCTCTGTCAGTGAGTAGACCCATCTGTTTCATTAGTTTATTTTCCATACTGGCACTTCTGCCAGAGCTTAGCAGTTCTGACATCATCTGCCCAAGGCTGAAGCCTGAATTCTGAGATACTTGTTTAGCTTGATCATCATTTCTCCCCTCACTCCCTACTTCTTCTGTGACTGTGATAAAAACCATTTCTTAAAAAGCAGGACTATTTTGGATTGTTGATGACAGACTCTGAGAGAAGTGAAAGGGGTGCTCTTTTCTCTATAAATTGCCTGTTGCCCAACTTGCATCAGCAGTTAATTCTGGTTGAAGATATTAATCAGGTTCATATTTCAGCAGTTAACTAGTTGCATTTGCACTTACCTGGTTTCTATGTATACTTGAGACAGAAGATCATAAATTAGATGAACAGTATCTGACTGACTCCATGGGATAGTTTGGTGTACCTCAAACTCTTTAGGATTTCTCAATTTCCTTTAAGAAATTCAACACTCATTTAAAAACAGGTGAGGGGGGAGGTTAACAGCTGCAAAAACAATGTTGTTGCACAGGAAGATGACAGGGGAGATGAAAGGTAGGTCACTGTAAAATGCATTATGCTCTCCTCTCCCCTCCACCCTTTAAAAAATAATAAAAAAAAAAACAAACAAAACCCTCACCCCCAAATTAACTACTGTTTGTGACAATCTCAAAAAGTAGCTTGCCTTAAAAATTTACATCATGTCTTGATGCATATTGAGGAGGTAGGGCTCCTTAGAGAATATGCAGAACACCAAATATTACAACAAGAATTCATGACCAACAAAATGACCCAAAAAAGATGCAGCAGTAATTGATTTTATGTGTGTGCTTTCACATGAGTAATGATATCCTGCTTTTTATAAAGTTTCTTTCAGAAATAAGTTCTACAGAGCTTTACAGCAATGATTAGTTCCATTAAATTCTTCTATGAGGAACCAGAAGTGTTATTATTTTATTTATTTTATATGTGAATGATGTAAGCAGTGAATGGTGTAGGGAGTAAATGATGGCTTGCAGAACTGGTAACAGTAACTACATATTGATATCCCTGTTGCTTGCTCTAACTGACACTTCCTAGTGGTAAGCTCTCCTTTTTATGTGATTACCTATCTCCTTCCCGGCTTGCTCTTGATACACATGGAGTTTTACTTGCAGTGTTAGCTGTTGGAAACAGTTATTTACACAGAATCTTGAACCTCCGTAAAAATGTTGTAGATATTAGAACTGTTGGGTGGGGTTTAAAAAAGCTCTGAATTCCAAGAATAAAGAATCTAAAATTAATTAACAGTTCTAAAATGCCACTCTAGAGTTCTCTTGTACTTTTTTCCCTAAAAGGCATTAGCTCACAATTTCTGAAAGCCTGAGGTTCAGATAACTGCTGTATAAGAGCTATGCATCGTTCTCATATTTCTGAAGTGCTTAGTTAATGATGGATGTGTTTTTATTACACAATAAGCTAAATGGATGTGAAAGATATTTATGTATGCAACTAAATATCTGAATCAATTATGTACACAGAAGGCCAAAATTGGTTATTTGTTCATAGTAATTGTATATTGCATTTGATTGCTTAGACTCTGGGTGATGTTCATCATCAAAATTTAGATTTAGTACAAACTAGAACTGTACTGGCCAGATCTACAGTAATCTAAATCACTGTGCTGATTTACATTAATGGAACATACGGTTTCATTGCCCACATACGGTTTCGTTGTCCTGGCTTCTGTTCCAAGCGGTGAAGCCATACCCGATTGATTTATGAGTGAAGCTCAGCAGAGGCCTGTTACAGAAAAAAACCTACTTGAACCTTTTCTCCAGAGGTTTGGAGATCCATGTTTTTAAAATTAATGACACTACAGTGATGGCTTTAAATTCAAACAGAAAACTGTCTTAGAGAAGAAGGAGCTGACGACAATATAGTGCTGACTGCCAGATGGGTACAAAATCGCAAAGTGTTTGCTAGAAAGTCACATTGGGAAGGTTTCATACAGACAGCAGCTGGTGAGATGCAGCTGTGCAATCAGTTCTGCAGAAGAGTACACACAGTGTTCAGCTCTCTCAGTGCAAAACTAACTTCCATTCCACATGGATCAGAAATACTTACCACATTCTATTATTAACTGGATGCTGATTTTGTGCAGGACCTATTTTGGAAGAAGTGTCTTGCTTTTAAAACACAGTATTCTTGCTCAGCAACAGATTCTGATATGTTTAATTACAACATGTACTTTTCGGGGGGGCAGTGGTTAACCTTCTTTGAAGAGGTGATGGGCCATTTTAAGTATCACTATAAGTGGCAGAAGATATATATTTCTATCAACGTTACAAGAGGACAGGATTCATCTTAAAATGGCTATTTGTTTTATGAAGATCCATAATAAATATTATGTACTTACCGTACAGGTAACATTTAGAAAGACTTTGGTATATCAGTTGCCTTTAACGTCCTTAGGATTTGATGCATACCCTTTATTACAATGACAAGATATTTTGAAATAGGCAGAAATGCTTTGGCATGGATCTAATAGAAATCAACCATAGTGGAACATCACCAGTTGTTGTGTCTAGAAGTTACTGCTTTTTCACACTTGAATCTCAGTGAAGTCCAGTAAATAACTTTTGTTCTACACTCTCTAGCATAGCAATTCAATCAAAAACATCCGATCCTGCTTCACAGAAACAGGCGTCATAGGTTGAAAACTCCTATGCACTGTTGAACTTCCAGCTCTGAGCATGGAATTTATGGCTTACATCTCCAGAGACACAGGCAGTCCTCAGCTGCACTATCTCTGTTGGCCATCAGCCCAGGCAGCCAAACCTCCAGGAGTGGAGAGGATGTGTTCAGGGCCCTGACATTGAGAGGTTCTTTTCCCTGATTGTGTCTCAGAGCACTCTCTCTTTTGTTCTGTGGTTTTGGACACCCAACATGAATACTTGGTTAATTTTATCTCTGTCTAAATGTTTTCTTGTGTTCTGCTGCCTGTCTTCTGTGGTGAGTCAAGAGAAAACTAACTTCCCAAATATGTGCTCATCCCATTGTTTTAAACTGCTTTCATTTGGAGGAGGGAGATGAAAAATGAGTGGCTATTCTGTATTTCTCTATGGGAGAATAGCTGTTGTGACAAATGTCTGTTAGGAAATCATGGATTTCAAACTTCATAAATGTGTTTCATAGTTTTTCACTGTGATTAGAAAAGTAATTCAGAATAACCAGTCAATTCTTACACAGACAGACTCTTCAGATTATTACCAATGTCATACCTAATTGCATAGTGCTGCCCAGCAAAAGCACTCCTCTAGTAAACAAGATGCCCAGTCTGAATTTTCCATCCTGTGTCTGAAGTTAATGACCAGCAGTGTCACTTGGTCTAATGGATTTGAGCTAGAATGGTTAAGAATTCTGAGTTCTTTTTCTAGACCTACTGTATTCTTTCCACTTTCTGTGCCAATTTTCCTATTTATAAATGAAAAGGTATTGATACTTTGGCTGGATAGGAAGAAGGAGAGTAAAGTCTTTTTGTGTTTTGGTATGCTTGTTTGCTATTTTAAGTCTGTAAATAGGGAACATATTAGTTGTTTCCATTTGAAAACTGGGGAACGGGGACAGAAAAAGGAAGAAACCATACTGCCCAAAAGTTTTCTTGGTCCTTTTACCTCCTTTTTAATTCTAGATTTTCCTCCAAAGTAATACTATTTTGACCTTTTGAAAGAATGAAATGTAGAAACATTGACATGCTGAAATGTTTTAAATATATCAAGAAAACATATATTCTGTGTTCTTTATTGATATTTGGAAGCCATTTCTAGTGAACGGCCTTCTGGAAAAGCTATGGAATAAATTCAAATAAATTCTTAAATTGTAACTAAATACCACTTCCTGCATCAGTGAAACTTCCAATTAGAATGGCAGTTCTCTGTGAACATGGATTCTTTTCCCAAGGGAAGGTTCCGTGGTATATATTTATATAGTAGATTAATTCATCCCTGGTATCTGTGCTGGTGCTTTGCCAGCAAAGTTGAAAAAGGGACAAGAGCTACTGTGATCCGAGAGTGCCAGCTGGGTGTGTGCCCAGAGCTGGGCTCTGTCAGACCCACGCTGGTCAGCCATAGCTGAAGAAGAATATCGTTAGTAAATACTGACTAATGACTTCTACCCTGGGATGACAATCCATGGCCTTATATTTGATAATAAGAAATGTTTGTTTTATTGAGAGGTAACTCGGGCATTTTGACTTCTATCTTACTCTGCAGAAACTTAAGGGAAAGTTTTCACATCATCTCCAAAGATAATTTTGTGGTTTTGTCAAACAAAAACTTACAAGCTCCTTTTATTATGCATTATGCAGTCAAAAAATTGACATTATAAAATCAAATTCCTTTCATGCTTTGAACTAATTACTGTGCCCTTTTCACTTTAAGTATTACCATGTCATGAAATTCCTTAGCTGAGTATTCTGAAAAGCACAAAAAATCACGGCCAACCCAAACAAGCTGTGAAATGACTAATGGCTTGGGCTTTAATCATCTGACCTGTCCTTTGAGAGAACATGACTTGGTGTGCATCTTTACTGTGACACATCTCTGGAAGTTTATGGGACATCAAGCATATCTAGTTAGCAATTAAACAGTTTAAATTGCAACATGAAATGCTAACATCTCTTCCCGCCTGGGGGGGTTCCTGTTGCGAGGTAGCTGATACCTTTCTAAAATAAATATTGAATGTTGAGATGTTTAACTAGCATAAAAATGTCAGCTGCAAAGCTAATAAATGTGAAACATTTAAATGGATAAGGCCAACAGTGAAACAAAACTATGAATTCTTCACAAAGTGTCTTTTATTGTCCTAGAAAGGAAGAGTCTTTTATATGTTAAGGTTGGACTAGCAAAATCTCACCTTCCAGTTTTTCCCTGAGCTAATTAGACAGAAGCTGGATGCTACTCAGGCTTCTGCTGCTCACAGAAGCTCATTTCCAAACCTTTGTAATGTGATGTAAAATTCTTCTTTTAAGGAAATTGAAAGCAAATTGAAGCAACAGCTTATTTTTAGAAACCTGCCTGTGTATCAGAAAACTAGCAAACAATGAACCCGGTACTTCTTTCTCACTTGAACAGAAGGGGTTCTCCTCATTAGCCTCAGTGCTGTCTAATTCTAGACATTTTATTTTCTTGTTGCCTGCTCCTGAATGTAAGGTACTTATTCTGCTCCCACATCACTTGCATGCTGGGCTTAGAGTTTGAAGACTGATTCAAAGTCCACTGATGTCAAAGACCTTTTTGTGTTAATTGCAATACATTTTGCACAAAACTGAAATGTAAGGTACTGTTCATTAGAAACATAAATTGACAGGAAATTAATAGTTTCATCTTCAGAGTAGGAAGCCAGGGGGTGTGTGTTCTATCTGTGACTTGTGAAAGAAAGTAAGACTTAGGCAAGTCTGGTTTATGGATAGGGCAGAGGTAGAGAGGGATTTATACTACAACCAAAAATATATACAAGGGTGTTTCTTCATGAATGTAAGGGCACTGCACTTCACACTACTACTTCATGCCTTCTCTTTATTTGTGTCTGTCATCAAAATGGTTCCAAGCCATGTGTTTTAAACTTGCTTGGTGTTTTGCAGACAACTATAAATATCACTATTTTTATTATTATCTTAAAGAAAGCTTATGCTTAAGCTTCTTTTCTTTCATGTCATTACTTTAATTCTTCCTCATGATGTTGGTAATTATTTTGCCAGGAAGGCATAATCCTTCCCAAGAATGCATATCTGTTCAGAATTAGTTGTGCAAGAAGGTCAGACAAATGTCTGTTGCGCCCAGACCCCAAAGTCATGTGATTTTCTGGACAATTTGAAGTATTGAAATTGAAAGGGACAAAACCTAAATTTGAGCTCTTATCTGCCATTACCTGTTTTCTTCTCCGTCAGATGAATTTAAATCCTTTAAGATGACATCTCAGAAGTAAACATATGTTTATTTTTAGGGAGCTGGCTATACAGTTTATTGAATGAACCATGTAACAAGCTTAGTAGGAAATAGAGATAGATATAAAACAGAGTACATAATTTAATAAATGCTGTCACTAAGGGGAGAACAAACATTATGACATGAACACAGTAGAACAGAATTCTGAGGAAAGAAGAATTGTAGTAGTCCATGTACAGCAGATTAACAATAAATATCTGATTATTGGGTTTGCAGATGTTTGTGCTAATGGTTCAGAGTCTGATTCAGTATCCATCCAAGTTAATGGAAGTCTTTATTTAATTTTCATTGGATTTTGATTAGATTTTGCAAATAGATTTTACATACATACAGGGTTTTTCAAAGGCGGATACTAACAAAATAAATTAAATTCCAAGAATCAGTCCTTTTGCATGTGCAAAGTGTGTTGTTCCATTGAAGTCAATAGAGATGTCAGTTTGTTTCACTTAGGAGCAGAGCAGGTTCACAACCTGTTGCTCTGTTCAACTAGAGAGTGTTGTTCAAGTATATTTCTCTATATTCAGGTTCTTTGTATTTACTTTCCTTGATGAATCATGATGTGGAACACCTTCTTTCAAAGTGTTTTTGAACAAACAAATACATACACCCTGAGAACAGCAAGAACTTAAAAAGCTGCAGGTGGAAGCTCTCTAGGGAAGTAACTTTTGTACTGTAGATAACTAACCTAGAGTAGCTACCTAGTACTGTTTTCTGAATTTGTTACTTCTTTGTTGTTATCATCCTCTCTACTCTCTCATATGAGATGTTTTATTATCTTAATTATATGATATGAACAGAAAGAAGCTTGGGGTGGAGAAAAGCAGCGGGGAAGGGCTCCAAGGGTTTGAATGATTTATTCCTTTTTGCATCTCTAACTCTGCCACTTGTCTTGCAAAGCAAAGAGACTTCCATGATAAGGGAACTATTTCTGTCACTTCAGTGCTACAAAAGTAATTTTGCATAATTTTATCTTCATAATTTTATAGCTTTCTTTATTAGGGAAGAAAATAACAACTAAAATGTTAAATGTTGCAAAACACTATCAGGTGGTGTCATTCATTTAGAGGCTCACACAGAATAGGTGGATGCCTTCTCTATTTTTTGGTGCTTACTGGAGAAGCAGGTATTTAATGAAAGACAAATGAATATGATTTACTTAAATATACTCATGCTTTTAATGAAAGGGTCTAAAGCTTTCATATATGAATGAATATAGTGTTATACACAGGGGCTGCACATATACATTTCTTTCAATCCCAAAGGTCTGTGAAATGGTAGTTGTTTAGTAGCATGAAGCAAAGATATCAAAAATCCCATGTTCAGTTAGTGTTTTGGAAAAGCCCAATGTGGACCGTAGTTTTGAGAATCTGAAGCTCTGAATATTATATCATGAGTGTTATAAGGATAACATTATATTGCTTGTTGCGTAGACCTGTCAAGGGCCTTTAAAATGATAAGCTATTAAATATACAACTTAGTTGCTTTCCATATTCTTAATATTCTTAATACTTTCCCCCTGTAAAGCATATGCATTAACCCTTTATTTTTTAAAAGCAAACTCCTAGTACTTTACTAGTCCACACAAAAAGGTTTGGTATTTGCAATTTCTAATATATCTTTAAAACAACCTTTCTGTTTCCTTGCTATTGTGAGGACTTTGCATGGCAAAGAGTAATCACTTCTATTTAAGAAGGTACTTTACAGAAACAACTTATTTCTTGGCTTGCAGTGACAGCCAAAAACTAGTTAGTGCATCATGGGACTATTTCACATTGAAGGCTAAAGATTTCACAAGCAGGAATGATGAATAAAACGCTGGAATATCAGGAATGCATATTGAAGGTTGTGTGGTTGTGGTAAATGTGTATTGTCTATAATCAATGGTTTGATTTTGTTAAAAACACTAAAATTCTGGTAGGATATATTGATTTAATATTTCCTCCTTTTGTGGACAGTGATGTTTGAGAAGTGACATAGTCCATTATATTCATGTATTAACAAGGAACAGTCTTATGACTGGTAAAATCAGCTTAACATGCTTCAGGCACTGAATGAACATGCAGCTATTGAAATAATGAATGCTGGTTTAAACTTTTGCTTTCCTTTGCCAGTTCTGGAGTTGCAATGTGTTTAATGAGATGAACAAATAACTTTGACACAGTTGCAGTGCAATGTGTTTTCCTCTTTCATTAACTGGCAATGAATAAATGTTGGGGGAAATGTAAAATAAAGTTACAAATAATGTATATACAAAATAGCTTCTACAATGAAGCTTTGTTGTCAGGTCTTGGGAATTATGCATTTGTGGTGGTTACACAAAGGGGCAACAATGTATAATAGTTGTGGCAACATTGTAATCTCATATTAACATTTCAGAATTCTAGAATGTTACATTTCACCTGATGGCCTTGAATATCATGCATTTATATTTCTTTTTCTCCCCTTGCAAGATGAGCTTAATATCTATTATTTTACTAAACATTAAATTCAAGTATCAAGAGACACACACCCTGAGCTTTAAGCTATGACTTTACACTCACTGGTCTTTTCTTCTGGTGATGCTGATCATTGATGGAAATGAACTAAACTAGGCCTGCTTTGGTCACTGTGGTAAAGAATTCTTCCTGTTTCTGCCCTGAGATAATGTTTTCATTCCTCACAATGATGAATTCTGTGTAGAATGCTTCCATCACAAATGCAAAAAGAAAACAGATGTGTTTACATTGTCTCCATGGAGACAAAAAGACACAAGCTAAATTCACACTAGCATCAGGGAGAAGATTCCCCCTCCTTTGTCTTTCAGAGATGGAGAATTGCAGGGAGAATATTTGAAGCAAACCAGACAGAATTCTCTGGAGACTGTTTTTCCCCCTTGTCTCTCCAGCAAAGGATTCTTTGTGTGGTCCTTCAGCAATGATTCCTTAATGTGATTCCTTAATCCATCCTGTGATGGGTGTTTGTAGTTCCACTAGGAATTCCGTAAGAGTTTAAAATATTCTAATTTGTATTAACATTTTAAGTAATGATGAACAGGTAATTCACTACAACTTGTTCATTCATTGTCTCAAACATACCAGTTATTTCAATTTATTCAGTGAGCACATGTTATTAGTTGGGAACATTCAGGAGATGAAATGGAACCATATGACATTCCTTCTGTTCCTTGTTTGGAGGACCACTAACTAGTTTCCATAGATATTAATTGGAAAATATTTTTCTGCCATATTTTTATCCCTTTGCACTTGTCTGTTTTCATGAATCTTTGCAGTCCACCACTGTGTTTCTCAGAGCAACTGCAGTCTGGCCATACGACACATATGACAGAGTTCATTGTGAATGTTTCGAGGCTCATAGTGACTGGGAAAGGGAGAAGTCTCTTCCCTTTTCTGCTCTTTCTCTGGAGACCATGATTTGTTTACAAGTGACAGAGAGCTGAATATATCCTTATAAAGTGAGGCAGTTTTTTAAATAAATAATGTGAAACAAAAGAGCAAAATGTGAGTATGCATAGATACTCACACTAAGCCAAATAAGTTTTTTTCAGTTCGTATGTATGCATTCAAGCTGTTATTTAGGAATATGTTCCCTAAACTACAGCTATTTTCAAAAACCTTCATCTAATGGACAGACCTTTTTTTTGTTAGTATTTGGGGGAATTAAAAAAATTAAACTCTAAAGAGAGAAACAATGCTGTGATGTCTTCAAATTTTCTGAAAAAAGATTCTTTTAATAAAATTTTTATTCTCAGTTTTTAGGTTAAATGTGCCTTCCAAACATGCATGTCAGTGCATTCCATTGAGAAACAGTGCACAGCCATGTCAAAATATCTATTTTTTTATTGTTTTAAAAGCCTAATCATTCAATTAAACAGCAAAAATAACAGTGACTTGGATGACAAATCCCATAGTGAAAGTGAATAGCAGAAAATAGAGCAGATGGTGGGGGAAGAATCCAGAAGCAGGCATGAGTTCAACAAAACATGTATTTCAAAGAATTCTTCACAGAACATGAGGTGAATGAATGATTTTTTGAAGAAAAAAAGATAGCATGCTCAAGTTGTTAAATACATGTAATACCTCCGGGTCTCATTGTAGTTTTAGTTTAGCTTTAGTTACAATATTAAAGAGCTAAATGAGTAACCTCATGCAAGCAAACATCCCATTTAATGAGAGGCTGCCATTTGTATACATAAAATTGTTCTTGTGCATAAGTATTTACAGAATCAAGGCCTTAAACACCATATATGTGAAGTCTCCTCTTTGTAAGAATATTCAGCAGAGAAAATATTCATAAAAGGTGTCTGAAACCAGAATTAACAAGGCTTCTTCCTCAAAAATTTGCTATCAACAGCCAGGAAATTGTTTTTCTGACTGATCAGAGTACCTATCTTCTACACACTCTTGGCTTTTTTGTCAAAGATCATCAGATATTCCCCTAAATTTAGGTTTGCGTTTTCATGGTGGTTTCTCCCACAAATTTTAATTTAAATATTACACATTCCAGTCATCTCTGTGAACCAATGAACTGTAATTGAACTTAGTTTTCTATAGTATGTGATTTTTTGGGCTTCCTGTGATGCACATGGAAGTTCAGTCAGAGGGATGACAGATGCAATGTAGTAAACATAGTCTGGGCTGAACTCAGATCCACAGAGGAGAATGAGGCCATATGGAGATTGTTTTTCTTTTTTCCTTCTTCAAGTATAGTATTTTGAAAAGCAGTTTTATAGAACATTTTTTCATCTTTACCTTTTTGTTGGTGATAGGAAATCATTGTTTATCAGTTGTATACCATAATATCTCAGATTTAAAATGGTAGTTTTTAATGTTGAAACCCAAACCGAAATTAAATAGCGGAAGAGTTATTTTTAATCTTGTTGCTAGACTAAAGAAAATCTTACTGGAGTCGATATTAAAATCGTGAAAGATATCTTGGTGTTTCTGCCCTGTGAAAAATGGAAACCTTGTGTGGGTGGTATGATTTCTTCTGCCAATTTCTGTGATGTCTCCACAGACATGAAAAAGGTGAAACTCAAAGAAACCTCAAAGAAAATAAGACCTACCCATGGCTTCATTATGTACAATGCTTAGAGTTATCTCTCTGCCTGCATTCACTGTCACTTCTTTTCTCTCCCATCCTCCCCTGTATTTCAAAAGTCTTTTCATGATATTGCAAGCTAACATCATGGTATTTTGGATTTCACAGTTGTACCTCAAGGATTGAAGCCTTGTTGGATTTGTTGCCTAAACTTAGATGTTTCACAAGCTGGTTTCAACTTATGCTAGCTTCATTTTCAAGGCAGTTCTCTATACTTCAGGGGTAACTGAACACAAGTCTAGCATGTACAGGGACAACACATACACACGTATTGGAATTAGTTCTGCAGTGTAGAGCTTTAGGATGGCTACATTTATGTCTAGTGTGGAAGAAAATGCAAAACCTTGTTCTATATACTTTGTGCTGTAAAATCAAATTTGTGCTTTTGTGCTACCAAGTAACTTGCATTTCTGCAAACATTTTGTCACATCACAAGATTTAAACTAAAGCTTTAGATGTTTTTTATTCATGGGGTCTGCACTAAGCTGGTGGGGAAGCTGAAAAAGAAAATCTGTCCTAATAATTTTTCATTAATTTAGATCTACCACTTTAAGTTGTTTGCATAAAACCCCATGGCAGATTTAATAAATAGCAGATTCAAGATACATTATATCCTAGTTTTGTTATTCCAGTCACAAGTTGCCAACTTCTTCCTGTATGATACCTCGGTCTTATTAATGAGGCCTTCCAACTTTTGTCGTCATCAGCAGGTTCTGTTGTTTCATTCCTCAGTCTTCTGCTGTGAATATTAATGAAAATATGAAATGGCCAGTCCAAAACTGGAGCTTTTGTGAACACAGATCAACCTTTTTAGGCAGCTCCTCACCAGTCCAATTTATCTCCATCTTTGCTAACTTTAGTAATAAGATATTTCTGATATGGCATTTTATCAAATGATCTCTTGCAGTTTTGCTAGATTAAGTCTGCTGTATTCTTCTGCTGTATTTCCTTAGACCACCAGTTACCTTAGGAAAAAGATACTGGATTAGTCTGGCATGATCTACTGTTGCTAAATCCATATTGTATTTTAACTCACTCCCATAATTCCTGTATCTTTACTTACCTCTTTTCTTCAACCTTTGTTCTAAAGCTCAGTTCAGTGATTTTTCAGGGGAGCCATTCCTAAATGCCACGTGGACACCACCTTCTTTTTCATTGTGAACATGCCTACAGCAATTGTGGATTGTCATATTTTCGTTTCTGTACAGTTAGATATTTGAAGTGAGAAAATGAATTGTGAATGTGTTTGTCCTCCATTTATTTCACTTTATTCTCCCTGTTCTTTGCCCTGATGATTGGCCAGTTGGCTGTCTTGTTTCTTTCTCCACTTGAAGGCTGTTGCTTCTTATTTATGACTGGCAGCTTCAGGCCTCGAGTTGGTGCTTATTGGATTTACTTTCATGTCTTGCTTAATCTCTAGGGGAAGCTTCCAGCTGGCTGATCTCCTCATCTTATTATGTTGCAAGAGCTAAGCTGGTGCATATTCTTTCTTTCCAAGGGCTTCTGTAGAAATCAGGAGAGCAAGGCAGCTCCCTATAGACCACAACTTGGGAATTGCTGTTACAGGAGTTTCTCAGGCTTTCACAGAGCAAGGAGATAATGACAAAAAAGAATCCTGAGCCAGCACCATTCTGATGATCTGCAGACTAAGTGTTTAGAGTTTGGTGTCTTGTATTGTTCTGAAAGGCAGTGACTGTGCCAGGAAAGAAAACAATACAGCCTATGCTGGTGGTTCTCTTCAGAACAGGTATCCTGAATAATTTTTTTTTTTTTCCTGTGCTAAGCTCAGACATTCTCTCTTTGCATTGCAAAAACGGCAGAGATTTCAGATAATTAAAATCCCATTGGCATCTTGAGAGCTCTTCTACTGTATTTAACACTGATTCCAGTGAGAGTGGTGCTGGGGAGAGAGATGAAAACAAGGGTTCCAAACCAAGGCTCAGCCCAAATCCAGAATCCTGCACAATTTACTCTCTGATCAAAGGGGGGTTTATTCCTTTTGTCTTTTGTTCATGCTGACTAAAATACTTAAATAGTATTGTTTAGTCCAGTGATCTGGGTTTGAAGTACAATCCAAATACGTTTTCTGATATGAAAGATACATTTCAACTTCTGTGATTTCATCTGCTGTTTTTAGAGTATATGCACTGGGACTTGTAGCTTTAAGAACATGAGTTACAGACATGAAGCAGTAAAAAGATCAGTTGCCAAAAACCAGAAGGATAGTGACAGAGTATTAATGGAGCTGTATCCTGAGGCGATGCAGAAATATTTGGAATTCACTGTTGCACCAAGGCAACCATGTCATTGCAATGTTTTGACTTGTGCTTACATTTGTAGGTCTTTATTGGATGGAAGGTATCAGACCTCTGCATGTTTGTGTAAATTTTCTCTGCTGACTGAGCTAATTGGGATTTCATTGAGCCAAAAGGTCACTTCTGTGTCACATTTTCTGTCCCATGATATAGTTTACTGCCAGCCATGTTGTAGGCATCTACTCTGTAGCTGAGTGTTTCCCCTTGGAGGGGAAGTGATTGAATGACATCCAGTAGAAGGATAAAAGCCAAGGTTAGAGGCACTGCAGATCTGTCTGAAGATGTGCAGTTGTCATGTTCAGACTCTTTTCTAGGTGTCTTGTTTAGAGAGAGACCTAGAGAGATTGGGGACCTACTGTGAACATTCAAGTTTGTACACGTGCCCTTGTTTTGGACGAAGTTTTCAAATGCTTGCTTCTGCATAGGTAAGAGAAACAGTCACCTTAAGAGTTTAATCTAAATTATATTTGACAAAATACACCAGATTTTTAAATAACATTGTGATCAAAATGAGAACAGGAATTTTTATTATGAGACTACAGGAACAAGAAACAGAGATTAGACAATTACATCAAAATCACTGAATTCTGTAGTTATGCCAAATGCAGTTCAGTGGCAACAAGTCCCTGCATGTGTTCACCACATTCAGAGAGGCCTGACCAGTTTATTCCTCCTACCTAAATAAGGACATCTTTCTTTCCTCGGCCAGCAGTTATCAAACTAGGGATGAACTGTAAGTAGGATCATTTCTTCTTCCCTTGTCTGGTACTGATAATGTACTTGTGTTGAAGGCCAGTCATCTTGGAGTGAATCCATTCCTCCTCAGAAGTGCTGAGCCTTATTCTCATCCCCTCGCTTTTTATGAGAATATAATGCCATTAATTTTGAAGAAATTATGCTTGGTCTATGTGCAGGTACATGAGACTGCAGAAAGGTATGAGTTTCTCAGCCTGGTGACAGGCATGTGAAAGTCACCTAGATGTCACAGCATACTGCTTTCAGTCTTTTACAAGCTGTACATGACTTGGCATTGTGAGCACAAAGGTGCTGGTTTTGGCTCTGCTTCTTTGGCTCTTCTCCTGTAATAGCTAGCCAGCTAGCATCCCTCAAGTAGATGATTTTCAGCCTCTGCCTTTCCCTTAGGTCAAAGTGACGCAGGCTCTGGGATGGTGCTATATGTCTCCTTCCATAGCCCCTCGGGTCCTAATTATAGTTCCTTAACATTAGGCCTCCAGCCAGCCAGCAGCTATCAGCTCTGAGGTATGCCAGCTAGAGTTTCCCTTCTGCTCTAGACTCTGACTCACAACTGCCTGCTGCATCTGGCTTAGATGTTGGGCCCCCTCCTTACACTGGGCCATGATCACAAGGATCTGTTAATCCTTAAATTAGTCAGGGATGCTGGAAAATTTGAGTATCCTGAGAGGAAAGTGGGGATCTATTTGGATTTCAGTTGGGTGCTCCTGTGGCATGGTAATTCCAATTTCACAGTGGTGCAGACAAGTAAAGAAAATTAAGTTTGGATTTCAGCAAGTATTTGCAGACCTACTTTTTGCCAGGTCGGAAACTCATTCCACGTTTTAAAAAGTAAATAATAATAAGAAGGCTATATTAATATTACATATTTTCCATAAAGTTGCCAGGGGGCAGAGCTCATCTTTATCTCCCACAGGAGAGCAACAAAAGCAGATGTGGGGAATGTAAAGAATTGAAAGGGGTGGGAATTTTTATTTATTTTTTTTTTATGGTGCCATTTGCTTTCAGAACCACACAGATGACTCTGGCCCAGGCTGTAAAAGTGTTGCTAAAGCAATAGGCAGGCAAATGGGGACTGAAGCAGGGGATGGAAGAGAATGGAAGTTATTACTAGCTTGCTGCAGACCTCCCATGAGAGTTAACGCAAATAACCTTAGACCTGGATGCTCAGTGCCCCTGATTCACATGCCCCTGATTTCAGCAGGAGTCAGACAAATAAGCAGTTTTGTCTGGGCTGAGCACAAATCTCTGGGTTATACTTCTCTTTTTGTAAAAGGGGGATGGAAGCACTGTCCTGCCATGCCAAGGCATTGAGGATAAACATAATGAAGGCGGTTAGGATTTTGTGCACTGGTCACATTCATGTATTATAAGACCTGAAGTGGCAAGTGTGACTTCTGCAGTATCAAATTTATTAGGAATGGAGAAATATAAGGCAATCCCTACAGTATGTGGTACTGTAATCTGACAATTTTGCAAAGAGTATTATGCTTAGGTGTCAAGACTACTTTAGACATAGTTAAGTTCTCTTTTGCCTCCTCTGCTGTGTGCCAGTGTGGAAAAGGAAGGGAAAGTGCAAAGTGGCAATGCTGCTAATAGTGGAGCAATGACATCAGGGGAAGCTTCTGGAGGGATCCTGAGCTGAACCAGACGCTTCCATGTTGTGAAATTCTCCTGGCCTTTGTTCTCAAGAGCCTGTCATGTCTATAAACTGAGGAGAGAATAGACTAGAACTTCTTTGCACCTCCTTTACTTTCCAAATGGGCATTTTTCCCTTCTGTAGCTTACTTAAAGGACAGAACAGTTTAGCCTCGGTATGGAGTCAGAGTCAGTATTTAGACTGACTTCATCTGTATGTGCTGAAGAGTTACTTGAGCTGCAAAGCTTTCCCTGTGTGTGTGTGCGTTGTGTCAAAGCTAGGTGGTAAAAGGCTGGATAGCATGAGGTAAGTGTTTAGAGAGCTAGCTGACATCCTGAAAATTACCAGAGACCCTCTCTTGAAACCACTTACATCCTTGTGCAGGGCTGACTTTCATTTCAGTTGCCCAAAACCCCCTCGCAGAGCTGGGGAACATGACTCTCACACACCTCACATGAGCTCTGTCAACTCCATTGTGGGTTACATAGACAAGACCTGCATTCTTCACCTCTGAGCTGGTGGTTTGCAGCCATGTGGGACAGGGCAGGTGGAAGTGTGCTGAAGGTTGGGGGTGGGTAAATGAGGAAATGAAAGAGACTTGTTCTTCAGCAAGAATTGTATTATTTGAAACTCTTACTTAGATGATGAAAGAACTGAAAGAAAATTACATGTGTTTTAGTGTCCTTTTAGGAAACACTGTAGAATTAAATTAAACAATATTATTCCTTTTGGAGAGTTCGATATGGTGATGTTTTGTTCTGTTTAAAAAAATTAATGCAGAACGCTGCTACTCCACATCGAATTCTGTAGATTCTTGGAATTACATCTATATAACTATTAACTTTCTGTAAAGCCTAGTTTGTTTAGATTTTTTCCATAATGCAAGTCTTGCCTGAAACTCAAAGGATGGGAAATATATATGCATCAGAAAGTGAAATAATTTCTAGATGGAAAAATATAGCAGATTAGCAGAGATTATTTTTATGTTGACATATTTTAAATGCCTTATTTCCTGTATTTCCTTTAAGAAGATAAATTTAAAATGGCTGAAAATTTTCAATGAGTATCTGACAGAACAAGGCTGTAAGGTACCCCTCTGCTGAGGAATTTGTTAGTGCTTGTGCTGGCCCTTTGCACAAGAATCAATCCCCTTGTCCCAGTGAAAGATGTCAGTGGTGACTGGTCTCACTGTCATGCTGTACATACAAATAAATGCAAACTTGAGGAGTGGGTACTACCTCCTCTTCAAGGTCAGGGCTTTCTCAAGGTTATTGACGCTTCTAGTTGATTTTGTAAGATAACATAATAAATAAGTCCGCAAAGCCAGTTAGTCTAGTTAGCTACAGCTGTGGCTGGAGTAAGTTACAAATCCTCTTTTCAACTTGCAGCAAAAGTGTTTCAATTAAATCTGCACCACCAGAGGTGACAATGGTTTGGGGAAGGAGAAATAAGCTGCCAACATTTAACTGTAATTGGCAGCTTCAGCAGAGAGGCCAAGGGGTAAATGAGCTACCCAGAGTAAATTCCCTTTTCACCTGAAAAAGCTGTTCTTCCAATGAATGATTGGGCCTCCCTGTCCGGGGACTCAGTGTGGGTTACGATCACATGCTTCTGCCTGTACTGTGCTTGTTATGTAGATAAACAGAATTTATGGTCTCCAGGGCTGTCAATCTGGCTTCTTTCAAAAACACATAAACGCCTGATCCCAGTCCCAGGGAAACTGATAGGAATCATTCAATTGGCTTTGGGTCAGGTTCAGTTTCCACAGCCTGCATGTTGTACACCTCACTCAAAAATCTTCTGTGTTGGTTCATTGATTTGAAAAGCTAGTGTTTGTGTTCATAAATGCAATACAATAGTATATTTTTGTTCTGCAAGGTGCTGAAAGCCATCAAGTGTCCTGTACTTTTCTGAGACCTGTGGTTGCTCAGCATTCTGGAGGACTGAGCCCTGACAGGATACGAGACATGAATAAAGTTTTTTGTTTTGGAAAGAATAAGACACAATTTGAAGATACTTCTACCCTCCACACCCCCCACCTCCTCCTTTGTAAAATACTGATATTAATTGGTACTTGCTGGAATGTGTTTCTTGCAGTCATTTCATTTTGCATTGCTTTAATTGTAACTTTGTTCTGATGCAAGGTTTTGTTTGTTGTCTGTACATAAGCTTTTATGATGTCTATGTAAACTTTTATGATGAGGTTTGCTGTAGCTCTAGTATGGAGCTGCATTCTGTTTTTCCACTCTGTTCTCCTTTGCTTAGACTCACTGTGCTTTCCTTCTGGAAAAGTGAAACCAATGAAAGCCATGTGTTGCTCTCAAAAAGATTCCCGAACTACAGGATTCGAAACCTTCCTGCACTCCAGACTTTGGCTCTGCCCTTAAAGAAACCACACAATCCACATGAAAGCATATGTCCTTAAGTAAAATCATGTCAGGGGAAAGTTTGCAAGAGATAAATCCTCACTGTGCCTATCTTGACAGTCTGCCCAGGCCACCCATTTCATGTTTAAATAGTCATTTTAACTGAAACATGTAAAGTATTTCCACCTTTTGAAAGCTGTTAGTTTACCTGGTTTTGGTTAAGAGGAATGACAGAAATAAACTGTCTCAACAGTTCACCAAAGAAGGCAGTCTGTGTGGCCAGAGATCTCTTGTTCCAGAAGGCTATTCATTACGCCTGTAAGTCTCAAATGGCTCTGCAGTTAGTGACCTCCTTAATTCTTTTTCCTTCATTTGTTTTCTCAGCTTCTTCATAATGAGCAATTGCTAGAGGTGTCAGTGAACACATTTTGCCTAATTATGAACCATTCCAAACATTGTGGATTGGAAAGTTCTGTTCTTGCCTTCAGTGTTTTGGGGAAAGACTTGGTGGAGAGAAAAGCAGAGCAAACAGAGTGGGATATTTTACAAGGAAAGGCGCAGTGTTAATTGAAGAGAGAGAGGGGAAATGGGGAGTAATGTAAAGAAAACTCCTGAAATGCTTTGGAAATTTAAATGTATTGAACCCAAAATCCATGTCTATAGGAGGTGAATGTTATCATCATATTTGTACCGAGGGACACATAGGATATGGGGAAACTATGGACAAATCACAAAGGGACATTAAGTGCTAAGACTCCAAGCTTTGCAGCAACAAGACCTTGGATGTCCATCTGCCCAGTGTAGCTGGGTATGTACTCAGGGTATGTCTGCACACACTTTTGCAAACAGATGTAAGTTTCCTTTGTGATATAGGCTGTCCAGGTTTGAGTTAGCTCTAACCATCAGCTGCACAGTCATGGTGCTTTAATTAATAAGCTTAGCCTGCTTTAGTTCTGTCTACATGACTTCTTTTTCAGAGTCAGTTCATATTTAGTTGGTCTCAAGTGCAAGTAGGATTTGCTCTCATGTCTGCAAAAGGCTTTATAGATCTATCTTTAGCTAGGCTGCCTGAAGCATCTGCCTAGCAGCCTAATTAATAAAAAAATCTAGTTAATGAGAGATGCCAGAAAGGTTATATATGCTTCTGAATCAGGACTTGTATACTCTTTCTGAACATGAGGGAAGCTTCTCTTTGTGAATGAGGTTCACAGTTCTGAAAACTGTCCTGAGTCAGATGATCTGAAAATGGGAATAGGTCAACTTTTCTAAGTACTTCCAAAAGAGATGGTGTGGTTGGCAATTCCACCTTATCTCCCACAAGACAGCTCTTCAAGTTAGCGTGGTTACCCAGATACCAGATAGTGAAAGGTTACAGAAGCCTTAGGCTGCTTTATTATATGCCAAACGTGAGCTCATATTAATGCTTCCCCCACACTCAGGCCAGAAAGCTGTAATGGGTTCCTTTTTAGCTTCTTTTTTACATAAGCTGAAATCAGATGTTACCCAGAATAGCAATCTCCAAACAGTGTCCGCACCTGTTGCATAGCTGAGGACCCAGTTAGCGCTATTTAATCTGTTACTGTTCCCAAGAAGATCACTACTTGCATACCTAACAGGATGTCATGCTGTTAGGTCTAGAACTCCAGGGACTGAAGCACATTGTTTTCATGCTGCTATGGAAGATCAGTTGTTCAAGTCAAATCTAGCAGTTGCCTAATATATGTCTTTTTTTTTTGCCAACCATAACAATTTAACTTAAATTGATATGGGTGACTTTATTATGTATTCATAGCTAAGTTAGGCTGTCGCGTCTCTGTTTACTGCACTGCTGTTTGCTGACAGATGGGGGAAATATGCTGAATTGATACAGTCAAAGAAGCTGCTGACAGTTATATTTCTAGTGCTAAGATTAGAAGGTAAGAATATACCAGTTTATGTTAATACATAACACATTGGGAAGCCAGATAAGTGGAAAACTTGGCATAAAGTTATTCTTTGTATGTTAATCCCTAAAAGGTATTTCATCTTGTATGATATTTTTTCTTAGTTTGGAACCATCTCTTTCTTTATAACCTGTTAATAAGTTATTTCGTATGTGATTCCAGACATCTAAATTCATTCTCCTTTACCATCCAGAATGAATCAATATTTGGAATTTACAAGGCCTCTCTAATGGACTCAGATTTTGCAACTTGTCAAGAGGAATTTTAGGTTAAAATGGTGCAATATCTTTGACAATATAACCTGTGTTGTTAAGGCTTATGCAGTCCTTTCCAGATGATTTTTAATTCTGTTGTGGCAAGATACCAAGTGACTATTCAATCCATTAGAATCTGTTTATTTAATAAGGACAAACTGGAAGAATTGTTGACAATAAGCTTGATTTCAAGTGCAGCTCTTGCAGTGGTTAGGAACTCCCCACTTTCAGACTGGAGACTTAATCTCAGCTATAGGTTGCGTGAGAATACAGTGTCATAATTTCAAAAAAAAAAAAGGAATTTTAAGATAGCTGTATCTTAGTTATTAAAGGAAGAAGAGATCTTAGTTTACCTTGAGTGAGGAGAAAAATAGATCATTACATATGTGATATCGAATGAAATCTTGTGCAGTTCAATATTGCACTCACCAACAGCACTTAGCTGTCTAGTAGATCACTGGGATTATAAATCCACTGAATATGGTTTATTACTGCTGCAATCACAGGAATGGACATTACTACCATTAATGACAGGCTTCTTGGTACATTAGCTGCTCCTTTTGGTTTTTCTTCTGACCATTAACTAATGAGTTTGCCTCTGTCTGCTGTCAAAAGATGACTTTTGGGGATGCCTAGGGCATTGCTGAGGTACAGCATTTTGCAAGCTACCAAGGTTTTTGTTATTTAATAAAGAACAAATGATCAGAAAATAGGGGAGAAGAGATAGAATCAGATGAAATTTAAACAAAAAGAAAGTAATTCTTTTAACTAGTTCAGTCACCTAAACAATGGCCTTTGAAATTCACCAACCACTGTTTGGTTTATTTTCATCTGATGTGTTCACCCTTCCCAGGAAGCAAATGATACACATGTATTTTGAACAACTGACCTACAGAGAGGCCATTACTTCTGCAGACACTATCAGCTTGTCTTACTTTCAGGACTACAAAGACCCAAAGAAAACACAGATCATGCTTTATTGGTTCTAGCGATCTATGGCATCTCAGTTCCAAGACAACAGTGGGACCCGGTCTCGATAACCTCGATAACAAGAGAAAACAAAAGCCTTATACATTGTTTCTGCTGATATAAGGAAAGTAGCTCTTTTAAAAATGAATACATACATCCAAAATGACTTATGGTCAAACTTGGCTGTCGTTAACTTCTCTTGCCACCTACTGTTCACTTGAACTTGGCTATTTCTCCTGCTAATATAGCATGATGAGATCTGTTTGTTGTTGCACAATGGCCTATGATTCTTTTCAAGCTTTAGCCAATTGTGTAACAAAATTAACATTTTTGAATTCACACTTCACTCGTCTCCATCAAAACATTTAAATCAAGTTTAAATAGATTTTTAAATGCCTAACTGATTTGCTCATTACACTCAAAGGATGGAGCTGGATGCAGCTGGTAGTCTAATTAACAGATTGTTCTCAGAGATACAGTTTATTAAATATACTATGTTCATATCTTTTGTTCTGATGTTTGCACAGTAGAAACAGAAAAACACTATTCATTAAGCCTAATTCTAAAAGAAAATTCACAAAAACTCTTCAAAATCTCAGTCTAATCTAATTTAACAATAATGAGGAAGCTTTTAACCAAGAAAATAATTCATGATGTCTGGAGGAGACCTTGTGTAGGTAGCAAGTTTTCATACTGTTTGTGAAGATGAGCAGACACAGCTTTTTATCCAGAACACTGAAGCACAAGAAGAGATTCTGCATTATTCTAGGGATCACTTAATCCACTGTTAGTTGAAGTTTGCCTTTCAACCTATAAAGTTTAAAATTTACTAGTTAAAAATTTGAGAGGGATAGAAAAGGAGGATTGCTTTTTTTTGTCTAATTCAAAACTTCCTGCTTTGCTTTTCCTTTCTCAACAGATTTACTTCATGTCACTTCATAGACACGTATATAGTTGCCTTTCACATTTCCTATTATCTGTATTTTCCATTCTGTCCTTTCAAACATTTTGTGTAAGGACCTTCTTTGTGATTGCTATAGGCTTTAATGTACAGTTCATTGATTCTCCAGATCTCTCCAAATTTAATTTTAAAGCACATGTTTTCTATTGTGATTATACTAGTTCTTGCTGTTCTGTAATTAAGAGCCACTAATCATGTCACATTTTACTCCACAAATGGTCTCATTTTTTTACTTTAGACTACTTACAGAATAAGTTACTCATCAGTAAGAATAAAGTAAATGAGTTTGCCTATGCAGTAACCAAAATGTAGCTGCAGCTCTCAAGGGATTACTGGATCCAGTTTTAAAGTGGCTGGGTAGGACTATTGCTTATACACGATGACTGTTAAGAATTTACCTAGCATCTCAGATGACTATTGCTGACTGTGCAACATTTGGTACAATGCATGTAGCAGCTGAGTTGCTTGCAGTACTTAAAGTTAGGTAGAGTATGTGTAATGAAATCTTAGTTGTGTCAATGAGTCCTGTCTATCTGCACCAGAGTCTGTTTTAAAATCTGTAGAATACAAATCTGTGCTGGGATAAAATTTGCCTGAGTTAAGAAAAGAAGTGCAGCATTCCACATTGATCTTTAATACAATGAGTCTTTTTATTTAGTTTATTAGCCAAATTTCTGAATGCATGTCAGTGCATTTGTCTGAGATAAACAATGTAGGGTTACCTGACTGGGAATATTTTTAATGCAATAATTATTCTGCTTTCTCTCATGATAGTTCTCCAAAGAATTTCCCCTGCAGTATGAAAAATCAGCCAGAGCTCTTCTAAATAAGACTGATCTTAAATCTTCTTTTACTCATTCACAGTACAAGCTAGTGTGAGTTTTTAATGTCTGCAAACAACACTCAGTTAAGTATGAAATCTGAGTCTTTCACCCTAATCAATGAGATTAGTGGAAGCATGTGATCCTGACTGATATCTACTAATGTCAAGAAATGCTCTCATCACATTAAAATGCAAATAAAAGTAATTTAGGACCCAAGCTGCCATTAACTTCCTTTGTCTCTTGGTCTTTGTTACTTTCCTTTAACCTGTTGTCTTTTAATGACTGTGCTGGAGACCGTTCTTTTGATTAAAAAATATTTCCATTAATGGTTATAGAAAAGTATTCTGGTGGATACTGCACAAATACCTCTGTCTTTCAATAATACTTATTTCTTATCATTTGGAGATTCTTCCCTTTTTTCAGGTCTCAAGATTGCTGTAGTCAGAATTGAAACATGAAACAAGTAGCTTTGCTCTATTTTTATAATGTGATTCAAGCTTAGGCTGCAGTGTAACTTGTTTTCTTTCTACTGTTTTTGTTTCCCCCCTGTAGAAGTAGTGAAATCAAATTCAGTGTTCGTTGCTTGTCAGTGGTAAGCATGGCCCAAGATAGACAGACTGTCATGAGGATTCTGTTGTTAGCAGGATGCATAAAATAGGAATATCCAGAATGTTTTCACTGGTTACTTGCCAGAGACATATGACCACTGTTGATCAGCAGGCACACACACACGCACACAGATATGCATGTGTGTATGTATATATACACACATATATGCATAAAATATGGGCCTGCACTGCATAATCACTGAGCTGGTTGAAATCTAAAAGCCAAGTCCATACACAAATATTCTGATTGTTGTTTGTGGTTTTTTTTTTTTAAATACATCAATGAAAAACCCTGAACCTGGCAATAGTGAAATCTTTGGATTTGTAGTAAAATTCATCATTACAATGGACTTCACATTTTATTTTTAAACTTCACACATTATTCTCTTCACTAACACAGTGCTTTGCTGGTAATAACATGAACTGAAGAGGCACTATGGATGGAAATGTAATCCACCACAACAGAGGACCCACACATGGACCTAAAGCTATTTTAAATCCCTGTTTCAGGGCTTAATGATGCATAAAGCATTCTTTGGGCTCTCTCTGCTGGGACGATTTCCACTTGGCATCATTGTAAGAAATTGAGAGCTTGGGCTTTGGCCTGATAGTCTCATATGCAAGATGTCACAAACCTGGACACTGTCCATAAGGCAGAATTTAGACTGATGCAGCCATGTGTTGGCATTCAACTGCACTTACTACAGCAGGTTCATGGGGTGAGAGAGACATTTTAGAGCGACCACCATTCATTGAAATAATTCTGTTCTTTCAACTTCCAAGGCATGATTTTGGAGGATGTACAAGCTCTAAATATGATTATTCCGACACTTCATACAGTCTACTGCAAACTCTCTGTAGGCTCTTTGGGTTACTTTGGAATATTGTAAGTATGTATCATTTTACAGATTTGTAACAAGATGTTGATTTTTATAGAAAATATTTTAACAATGAAATACAGAAAAAGAAATTTCTTGTGAATTCAATAGCTGAAGGCAGGCAGGCTTTTTGAAACAAACCATGAGTATTTATATTGCCGTGTAAATGTCACTTTCAAAATTTCTAACTCTGG
This sequence comes from Haliaeetus leucocephalus, assembly GCF_000737465.1. Classification (NCBI taxonomy): domain Eukaryota; kingdom Metazoa; phylum Chordata; class Aves; order Accipitriformes; family Accipitridae; genus Haliaeetus; species Haliaeetus leucocephalus. The sequence continues at coordinate 10,226,933 of NW_010972709.1, read as the reverse complement.
TAAGATTACAGACAGAAATAAACAGTCACCAAAGAAACAATTGTGGTTTTTTGTTTGGTTGGTTGGGTTTTTTTTGAGTTGGCAGATAAATAGACTAGCAATTTTTCAAACTGTGCTGGGATCTTAGTGCAGCAATGCTGAACTCAGGTCTTATCCTATTCTGACTAGTGCTAGCATGAAAACATTTCTTACTCCTATTACATACTACTTTAGACTCAAAGTATCCATCCTGTCATGGAGTATGACCTGGAGCTTGATTGTTTCCAGTAGTGTGGCTAGCTGTGCAGTTGGATTACAGCTATAAGCCAACTTACAGTTCAGCATAACGTATCAGTTCCTTATTCAATCAATCTGTGCTGTTATTTACCTCTTTTTACTGAACTCTAGTGGTGTTTCACAGTGTCGTGTCATCCCCCCAGTGTCCCCCATCCCATTTATGTGGTATTCTTAATAAATTGGGAGAGATTAGTTCATTTAAGTTATTCAACTAGTGAAGGAAGAAGGGTATTATATGTGAATTGGCCAGGGTTCCCAATGGCTGTGTGGGTGCTGAACTCTAGTGATAGCCTATTTCTTGTGTGTGACAGTACACAGGTTATGGATACACAAGAACACTCTGCATAAGCAGCAGTGTTCTCGTCAGGTAAGAGCATAAAAGAAAGCTCTTGTTAATAGAAGTGATTCTCCTGGATGAGGAATTCGGTGACTTTAGCTTTCAGTTCAGCATTGTGCTGGTTTTGGCTGCGATAGAGTTAATTTTCTTCACAGTAGCTAGTATAGGGCTATGTTTTGGATTTGTGCTGAAAACAGTGTTGATAACACAAGGATGTTTTAGTTATTTCTGAGCAGTGTTACACAGAGACCAGGCCTTTTCTGCCTCTCACCCCACCCCACCAGCAAGCACGCTGGGGGCGCACAAGAATTTGGGAGGGGACCCAGCTGGGACAGCTGACCCCAACTGACCCAAGGGATATTCCAGACCATATGATGTCATGCTCAGCATATAAAGCTGGGGGAAGAAGAAGGAGGCGGGGGGTAGGATGTTCAGAGTTATGGTGTTTGTCTTCCCAAGTAACTGTTATGTGTGATGGAGCCCTGCTTTCCTGGAGATGGCTGAAGCCCTGCCTGCCAATGGGGAAGTAGTGAATGAATTCCTTGTTTTGCTTTGCTTGCATGCATGGCTTTTGCTTTGCCTATTAAACTGTCTTTATCTCAACCCACGAGTTTTCTCTCTTTTACTCTTCCGATTCTCTCCTCAATCCCACTGTGAGGGAGGTGAGTGAGCAGCTGTGTGGTGCTTAGTTGCCGGCTGGGGTGAAACCACGACAAGCATCTTGTATGGGAATTACTATTCTTGCAGGACAAACAAACTCCTTTGACTTTTATGTATGATAAAAGCAGACCTGCAGTCACCAGCCATTGAAACACTTTCATGTATTGTGATTGCAAGCAGTCAAGGGAATCCTCGTACAACTTGGCACCCTTGTATATTCCATTGCTGCCTAGGATCGCTCCAAGAAGTCCTTCCGTCAGTAGATGTTTGTGGCAATGCTTTGAAGTGACTGGATATGTAGATGTTAGTCCAATTCAGTTTAGCTCTCTAGATCTAGCTGTTGCCTAAACCTACCTTTCTTCTAATCGGTATACCTCTCTAGACAGAGAGGAATTCCAGTCCATGAAATTGTAAGATAAGGAAATTACTGCAATACCATCATAGCCATTATTAAACTGTTACACCATTACAAAAGCTGTCACAGTTCAGTAGATGCTAGTTTGCAAGATACTAGTGTTGCCTGATGAAATGCAAGGATGTAACATTGCAGATTAAGTTGACCTTAACATTTAGATATATGGTGTTGTGAATTACTATGATATTACTAGTTTTACAGTAATTTTTTCCTTAAATATGTAGCTGCTGGAGTCATGTGATTATGTTAAGAACCATAGATGCCACTAAAAAAATCTGTTGTTCTTGAATTCATAGATTAAAGCTTGAAGATGTAAGTTGGATAGTCCTGAAACACGTGATCATATTTTAGTCATAAATCAAAAGTTTTAACAATTGCAGAAAGCATAGATTAGTAACAGTGGTTCTTGGTCATACAGAGACTCATACAGAGCTATAATACTCATTCAGTTAAGACCCAATAGCCTCGTTATGATCTGGAATGCTGCAGCCCTCAAGCCCTTTCAATTTGCTTTAGCTTTGCTGAGCCTGATACAATATAAATACAGATGGGCTATGGGCCAGTCAGCAATATTGCCGATTGCCAAGACATGAGGCCCGACAAAAACTATCCACTGTTGATGGCTTTTGTGCAAGAATGACCTAGGCTAGAGTTGAACCCTTACCAGAAAAGGGAGTTCCCTGATTTCCCATCCTCTGTGCATTCCAGGCCTTTATAAGGCTCTTCTGCATCTATAATTAGTGAAGCAAATATGCCCATTGTAAAATGAAAAAGATGATTTATTATACAAAATTATATGTTGCTGGGTGTTGTGAATATACCTCTACCATAGATATAGACTTTCTAGAACCCGGAAAGAAAAACAATAAAATACATTACAAATCAAAGATGTTGGAAATATATTTTAAAAGCCAAAAAATAGATCATATGAGCAATTAGACACAATGTGAAAAGTCAGCACACAGTATTGCAGACTCCTGAAAGGCATGTACTGTGTTCTCAAATGTACTAGTTATGGCACTGGCATCTGTACTTTAGCTACAAGACATCTATCTGGAGCAATGTTAATAAGTTCAGCGCCTGCAGCTGTGCTGCCTCACTTTGTAACAAATATAGCAGTGCAACATGCTGTTGTATGTTAGATCTTATGCTGAAAGTTCCTTAAATACCTACTTGGAATGATACACTATTTACCTTCCAAAAGCTAGATTTTTATCAGTAATTACTACACAAGGCTGCAGGATGCCATCCTTATGTCTGGTTATAAATGAGAGGGTGTTACTGGGGTGTTTCCAATGTCACTTTGTGATGAATGTAAACAAAAGTCAACTATTCAAAGACAAGCTTTGGGCTGTGTAAATCATAACTAGTGCTCACTTTACTCAACACTCCTAATGGCACTTAACCATCTAAAATACAAGATTATAATCTTCTAACAGTCTGTGCAATATTTTGGAGACAAAAATGAAGAAGAATCTTGTGTATTTAAATGATCTTGCAGGAAGAATTTAGCAGGATGAATCTAATTACCTGGACTAAAATATAGCTAGAACATTAGTCTCTGTAACAGTCTAGCTCCTGGCTGTATCCTGGAGAGAAGGTGTGCACCTGGTGTTTTGCAGTCACTATAAAGATCAGCTAAAGCTAAAAGAGTGAGTGGGATTGATTTTGAACAATTGGTTTTGATGTCAATCAAAAATGTACCTCTGGCAGCATGAGTCCATGGATTTGATTTTGAAGGTGACAACAAAGTCACATCAGCCTTCCAGTTCTCTTCCTGAAAGTTGCCCATATTTTGGTCATATACCATTTTGTTTAAGATTAGTTGCTGATGAGGGCAACTGAGTAGTTGCATTAGTATGCAGGAGAAGAAAAGCAGGGAATATATTTGACATAGAGTACAACAAAGAAATTATGGATGTGATAACATGTCTATTGGAAATAATTGCTGAAAGCCATGGCACAGCAGAATTCCATTATTGCTGCATCTTGTGATAGTTGTGCTGTTTATCGATGACATCCCTAGCAAGTCTAGGAGGAGGGTCCTCCAGATGCACTTGAAATACATGGGAACAAATATTTTATGTACATATATACATATAGAGAGAGTATGTATGTGTGTATATATTCACACACACACACTGAAGTACACTAAAATGTGCTGCCCCCTCATAAAGAAGTATCCATCTACCCATCTTAATCACTTCCCAGACATGCTGCAGCATTAACAGGCAGACCTAAAGGGAAACAATACCTTAATTTCTTTCAGAATATTCTTCACTTCATTAAATATTTAGGGTACAAAATTAATTGCTTCAGACCTTGTCTTTGATGAATTTCTGTGTACAGAAACAGAAGAAGTTCATTGTTACCTTCTTTCCAAAACTTTAATGATGGAACATTTTGGGTACCCATGGCAAGCTGAAAATTCTGTTAATGCGTTATACTACAGTGCTTGGAACTCATTAGACCACATCTAGAACACTGTATCCAGTTCTGTGTCTCCCAGAACAACAAAAAATTGATAAACTGAAGCAAGTTCAGTGAAGGGCTATGAAAGCTGTTGGGGACTAGAGCTCATGTGCTAAAAAAAGATACTGAGGGAATCTGGCTTGTTCAGCCTGGGGAAGTCTTACTATCAATCTAATAGCAACTTTCTGATACTTACAGGGTAAATAGATATCAAGAAGACAGACGCAGACTCTTCACAGCAGTGTGTGGCAGGAGAGAAAGACACAAAAGGCATGAATTAAAACAATTGTTGGAACAGGCTGCCCAGAAAGTTTGTGCAGTCTCTGCCATTGGATGTTTTTAAGCTGTCAAGCTGGGTCTAATCATATAACATCATAGCATAATTTATTTGGAAAGGGCTTCAGGAGATCCCTGGTCTGACTGCTTGCTCAAAGCAGAGTCAGCAATGGGAATAGACCAGGTTCCTCAGGGCTTTCCCCAGGTTAATCTTGAAAATCCTCAAAGGTGGAAGCTGCACAGCCTTTCTAGGCAAAGTATTCCTATGCTTGACGCCCCCAACGATGAAAAAGTTTTTCCTTATATCCAGTCAAAACCTTTCTTGTGTCAGTTTATGCCCATTGTCTCTTATCATCCTGCCACATAAGGCTTTAAAAAGCCTGACTCTATCTTGTTGATAACTTCCTCAAAGGCAAGCTCCTACTCAATATGAGATGAACCACCGGTTCTGAATCTTGACATACAGTGTGTGCTTGGCTGAGGAGGCACTGAAGCAAGGCTGCTGTCTGCAGAATTATGACTGGACATGTCTAAGTCAGAATCCCCCCTAAATACAGTGATAGTTGCTGCAATAGTAATCTTCTTAAAATCATTAATGCTTTCAACTCATCATACAAGTCCAGAGCTCAGGGTCAAGTTGGCATGTGCCCCAGTGTGAATATTTCAGAAAATAACTCTTCTAAAGCCTCTCCAAAAGTCTGGTGATATCCTTTTTGATATGGCTGAAGTTAATCACTCCTTTACTTATAGACCTGTAGAGAAATGAATAGGTCAATGGTGTGGTAAAGAACTGTCACTTTACTGCACAAATACAGGCCAGTTAAGATAATTAAATCTCTACAGCACATGAGAGCAGGATTAGTAAGGAGCCAGTGAAAAAGAGGAGGTGGTTTGTGCAGGAAGAGGTATTGGGATACAGAGCCCTTCATGCTCAGGTCAGTCACAGAATCCCCCAGCAAAATGCTTTGCCACTAATTAGCACCTGTGATGACAGTTTCAGCATAGAGGTCAAGGACTGAATGGAATTTGAAGGCTGAACTAACCACCTTTAGGTCAGATATGAGGCATGCTGGTAAAGGGTCAGGGAATGTTTAAGCCTCAGGCTGCCTGTATCATGCCTCTTTTATGGGTAAAGGGAAAGTCTGTTCATTTAGCATGTTTCATGAGTACCAAATATTATTACTCACACTAGGGATAACAGGCTAGAAACAATCACTGGCTTTTAGTGATGTTTAATTCTGTGTAACAGCATACTATTGCAGGATATGCTATATAAATGCTAGTTGTATTACTCAGCAAGTAGTACAAACTCTAAATTATGCTTGAAAATAAAGCGTAAAACTAATGTAGTTAGCAAAACTATTTTGAAACAAGAAAAGCAAAGAAACAGTGGCATAACTGGTCTTTTTATGTACTCTGACAATCAGCTGCTGTGTAAGTTACATAGTTGGTATTCAGAAACAGTTGACAAAATTGGATACTGAAAGATCACAGTGAATTATTACATACTGGACCGAATGAGTCCCTGATGGGTTACTCCTGGTGAGGATGAATATAGCCTACATATTTCATGCACTTCGTTTAAAGCTAACTAGAACTTCTTACAGTTCATGCAATACACCACTAGGACCCTCAGTTCAGTGTAGTCTTTGAGAGAATGAAATGCAAGCACATACCCTGCAAAACCTCTGATTTGCTTTGGAAATCTTGAAAAAAAAGTACTATCCAGTCTAAGATTCAGTAAAAGAGTAGGTACATGTGTAGGTCACTACTGTGATCTTTTTTTATTTCTGATTCACAAAGATGAGTAGCTTGATCAACAGTTGGCCTGCTAACTGAAATTCCTATTGTAATCAGAAAATGCCAGGAAAATATACAAAAGCTGAGTGCTCAGTTAGATTTCCACAGTTCATACTCTGTTCACTGATGAATAGGCAGGAGACATTCAAAGGTGATAGATGGAGAAGCAGGGAAGGTAACAGGACAAAATCACAGGTGTTAGCTGTAGGCGTTGCTGTTTGGAAAACAGTTTTGATCCCCTTTCTATAACACTAAGTGTTGAATAGTGATTGCTTGATGTATAGACTACTGAAGGTAGTGCTTTTTTAAGCAGTGTTACCTTCAGGGAAGTCTAAGGGTCACAGTACAGAAGACAAATATGTGTATGTTCTCACATAAAAACTCGGAGTTTTATCTGACCAAACATGACAATACAACTACAGCAGTTATCCATGCAAACAATGAAAAAAATTTAAAAAAAGCCTCAATCCTTTTCCATGAGTAGCATTGATCCCACTTGCTGTTTTGAAATTTAAAAAAGTCAATGGTAGCCAGCAGAAACAGCATAGTCAACACTTCTAAAAAAACAGAGAAACATTCTAGCAGCTCAGTTCTGTGGCAGAGTGGTGGGAAATGCTTACTTTTCAATGGTGAGTGTTAGGTGCCTTATGCTTTCTGAACATGAGGGGTTAATAAGGTTTATTACTTTAACCCTTGCTCTGCATTTCCAGGGAATTTTCTGGACTTGTGTTTCACAAATTCTTCCCTTCCGCCTATGAAAAAGGCTGTGTACTAGTTGTTAATGCCTGCTGCACAACTTACAGGGGCATTGTTATGTTAACATCATTTGAGATCATAGAATCATAGAAAGGAATGTTTTTAAGATATGTGCGTTCAACAACACACCAAGATACAGTTCATTTGACTTCTTCAAAAACGTTAGTGTTTCCTTGTCTTGCCAATAGAGGGACATGTAGCAGAATGTGATTTTGAGCAACCTACAGTGACTGTTGGTCACACTGAAGTATAAAGAATGATATATACACAAACTAGTGTGAATTCTCACTCTCCCCATTTTGAAATAAGAGAAATTAACTTAGTGCCTCAAAGTGAGTCTTGTGTGTGTGTGTGCTTTGTTTACTTGTATGTTTTTCAATATAGACACAGTGGTGTAGGTTACGTCTAAGTCATATTCCAGTTTACTTACCCTTCACTCAGAATAGTGGTTTTCCTCTGTTGAATAGTAGTAAACATATATGGGACCTTCTAGGTTGACTTCCCAGTGGAGAAGAAATCAGTGACATAGTGTGGATGTATTCTAAATGTAACTTGTTTTGTTACATACATCAATCCTGGAATGGTAGTCACAAAGAGCAGATGGATGCTCTCTCCTTCTACAGAATTCCACTGCCAGGGAGTAATTTTGCCTGAAAGGATTGATTTCCATCAAAGAGCAAAGCAGAGAACAAATTATCCTGCCTTTGACACGACAAAACTTTATCTAACAAAAATGTAATCAGCAATTCTATTATCAACATGTCTTCCAAAGAGTGGACATTTGCTCATACGCTGGGAAAAGTGCCTGGCAGACTGTGCAATAGTGCCACCTGGTGATAACTTCCATGGAGAGTGTTTTCCAGCAGGAAGAGCGGTCCAAACCAGCACATTAAAGGTACGCACTGCTGGTAGTGTTACAGTGCCTTGTGCAGATTAAGAAGCCTATAGTTACATGTGATGGTTGATACATGACAAGAACAGTGGTTATTGCCATGATGGATGGCAAAAAGACCCCTATGTTTTTCAGGAATAAGTTGGTACACATTTGCACTATTCCTTTTACACTTGCCGCTTAAGGAAGGTAGAACTAATTTATTGCTGTTTATACACCCTTAGTGGTTTTCCAGACCTTCCCACCAGCACATAATCATAACAGTGTGAGAATGCTGTGTTGCTGCATACAATTGCTCTCTTGTTAGGATCTAGCATAAAGAGATGCTCAGTCAAAGAAGCAGTCAAAACTTTCAGCAACAGGGGATAAAAGCAAGATGGCAACTCGAACCAGATGGAATATGCTTCTTTTGTGTATATAAGATTTCTTGTACTGATTGTAGCCTTACCTTGCCATATGTAGGTCGCTTGGCTGGCAAGCTATTAATGTCTCCTAGATGTGCGATAGTTCTTGCAATGATAAATTACTCTCTTTCCTGGGAAAGTATGTGTTAAGTTTAGCTGTGCATTTACCTTCCTGACAGACTCAATGTGGGCAGAGGAAAACAGTCATCCTATTTAAGAGCAAATATTTTGAGTAAGAAATTGCACAGAGGAAGAACCAAGCAACACTTCCCTCATGTAAAGACAGTGTGGTTCTGTTATGTCCAAACAGATCAGTTTAGATTGATGAATGGAAAAGATTTATTTAATGATATGGGCTTTTCAAATTATTTGAATGATTTGTTTATAGCCCAGTCAGAGCAAGTTAAAGTCAGTGAGAAAATTTCATGGTTGAGGGAGGGGGGGGATTTTGTCTGTATCAAAAAATAAGCAGCTGAGTTCACTGTCTTAAACTGAATTCAGTGTTTAACTATGAAGGGGGAGATGAATTCAGCACAGGGCTTGTCAGGGGGGAAGGCAAGTCTTTCTGAGGAATGGGAACTTACTGCCTACCTTTCAGAAAAAGCAGGCAAAATAAGACCAGTTAAGAGAATCCAGTAATGAGGCTATGGAGTAAGAATCAATTAAAATGACCCAAGTATAAAAGGTTATGGGGGAGAGAGATTCCATCTCCTTTCTTCTTGCTGTTTTGCCATGCTTGGCTCTTGCAGAGAATGCTGAACTGAAATGGGGCATTTATTACCAGCTTGAGAGAGATAGATTTTGAATTCCTTTTGATTTATGTTATGGAGTGCTTTTATTTTATGGCCTTGACAAAGACCAGAAAGACCTTTGTAAGCTGGACTTCATACATGCAGCATCTTTGCCAGCTGAAGTGGAGCTTGCTTACTTTGACATTGGCTGAGCAGCCATTCACAGCACTGAGCACATACTTAATCCTCATTTTGACACATCCTGTAGTTATTAAAAGATGCCAGCATTTGCCCAGACTTTTTACCTTTGATGTATGCTAGGGACTCAGGTATATGTCTGGGCACTTTTCAGAAAGCAAGGAGGTCCCTGGAAGCTGGAACCACTTCAGATAGGCTGTGATTCAGTTGTGAAGAACAGGAGGAGAATTGAACTGAGCAGGAAGAGACTTACAGCAACAGGTTTGCAGAGCAGTCATTCCTCTTCTGAGGCCAGGGAGACCCTGGGTGCATCCCACCTAGTAAGATGCAGGAGGTGTTGGAAAGCACTTCCACTTCAAAGGTGATTTCAATTTTTCCAAAACTGAAAGGTGGCAGTGATTGAAGAAGGATTGAGTCATGCAGTAAATGGGGGCAGTGTTCCTGATGAAATATCCTGGCTTCAGTTAGTCAGTACAGAGATGAACAGATCCCGTACCTGCATATCTTCCTCCTTCTGCCATCACTTCTTTTGCAGTTGACCACAGAAGCATCTTATTTGTGCAGGGATTTAGGATGGTATCAAAGCTAGCAAATAACCAATGGGATCACTTGGGAAAAGAGAAGTTGTTTTGGGGGTGGGGGTGGAATAGACATTAAGAATGCATGAAAAAGATAAAGAAAATATTCAGAAGGGAAGGAAAGAAAAAGACGGAGGTCGTAGTGATATCTATAGGATTAAGAAAGAGAATGAATAGGAAAACCTGAGAATCAGTGTTGATACAGGAAGGAAGAATGGTCTTCTATTCCTAAGAAGGAAAATCTATCCAAGTGAGATCTATGTGAGCTGGTTGGTCAAAACTTTCCCTAGTAAAATGTAGATTCAGATTGACCAAATAATTTTGTTGCTTCCTGCAAAATTGTTTTGGTTAGAAGGGGGAAGTTGGTAAAAAATTTATATGATCGTTCTGAAAACAAGGCATTTCAGTTTTTTTAATGAGAAAATAAAAATGTAAAACACCTCAACCATGTTTTATTTCAGTGAATTAAAAATTTTAGTAAGTCTGAAGTCAACATAAAATATTTGCTCACTGGAGAAAAAAAGGGGAGAAGCTTTGAGAAATTTGTGTGAAATTAATTTTTTTAATAATTGTTTTCCAGGTCAGTGATGAAATAAAAAGTCAGCTGTTCACACATATGTATTCAAACCACTTACCATTATTTAGTAATGTTGTAACATACATGAAACATGGATTTCTGAATTTGGTGTAGCACATGGGATCACTGATCCACCTGGAGCAACGTTCTGTCTCTAGCTTTGCCTGGCTCCTGATATTTTAGTGGAAGACAAACAAAAAAGGTAATCAGTTACTGTTCTGCCCTCAGTTTGTGCTGAGATACTAATTTAGATAAGGGAGTCTGTAAGTAAGCCTTGAACCATAATTCTGTTTTTCCTGATCATAATCTTCCATGACTATGCAGTTATTGTTTGGTCATAACATTATCTAGCACTTTTCTCAAACCTGTCTGAAATGGTTGAATGAATGGCGTCCTAATGGCAGCAGCTGTCATTATATCCATCATGTGGCTAAATAATGAGGTGCCTAGATTCTAAGCAAACAGACTAAAGGGTAATATATGACTGCAGGTCTAACTCATGCTATTGATGTGTGAAAGTGACAGAACATAGCAAGGAGAATTCTCACCCAGTTAATTTATTGAGGGTGAAAGTGAACATGTAAGATGATTGTTCTCACACAGCTTAACGTTAGGCATCTGGCTTAAAAACCTAAGTTAAGAGACTAGTCTCCCTTGGATTCCTCTGTAGTCAACAGAAAGAGATAGTTGCTCCACTATCTCTTACAGGTGCAATACAGAACAGGAGCCTAATCTAACTCAGATTCTTGATTCTAAAATGGTTGAGATTATTCTTCATGTAACATGGATGAGCATGACACTATTGTTAGTAAATGAGATAAATGTATTTACTGTAGATAATAGAGTCACCCATAAGTGTAGTTACAAGCTGTATGAGAATGTGAATGGGAATTTTATAAAAGTGGTCTAAAATACAAGATTTATAGAACAGTAGAACAGTCTTATCATGTGGCTGGTATCCCAAGTGCTAGAAACTACCTTCTGTTAGAGAAGAAGTTAACCACTGTGTGTGTAAATCACAAATGAAACGTCCTCAGAGATGATATTCCCGTGTGCTAGGGTTTTACAAGTGTTGAAGTGTTGGGAGATAGATGCACTTGCCAATGTCTTTTGTGCTTGGGAGGGACCTATTTTTGGGACTCCCCATTGGCTTCTTTCCCAGATTTTGGAGAGACTCCAGGTCTCGCTGGAACCTGGCCTTGCTGGCAGAAGTGTAATATATTTTCCAGTCCTACTTCCACGGGATGCATAGGAACAGAAGTTGCTTAACTGGTGGTGCCCTTAGAAGGTGAGGCTTGTACAAGAATACCTCTGGATTTAAGACTTCAGTGGCAGCTGACTTTGCTCACTAAATGCTTCATATAGGCTAGTAATATTTGAATTTAAAAACATTTTTGAAGTATGCATGTTAAGAATACAGTTTCACCTGATTAATCTAGAATTACTGAAATGATTTTTTAAAAACAGAATAGGTTTGAATTCTTTGATTTCAGTGTGTGTTCTTCCAGATGAAGAAAATTTGTAGAAGCTAAAGAAGCCATAATAACTTTCAGAAGCATACACTGGATTTATATACTTTTGCTGTTTACCCATGTAAGGAGATTATCTTAATCAGCAGAGGATAAATGGAACCTGACTTTCAATTAGTAAAAGTAAACATGGTGCATTAAAAAGTAGAATTACCAAAACAAAAAGGAGGGTTTGAATATCAGTTTGAACAATGTACTCCTTAGATTAAAGCCTTTGCTGGTGGCTATATTAAAGTCCAGAACAGAGACACGTTCAGAGACACATTTTCTCCAGCTGTGAGTAGATCCTACACTATGCTACATACCCTCCCCACCCCTCTCGTAGAAATGCACCTACCATATACTCAGTACAGTTGGGTTGTTTCTTCCTGGATCAACCAGTTGTGCACTGTACAGATCAGTTGCAAAAGTTGCAAATAGTGTCCAGACTAGAGAGCAGACCAATAAAAGTGGCTGCAGCTGGAAGATTTCTTCAACCTGCAGTTGAGAAGCAGTCCTGGAAGAGGCAGCCCCAAGGGAGAGACAAGTAAAATTGATTCTTACACAGTTGATATTTACTTCATTTATATTGCATTCTTATTAAGAATCAATATTATATACTGCAAGATAAACTGTTTTACCTGTGTCAGGAAAGCCACTTAAGATGCCTCTAAAATTCTAGTCACTTCTAAAAATAATACTTATGTGACTGGTATGCAGGTATGAGTTTAGGTACTTAACCTTAGGTATCTAGATTTGAACATCTTGGCTTAAGCCAGCTTGCTTTGTTTTCCTCAGCTTTTCCTACTCACTCAGTTTTAACATTCAGAATAAGCATTGTTCTAAGGTTGTGCCATACAGGAGAGCCTCTGTACGTATAAAAACAGACCTGTTGATATACTGTATGAATCTGAAGGCAAATTGCAATTATATACTGAAGGGCTGTGGAAATTTTCCCTGAATATTTTACATAAACAAGTTATTTGTTCATTCAATAAACCTGGAGCACTTCAAAGCAACTGTTTACATTAAGGATGAAACATAAAATTTTGATTGGCAGAATTTCATCCTCATGGCTAGAGAGTTGTCAAGCAGATACATAAATGTTAGGGAGCTAATATGTTTATACTGAATGGACAGCTCAAGCCAAAAGCATACTTTTTAGATGGAACATACATGGTGCATACATAGCTATTGGTGGAAATAAAATGACCAGTGTTGGCTGGCAAGTCTGTTTTTGAAGGCCTGGCTTGAAAATTCTACACAAGCAAGTGTTCAAGCACAGGCTCCACTTCAAATTACTGCAGGCAGAAGTGTTTATGCTTCTTACTGTCATTCTGCTTTTAAAGCTATAGTGAGACATTTTGAGTCACAGTGTCTGAAATGCTTATGAAGCCTAAGTTGGGAGGAAGAGGATATAATTTCTAGAAGAGAGCAGAACTGGTGTCTCTTGTGTTATACTGCAGGAACACGTGCCTCTCTCATTAGTCCTTGGAAAAAAACCAAGGGTGAAGCTAAGTATATACTGTAAAGCTGTATTCATGGATATGTATTCAAATGCACTCAGTTCAGCTACACTCAGTTTTTCCTTTTTATTTTTCATTGTGCCCTCATGCATATGGGCCTTTGTTCATCCCAGTTCCTGGGAAAGGCTGCATATATATAGGCAGTTAAGAAAAAGAAGCTAATGATTTATTTACAGCTCGGAGGAAAAAATAACTGGCCATGTAACTCACAAGCAGCTTCACAAAGTACCAAATAGACAAAATCAATTAAAGAACAATAGTTTTTCAAACCCTGCCAGGCTGTAATATAGTTATGAATAAAGTTCTGCATAACCAACAGCTTCATAAATACCAAAGTCTGTTTGCAGAAAATTATGAACAAATGTTTTAGTCATGCCATACATAGTTTATTACAGATAAAACCTCTGCATATCTAATTGCAATATTTGCTTTATGTTCTTCTCTTGTGTGCGTAAGAAGGTGAGGAAAGTAATAACAGTGGACCATATTTGCCAGCAAAAAATAAATCCTCTGAAGGAGAGTGGCCTAATTGTATGAAAGCCTTTTACTAGTTATAGAACTGTTTCCATGGAGCTATTTAACAGAGTTTTTTTCATAGAACCCCTCTTTGAGGGGGTGAGTTCTTCATTGTTGAGAAATATCTGTGAGGAAGAAACTACACTGAAATTTTGGATTGTACTAGGTATATTTCAGAAGATCCCCAGAGGATGTGGAAGTTTGTTCTCTGAATTCCAATAGGCCTATTTTTTCTTCACTGATTATTCTGTGATCCCAGGGAGACCAGCTTCCTGATTTGCATATCTAAACTGGGTATCTAATTTCAGACAGTTGTGAATGCTTCTAAAGGATGAAAAGGCTAAGAAATACAGAATTCTGGTCTTGCCTCTTTTACTAAGTAAGTTTGAAAATCATAAATGTATTATCCGTGTAGTATCCGTTACTTGTCTTTTTTCTTCTAGAGGATTTGAGGTGCTTGAGATGAATTGTGTTGTTCCTACTCTATCAGGATGGCTAATGAATCATGTCTAATTTCAGCTTTAACAGAAGCAGCTTTTGGACGCTGTGGTTGCTTCATGAGGTAGGCTGAAGGAAGAAGAAAAAAAAAGTTTTATTTCTGACCAAGTGATGAATATGTTGTGATGTCTCAGTTAGATTCATTTCAGTGCAGCTTCTATACAAATGTTTCTGTATCTGGTTTTGGAACATAAGTACTTTACCTAAGCAGTAAAGGGATGTCATAGGAGAAGTTCTGCTGAGATTACAATAAAGGCTTACAGTTATCATGAGGCTTACTATTGTTGATGCCTGGCATCAATACCAAATAAGAGCATCCATGCATATACTAGGCTGTGGAAAAGTGGAGTTTCTTGTCAAAAATCCTTGTTGAGAACAATTTGTTGAAATAATATAGTTTGCAGCATTATCCTGTGTTTCCAAGTTCCATTTGTACAGCTGGAGCAGTGCAAACATATAAAAGGCAAAAAACTACACCAAACCAAAACAACCTATGAAGACTTTCAGGGCTGAGATGTCTCTTAGCTTTCATGAAGCCAGCTAAGCTGACCTCTCACTTCTTGCTCTCTTCCCAACACAGGAGGTACTACAGGGGCATGAAGAGTAGATCAGACCTTCAACTGCCAGAAATTAGAGCAACCAGTGAACTTTATTAGCTTATGGTGAAGGCCAACACAACCCCTGCTGGCCCAGGGGAGCCGGAGAGTGGTGTAGCGTTCAGCTCAGTTTAGAGTCTGGCTTTTGCACTGCTGTAGCCTGTCTTAGCTCCTGTTCATTTAGGCAATGAAAGAAAACAAGCAAGTCCCTGTTCAACACAAATAATTGGTCCTGGATTGGGGTAGGGTAATGAACTAATAATCTGTTGACATATCTTCTAGCTCCATATTCTAGAGAACAATCTTCCAGTGACTACATTTTTCAAATGTGGACCGAAACTTATAAATCATATATATTTAGATTTCAATTCATGATGCTTCCTGGTGCTGAAATGCAAGGGCTCATTTTGAGTTGAATCAGAAAATAAACCTCCCCTAATTTTGATTTCTTATAATCCAAATCCCTACAAAACCAGAAGTAAAGACAAATCACACCAATAAGGTGATGTGAGGCTATTTCTCTGCTTGAGAACCCCAAAGGCAAACTTACTAGCTGCTTGCTCACTGTGGATGGGATCAACCAGAGAATTACATCCAAGGGAATCTGAACGTAATTTTTTCCACTTTTTTACATTCTGTTATGATGCCAGGTTTTTGAAAGGACATGAAGAAAAATTTGGCAATGGAAGGCGGGAGGGGAAAGAGCAAGATCATAATTCAAGCCTTCAGCCTGGCTGTTTTTCCTGTAGCTGTGGTGTAATGCCAAAACCGCTTGCATGCAGACTTTAAGTGTAATTCTGATCACTCTCACCTCTGATAAATTTCAAGCCAAGAGGTGGAGATGGTAGAACATCCATGCTGTCAAGAATGCTGGCATTCTCCCCAATTTTGTGAGCAGGATCCACCTGCCAGGCACTGATTGATTGAACCATCTGGCTTTGCATTATAACTTGTAGAATGCAAAACTTGCACAAAACCATCTAGGCATCATCTGTGTAAGGCACTCATTGGATTCAAAGTCACTACATTAACATTGAAAATGGCATGGCAAAAATGACTGATTTTTTATGTCTCATATTCAAATGATTGTCTTCAGTGAAACATAATTATAAAGGAAATGCACATCTTATTAGAAAATTAACCTCAGTCATTAGACATTTGCGAGAGAAAAGCTCTACCACATCAGTGATAAACAAACACTGTATTGATCTGTAATTGCTGGTGCATATCAATCCTTTCTCTTATGTGACAGGATTTTAGAGAAGAGATGGAAATTTAAGAGGTAGTAGTTTTACAGTGGTATAACTTATGTAAAGGTTAAAAGGTTGAAACAAACCCAACACTAAATTAGTTCAGTTTAGTTTTCCCTGTGCGTGTTGAGGCATGTCACAGGCAAGGTCAAGGATTGCTTTGACACTAGCAGTGTTTATCTCCAGATGAGGGACTTAATACACCCTCTATTCTTTGCCGGGTGACCCAAGTAGCATTTTTATTGTTTTGTTAGATAAAATTAATAATATTTTTTCGGGTCTTAAAGTAAAAGTTGGACAAACTGTGAAGTAGGCAATTCTGACTCTTTGTGCTGCTTTCAGCAAAAATTCCTCTGTAAGATTTCTTCCCTTACAACCAGCATATAATGCCTTGGAATCATCCAACTTTCCTAAGCAGTGAAAGGCACCAGTGGCTGATGAAGAGTGTCAGACTTCCTCAGTGTTTTCAGGAGTCAAAAGCACCGCAGAAACTAGACAGAAATACTTTACAGTGAAAATAGTGGATTCCTCAGTGATAATTTCTAGTGCTCTACTAGAGAAACACAAGGCATGTTGCAAGCTTTGATCAGGGATTTTTTCTTTTGATCTGTTGCATATCATGTAGTTAATATTATCTAGTAACATAGTCTGGATTAATTTAGCTGGAAGTACTTGTGTTTCTCAGTTCATGAAGAATATCTTCAGAAGTATTCTTGAGGCTGCAGTTCATAGTTGTGTATATATGTAGGGAAAATCCAACATGCATAGAGATATGTCAGTTTATTCCTGATCTGTGTAGCCTTAATACAGTCCTTTAGCTCTGCTGCTCATTGAATGGAAGGGATCATGTGGAATAAGCATCATAGTAAGTTGTGATTCAAGACTCTCTCATAATGCAGAAACTCAAAGATGCAGGATTAAGATTGCATGTACTAGTGCTTGACTTTGCAGTAGGATTAATGTCCCTTGAAACTGTGTCCATGTATGTGTATGTATGTGTGTGTTTCTAAGATTGAAAAGGAAATCTGCATAGTACTTATCTCATCCTACAGCAACAGCAGGGTTATGTTGGAAAACCCATAGGTATGGATTAGATGTCTTCCATCTGAGCTGCAGAACTAACATCAGCTGGCTGCAGAAGAACATTGTTTTTGCAGAGCAGAAGGATCAGTCCTGGATCTCAAGGTGTATTATGAACAGTTCAGCCTCATGTTTTTCTCCCTATTTAGTCTCTGAGGATAGAAGACTCTCTGCCCAAAGGACTGCGATATAAGCTTCCGGTACCATGTATTGTATGAGGGAATGGAACTGGAAACTTGGTAGGAGAGGCACAGAGAAAATAAAATCTTGCTGGATGAGTGACAGGGAAGACAAAACATACAGCAGCAGGAGGCTGGGGGTTTGGGATAGTAGTAATCTGTGTATTTCTCCCCACATCTGGTTTTCCTCTCTTGGTTGTCATGAGATTTGTTACGCTGATACATGCCATTACAGAGTGAGCTCTGAACCTAGTGTATCCTTGCAGGCCCTAATTCCCTCAGGCTAGTTTATGCTATATTGATTCTTTAATCACTGTGGTTATCCCAGCAGGGTGCACATCCAAAATGAAATTAATTTAAAAGTAGTTTCTGAATACTGAAGAAATTGTTCAGAGTTTTTTATTTCAATAACAGCATAATACCTATTGTTTACTTCTACTAGACCAATTATATTATATTTATTATTTGCCCTAGTAAAAAAGTAATGTAAACATACAAAGTGATTCTGTTATACCAAGTTTACTTCTCTGGATAGAAAATAACAGATTATCCCACCAAAATTCACCCCTTAATTTACATGTCAGATCTTTAATCCAGTATTATTCTCTCTCTCATGGGAGAAAATTATAAGCAAGATTCATAAGGAAGTTATGGGAGGAATAATTTTAAAATTATTATAAAATCTTATTTTTCACTTGCTGAACACTGATGAGGCATTTGACATTGCACAGATGCATTGGGGGGAGCTCTAGTCTGCATCTGGCTGTTGAAAGGGACAGTCATATCCCCGTGTGTGGAGATATAAACACACGAAGAAGCAAAAGATACTAAAAAAATTAAAAGGGAGCACATATCTTTATCCCATATACTTCTGTATGGAAATAGTTGAAGAATAACAGAAACTGTAGCTCTTCTGATTCAGCAGTGTCTTATCTATAATATGTGAAAATAAGATTTTGAACCAGGCATTTGCTGCAGCATTAGATTTCTCATTTTGCAAGTAAAGGGTGGTCACTGAACAGGCCTTTTGGCATCTTTGTCAAAATGTGCATCTAAATGACTAGTACGAAGGCTGTATGCCTTTTATCTACCTTCTAGCAGATATGTTTAGGACTCTGTTTAACTTTCACTGACTTTGCTAGCAATATCTGTTAAAGATTATTTCCTCATTTTCAAAATCCAGTCAGATGAGACAACATGTAGAGTTACAGTAGAAGTTTTACTGTAAATCTCTTTCTGATAGGAACCCTGCCCAAAGTAAGCGACAGCATCTGAAGCTGTGTTCTGAGAAAAAGGAGGTGGTGGAAAGTATTCTTGAAAAGAGAAATTTTACATTCTCCAGCCTCCCCTTTTAGCCCAGCATCAGATTAATACAGAGAACATGGGCCTCTTGGTGGACAGCATCATTTGAGCAAGTGAAATGGGGATCCCTGCTAATTTACAGACTTACTTGTATGAAGGTGGTAGTAAACTGAGGTGCTTTTACAGATCTGTAGTGTATATATCTCCTCTTCACATTACTAGAAAATTACATTTATATTGCTCAGGAGAAATGAGGGGTATAATTAACAAATAAAGGGACTTGGCTATCAGGCTGTCAAATTAATTAAATAAAAGCAGAGCAATTGAAGGAAAATATATTAAAGTAAAAAGAATCATTTTTCTGGCATTTTGTGCTTTTTGTATACAGTCTTAACCTGGTGTATGTGTTTGTGTTATATCCATGAAATACAGATGAACATTGTTAAGGAAAGGAGGGGAGAGTCTTCCTTCAGCTGGTGATTAGTTTGTTATGCCCAGCCTTTGTAATTTGTATCCTTTTGAGTTAAGATTATCCAGATGCTCTGCTTACTCATTAAAATTTGATTCAAACACACTGAAACCTAACAAAACTTTTTCAATAATGACAATGAACTTCAAGCCTTTTGAAGCCTTGTTAAAGTTAATGATAAGTTCTACAGGTCATTTTATACATTCTTGCAAGGAAGCTGGATGCCCAGCAGCATTGACCAGAATTCCATATCACAGCGTTGATATAACTAGCAAACGTGATACTTAAATAAGGGAATTAATGAGAAACTGTGTTCCAAAGTGCTGTTAGCTTGTTCTCCAGAAAAAGAATAATTGATGGAGATTACTAGAACACATATCTGTTCGACCTTTTCCACTTACATCAACAGAAAGTTTTACACAACATTGAGAATACAGGATACACTTTAAAATATGTATAGGAAAAATTGACTGTATCTTTCTGAAGGTATCTATTTTCAAAATGTTACTGAATGTGCAAAAATTAGTGATGTTTCATATAACGCACTGTATGAAGCTGTAGCTGCACCAGTCATGGCAACAACACTCACATATTAACTAACTAGAGCTGTGTTTGGTTGGCTCTGGCTTTATGACATTCATTCTAGCTGCATGCATTAGTCACACCACTGGCACTTTAGCAGGTGACAAGAGCGGCCAGTCAGACAGTGAGAATAGTAAGCACTACAGATCTAGGAATGATTCAAAGCAAGTCGTCACTGAGTCAGAACTGTATGAATTCATTCCAGTGCACCATCTTCTTGACAAAGTCAGCCTTTTTTTCTGCTTTTCTAAACAGATCATAAATTTGTTTGTGAGTCATTCCTATGTAGTTTACTTCAACAAATTTTATCTTTCAGTTACACAGTTTGCCTACACAATTTATAATTGGTCATCTAAGATGCAAATTAGTCTTTGTTTGAACTTTGAAGTTTAATAAACAGCTTTCATTATTTTCTGAATATTTGTGAACATTCAGAACTGTTGCGTTATCTTATACATGACTGATAGAATCTTTTCAGTGTGTGCATGTGTGAAGTTAAATAATTAATTGCTTACAACTTTATTCTTGCAAGCAACAGAGAATGTTCACAAATGCATTTTTATTTCATTTTCCCAAAGCTAGACTGAATCATATTTACATGACACAGTCTATCATTCATTATTTACAATAATTTTAAAAAAAATTTTGAAAGGGAAAACATGGAATTTGGTAGATAAGCTATTACAAAAAATTTAGGTACCTCATACAAGCATGAAACTGCAGTGCGAGTATTACCTTTAAGATAGTGGTTTCATACAGCGGCTTCTGCCATATAGAAAGATTCTTTTTTTTTCTACTATAGTTTGCCTATTGATTTTTATAGTCAATTGCCACCTTGATCCCCATTACAACAGCTAAATAAGAACTTTTTAAAGGCTTTAAAAAATATTTTTAATTTTTATTATACAGTTAGTAAACTAACATGGTAAAGTATTCATTAAAAAGTAATTAAATTTCTTAACATCATATTAAACTCAGACATTTAATCTCTGAAAGAAAATGGTGGACTCTCAATCATTAGGACAATGTTTTATTAATTTTTTTATAAGCCATTTAGTTTCATCAGGGCCAGCGTCTAGTGATGTCAATTTAATATGCCATTCTTCAGAAATTCCAAAATGCTGCCCGCTGCTGCTTGCCTTGAAATGATACAGAACATTAGCTCCCCTTTCTAAATTTAGATTCTCTGGCGTAACTTCATTCCCGACCTTTTGTAGTTTCTACACCATTTAAACTCTAAGTAGAATCATGGAAACATATTACACACGGTGTTGGACTTTAGCTCTACCAGTCAACATGCAATCTGATGCACAGATTTTCAGGATTGCCCAGCTGAGGTCTGACTGATAATGTGACAAACTATTCAGAGCAGAAATCACTTGGATAAAACAAAGGTTGTGTCTTTCTCTCTTTGTGGTCTGATAAACATGTATCTTTAAAGTAAGAATGCCCCACTGAGTTCTACTTTGACATCTAAAAAAATACGTGCATATAAAATATATATGTATGTGTCAGGAAGACAAAACTCTTATTAATAAGAATATGCCTTAGTGCTTCACATCTGACAGGTGCCTGTATATATGTATATCTATATCTATATATCAGTGTATCACCAAAAAAGAGATGTTACATTTGAGGGGAAGGAAATTCACCAACTACTCAAAACTTTTTACTGGTTTAACTGCATGAATTATATATTCTTGTTCCATTTGAGACAATATTGCCCTTGGTCTAAAAGCTGTTTTGTAATTTCTCTTCAGTACTGCTAGACAAGCAGTTCCTCCCTCTTCTAACTGTGTCTGTTTCTGCATTTCTGTGCCATAATACTGTATGATAGAGAAAATATGCTCCGTCATATTGCCCTGTAAGATCATAGAGCACTTCCATTATAATGAGGCACCACATAGCATTGCTAAAGAGTTGTTCAAAATTGATCATAAATAAGAGACAAGAACAGACATCACAAATTCAGTTTAGAAGAGGTAACATGCCCTTTTTTTCACTATCCTGGTTTTACTGTGAAAGAAGTACATGTATATCAGGATTTCAGGCCTCCTCCTCACACTGTGGTGTCCCATCCTATCCCCCACGCCCCCAGTTGAAGCTCTGGAGACAGAATCAAATACCCATAAAATGCTTCCTTGAATTAGCATATCAGACTCATTGTCCAAAGTTTGTAATTTTTTTCTTTGGGTTTTAAAGCAGGTGAGATGAATGATGGTTTTATAGTGTCTCTTAGTTTGCAAGGGATTATTAAAGATGTTTATTGCATTTTGGAAGGCATGGACTTGTTTCTGTTCCGCAGAGAACCATCTGCAAAGGATTGCAACCAGTAGGCTTATCTCATAGGCAAAATATTTCACAAGCAGAAATATTCCGAAACTCCATTTAGCCAATAATGAAGCAAAAGCAATATGTTTTACTCAAAAAGAGAGGCATATTATGAAAGAAGTATGGAGGAAAATACAGATATTTTATAAGAGCACAGAACACCAGCCATGTATTTCATCTGCAAAGCTAGTAGCTGTGGAGACCAGAACAAGTACAAATACTGAAAAAATGCAAAAAATGGGTACAGCTTCTTTCAGCTTCATTAACTCAGGTCAAATCTGAATTTATTCTTAAGCTTTTAAAAGCTCTTCAGTATTGATCTTTTTCTGTAGCTTCTTGTGCTTTTTCTTCCTTACCTTGTACTTTAGGGAACAGATAGGGAAGCCTGATGACCTAGATTCTGCTTTTGGATTTGCCACACACTACCAATGGTATTTGACATATTGAGGTAAATAGTCTCTTCATGCTATAGTATAAAATTAAGATATTTATCTACCTACCTCAGATGTTTCAAAGCAAATTCTTTAGTTTTTGTGATGCTCTCCATTTTGTTGAGTGCCACAGAAAATAGTGATAACTTTACTCAGAGTTTGCAGTGGCAATAAATAATGGATGTCACATTTTTAAATCTTTGTGGAAGAAGTTTATGCTTTTACACAGAGGTAAATCTCATTTGCATATGCAAATTAACCCATTCTCCTTCCTAGAAAACACTTGGAGGCAAAGTAACTGTAGGTCTAAAAATGAGTAGAGAAATTGATGAAAGAAAAATCCATGGAAAGTTATTAAATACCAAGATACAAGTTCCCACTCAGGAAGTCTAAATATGGTAAACTGGTATTTTAAGAAGGTATCCCTGTAAGCTTCGCTCAGCCTTTGCTGTTGACCACAGTCAGAGGCAGGGTGCTGGGATACCTGGGCCTGTGGTCTGACCTTTGCTGCCATTCTTATGTTCTTTTAGCTTTGTAGTCTTAGTTTTAATATTCTTCTTTTTGTGTCCAAACACAGATCAATTTTACTGTCTTGTCTTGCATATACGTGGATATCCAAAGCACTAGATCCTCCTTAGTACCCTACAGTCTCTCATGTTGTATTGGTTTTATGATCTCTCCTGTCCTTATCTCGACCCGCAAGCTTTTTGTTATATTTTTCTCTCCCCTGTCCAGCTGAGGATGGGGGAGTGATAGAACGGCTTTGGTGGGCGCCTGGCGTCCAGCCAGGGTCAACCCATCACAATGTTTATATCATAATATGACCAGACACATGTCAATGCAAAGACTTTCTGAAAAAGCTGCAATTAGACTTCACAAACATTATGCATTGCTTCTGGTGTGACATGGTTTCATCTCAAAAGTCTAAATCACTGGCACTTTGAAAGAAAGTCTGTGGAATAATAGTACACCAACCTTGCGAGTCATTTCTGTGAACAGGGACCTTTACAAAGAATTAAAAGTAAAAAAGAATTCGTAGTATGAAAACACTGTCTCTAATGCACTCTCTAAATCTGTTCTGTTGTAGAAAATTATGAAGAGTGGTTTACACACTGATAGAGCTGAGTAGGAGGTGGAACACTAATTACAGTACAAAGCAGTACTTAAAAACCCTTGGCAATACTTAGCTACAGTAATGTACCCTATAGACTTTTTCTAAGCTTCAGTATTTCAACCTGGGGTTCAGTCTCTCAGTTTATACTCAGAACAGCTTCAAGCAAAGAACCCATTGACGTCAGTGGGAGTTGTGCCTAAATAAGAACAGCAGATTCTGGCCCCTGAATTGTAACTCTGTGTAATGTAGTTTCCTGCTAGTTGGGACACACATTTATGTACCCCTTTATGGAAGATTTTCATTCTTCAAGCTTGCAGGGGCACAATGAAAACTGACTAACCTTACCCATAAACTTAATGGAGCCCTGGGGGCATCAGGGAGGGATAGCTGTAAGAGCACTCACTGCTTTCCATTTGAATGTTACATTATTTCTTGAATTTAACTGAACTGAACTGAAGTAAGACACTGCCTCTTTGCTTTTATAATTATTGGGCAGACATAAATTCAGCAACATGTGCTTGGTCAGCTGTCCTGTTTTCTCCTAAGCAGTGAATTTAGAGCACACACATGCTCTGAGGTGGTTATTCTCTTATCATTTATGGTATCTAAACTTTTTTCCTGATAAATCTAATTCATATAGATTGACAGTTCAAACAATGTGTTTTCTGGGTCTCAGGAGGAAACGTATGGCTCACTTTTGGTTTAGTAACTTATGGAGATTAGGTTTTGCATAATGTAAATCTGGGGCGGGGGATACTTTGTAATGCTGTGAATGCAATTAGTGAGATAAATACAGAGCTAAATTCATTTTCTCTGAAAAGAGGCAATCTGATTGCTATGCAAAAAGCACCTTTATTTGCAATACTGGTGGTTCATAATGTGGTTAGCAATGCACTGAGTGGCATTTTGATTTGCAGCTTTAAAGAATTCTGGGATGAATAAAACATGGAATTAATTGCCAGAGAAGAACCTTTGCCAGACTAGATGAGATCTACTCTGCTGAATAAAAGCTATAACCTGTGACAGGCTCTGTTCCACTCCCAAAGGAAATGATGTCAATACCAGAAAAGGTTAAATAGCACTTCAAATAATTTGCAGCGCTAGAAGTCTTTCCACTTCAGATGTGTTTTGCGGGTAAACATATATTCATGTGTCCTGTCATCCCACAGCAGGTATGATTAGAACAGAGCTATAAAAAATATCAAACTCCATGCTTTGTATTAATAGATCGGAATCAGAGTCGCAGTTGATTCTGAAGTAGGGAAAGCTGTAAAGTTGGAAGGGAGAATAGGCAAATTTGGATGTTTTGATATATGAGGGGTCCTAAGCTCATATGTGGAGCTGTATATAAAATGTTCTAAATACCTGCAAAACATTGCTGAAATCAGGGAACACTCAGCATGCCCATGAGAAGTGCCGCAGTATCAGTTTAGGAATCTTGCTTTATGCATGTGTGTTTGAAAATGCTGCAAGACTCTGTTTGTGAAGTAGCTGTTGTTGAAGTAAGCTTGCTCTATCAATAGATGGATTTATAGGGGAGATTTAATGAATCAGTTCTGTGTCACAGTGGAAGCCTAGAAGAACAAATACAAGATGCATACATAATTTTAGGAAACATATAGTACTGAATATTGTTTGTGTTCCATTATTTTTTACAGAGCTATTAAATTCAGCTGAGGTTTGTTGTGGATTTGCCTAGAGCTGCTGCCTACAGATGAATACAAACTAATACTTTTACTTTTTACTTGTGAACAAGTAAAATTTCTTCTTTTTAATTCATGTTGTCTTTAATATTGAGTCCACTTGAACACCCCATAAAAGTGAAATTCAGGAAAGAAACATGTATGGAATAACATAGGAAAAAAAAAATGCAGACAAATCTTTTTAAACAATAATGAACAAGTTTTAAGCACTGGGAAAACTGGTCAGTAGAGATGTATGAGAAGATGCTAATCCCATTGTCTGTCCCTGTTGTACTATTTACAAGAAAAAAAAAAAGCTAAGAAGTTGCATGAAGGCCTAACAGGCATGTTATGGTCTGAAAGAAATTTGCAGAATTTCTGTGGAGATTTCTGAGAGTGTTGCAGCCCATGGGGTAAATGGCAGTGTAGGTTCCTCACCCTGACCAAACTACTCTATAAACCCGCACTGTGTTTCAGAAAGGTGAAAAGGACCTTAAAGCTGCACACTTGTCCTCTGGAAGTTACACATTAGTGGCCATTTCTTGACAAATGCAACTATGCTGAGGAGGATCTATTAAAATAAATAATCTAAGAAAATGTCAATCCCCCTGTTTACCCTCATTTTTCCAGTGGTATATTTCTGTTGACTGGTGTTATGTCTTTCAGGTTCATTAGGGGAAGGAAAGAGAACATAAATTTTTGTGGGTTCTCACAGACTTCATTGACTGTAAACAGGTAACTCGTATAACAAGCCTAAATGAATATCCGGTGTCAGTGCTCACGCATTTGTTGTGTTTGTAAAGAATGGCAGCTAGACCAGGACAACAGCAGAACCATGATGTATTTATGGGGCTTTTGCTATGAGGGCAATTAATAGTCAATCAAAGGAAGAGGAGCAACATCTTTCCTTTTTTTCCCAGATTTTTACACAAAATACACAAAAACACACTACTACAAATCTAGATTTGTAAAATTTAATATTCCAATATGCTTTTTAAAAACCCATAAAAGTACTGTGTATATGTGTCTAGTGTAATATGGTATGGAGGAGGAGAGAGAAGATTATTTTAAACTGCTTGCTCTAGTGAATGGTTCTAGAGAACTCTCACTGAAAAACACAACTCTTCTGGAGGCTGTGACATGAGGGAATCTTACTCACGTGGAGTATGAGAATATGAACTTAGCTGCAGCTTGATTCTTTTGTTTGTAACCTGAATGATAATAGAAATGGAAGAAGGAGATAGAAAGAATTTTAAAGAAAGGAGTGCACGACCAAAAATTTTTTTGCAAAATATGTGTAGATTCCTTGAATTCCTATTCATTTCTACGTAAATTATGAATTAAAGGTAGAAAGCTTAGGGCAATCATGGGAGCATCTAGCAGAAGAAGAGATAAGCAGAATATTTAGCTAAGTAGCCTTGGAATGAATAAAACACTCATACCAAAGCAATTTTGATATCAATATTTGTCACACATTTATTGGTATATTTTACCTGGATGTTTTTCTGCAGATCTGTGAACACCAGTGAGATGGAGAATCTTTAAAGAAAATAGAGAGAAGCTAGAGTTTTCTAATGAGAAATGAATATCCATACCCTGGATATTCAGGGTTGTGTCTACAGTATAATTAACTTGAATTTGAGCTCTTTGACATGTAAATCTAGTCATTGAGATCACTCCCAGCTGTAATCCTTTTTCTCTTTGTTTATGGGACTTTGCAGGTTTGCAGGCTACCTTTTTAATTGCAAATTCTTAAAATTGAAATTTTTTTTTCTTTTTTGTCATTTCAGTGTTTCACTACTACCACATTATGTTATATGATGCAAATCGTACCATGGTCAATTTAATTTGAGGCTAATGAATATGCCTTCTTAGACTTCTCCAAGGAAAGCAGTTAACAGAAGGACATTTTAAAAAAAACCAACTTATTGTAGAATTTCTAGCATCAAGATTTCCCCAATCTAAGGGTATTGATTCTCTGTATCTACCTATTTCAGTTGTAACGAATAAATGAAATGTATTTGTTTATGAAAAACTTCAGCTGCCTACCAGAGCAGATATGAAAGATTTTCATATATTAAGATATAATAAGTTTTCACTGAATCATGAAACTTAAATATAAGCTTACCATTACATTTTAGCTCAGTATGTTGTGGATCAAATTTTCAGCTGTGGCCACTACATGTAAGATTATTTGTCCACAGAAGTATTCAGTTTACATCCGTAGGTCTAGAGACTAGTTTGTAGCTGTTGAATATTTTTCTTGCTGCATGCAATTCTCATATTTTCTACTTACCACCTGCACAGAGATTAATAAGGTATCTCAAAATGCTGTAAGAAATAATGCATGAAAACTATATATGGGGTAGCTGTGAAACAGAGACATCTGTTTGATTGGTTAAGTCAAGAGATGATGGTTTGGAAAACTCTGGACAATATTTTGTGGTTCTAGATGGAATCATAAAAGTGTCCTCCTGTTCAAAGGTCACATGTACCTTTTTGGTACTCTCATGTTTGCCAAAGACTGCAAGTTGTTTATACACACAGATTATTGCATAAAACCAGCACAAGCTTCTTGATGCAGCAGTATGAGTATCGTATTACTTGACATTTCAATAGCTATTCTCCTATGGAAAGAGGGTTTCTCATACTGGTATAAAGAATCTTGGTATATGTTTACTGGTCCCCATGGTAGGGATTGTGCAAGTATCACATTTTAATTAAAGAAACAGAAATAAAAAGCCCAACTCTTTAAACCATGTACTTGTACTGGTTCCAAAACTGGGTTAGCCAAGCATAAAAAAACTAGAGGGAACAAAAAAAACCACCAACAACAAAAAATTCAGCTTCAGTAACATTGCACTGAATTAATGAGATTTTTCAATGAATTTGAACTAACCCAGTGACTCTCTAGCTTGTGGTATCTTAGTCAAATAAGGCCAGAAGAGACATTGAGAAATCATCAGAACATTCCCTGAGTCCCAAACCAGGAACAGCTGTCCTTTGCAATGTTTGCCTGACCTGGACTTAACAACCATCACAATGTCTACTTTGTGATCTGTCCCACTAATTCACTTTGCTTACTGTTAGAATAGTCCCGTCTATTCTCTACACAGATTCAAAAGCTGTTACCATGTTTCCGCTTGGTCTCCTAAGATTGAAGACAATTCACCTCGGTCTCTTGTTATAGCTCCTGTGTTCTGGTCATTCTTGTCCTCCTCTCCATTCTCCCCAGATTGTTCATGTGTTTCTTGATATCTTGTGGGCAAATTTGATGTTACATTCCAGCTGAGGTCTTAGCAGTGCTAAATAGCCCAGAATAATTATTTTGCCTGTCTTGCAGGTAGTATTAGTCTTTAGGCAACCCAGTACTGTGGTTAGACTTTTTCTGCAAAAGTGTGACATTTTTAATGTATGTTGACTGACATTTCACTTTAAACCCCATATCCTTTATAAACGGACGCCTCCTAACCTTTTTTTTCTTTGTACAGTTAATTTGTCCTACATGTCATGTATAGCTATGGTCTGTTTTCATTTTCATTGCTTTTCTTAATTATTTCTCCACTTTTCCAAGATTATTTTGCATTATAATCCTGTCTATGGTCAGTACGTGAAGGTACTTGCTGATGGTTAACTGTATACAATTCAGTACTTTTGCCTGAAATACCCACTTTGCTGTATTTGGCAACTGGCAAGGAAGCAGACAGATCTGCATTCCACCTGCTCCTTTGTTGGGACTCATATGTGGGAAATATGTGCATGCCTGTGTGTGTATGTTCTGATATATAGGATGGAGGATATGAATTTATCTCCTGGAAGATGGAGATTTCACAGACGGTGCCACCTGTGTAATGTAGTACTGTACCACCAAAAAACTGTGTATTTTGATGAACTCTACTACAGAGTGGCTGTACCTGTGGTGATCCGATCTCATAAGGTGTGTAGTACACTTGCTAGCTCTCCTTGTATGTGGTCTAGCTGGTGGATCTTATGGCCAGGTAGCCATTTTTCTACTCTAAATTTGTTTTGGTTGTTTTTTCAAAAAGTTAATTCTGAAAAGCTAAAGAGTGAAAACTTCCTAGTCTTCAGGATTTGCAGGATGTATCAATACACAGCTTAATAATATAATCTGAAGAATGTCAGAGTGAATAAGAAAAAATTGATGTTTCCACAAACTAAGAATGTGGTATTGCTAGTGCTATATATATTAAACTGCCAGAGGGAATTTTTCTTTAGTTCTGACAATTGAACAAAACTATTAAGAGCAAGTCACAAGCTATTTTGTTTTCAGCCATTCAATCCTGCCCAGTTTAGACACATTCCTTGTTTGCTTTTTGCCTATTTGAAACCACTTTGTTCTACATCTGTACGGTCATTTCGATTAAATTTTAATGTGAAAGCCTGCTGCATACAGCCTGGTGAACTAACATTCAGGGATAAGGTCACCATCTGCTCATATAGTCAAAGCTTTGTGCTTAGAATTGCTTTTTACGTTGACAATGACAGGCCTTGAATGGCTTTTATAAAGGGTCAAATGAAAACAGGAAACCAACAGAAGGCAGCTTTCAATCGTACAAAAACCTGTTGCATAACTTCTTAGTGTTTGGTTCAGGCAACACAATTTTTGTTTAAGGTAGAACCTTTTCAGCCATCTGCACATTGATTCCAAGTCTCAAATTTATCCTTGTTGTCAATCTTTTAACTTCCCTGAAATGACAGCAGGGATGCTTTTGGCTTTTAGTTTGTTTCCAGTGTTTTCTCAGCTCACTCATTACATCTCACTCATCTTCTGTTTTGTTCTTTTGCTCAGCTCAACTTTGTTTTCTTGTACTGAAGAAGATGGGACTAACTGATTCTCACGGTAACCCAGACCTTCCTAATGCGGGAGCAGGGACTGTACAAAACCAGCACTAATAACTTTCAGTGAAACTTCAAACTTGTTGCACCTTTCTTATTAGGTTTATTAAAGTTTGTTTGTTTTTTTAATTAAAATGGCGGGGTGTGGAGTTGGGAAGAGCAATAGCTCATCCAAAATTCTTATTCGGTGTTTACAGGTTCTGTGGAGGAAGAAATTCTGCAGAATTCATTAAAATTATGTGGCATTGAGGATGGCATAACTGGATACAGAAAGCAAAGATATGACTTGTGATCAAAGTCATACTAGAGCTTCAATCTTCACCTGTAGGAGGAATTTAACCTACAGTCTTAATAGCTTTTCAGCAGTAAACATGAGTTACGTCAATGGTAATTTATATTGGAGTGTGAAGCAGTAGAATCCTACCCGGAACCAGAACTGCATGGATCCTCTCTGTCTCTCTCTCACACAGATAGGCATAGAAAATCTATCTTTTTTTTTTTTCCTCCTTTTTTTTAAATTGACATCAGTGTTGCAATATGGTTAATGAGGGCATGAAAACCTAAGTCTTTTTACAATGGATTTCATATTCCGTATTGATTTGTCAGAAGGCAGGCATCAACATGGAAACCATGTTCTAATGAAGGCTATTTATTTCTCTGTATTTTGCATTTCATTTTGAAGTATCTTTTTCTTTTACAGAGCTTATTATATTTGAAGCAGTACATTGTGTATATTGAATATATTCTACCTATTGTTCACTGATTTCTTTTAATTCTATTTTTAGAGTGGTCTGCTTGTCTGTTATTATTAGAAGGTTGAATATCATACCAAGAAGAAGTAGAGGAGTTGTTGCATAGCTGTATGATCTGAAAAACAAAGAAAAAATAGGAAAAATTATCTCCTAAATACTAATAAAATGGATGTAGTCAGTTCTAGAAATGTTGTCAATACCATTGCACAGTTCAGGCTTTTTTCATGGAAATATTAGGAAACATTTCTTTACTGAGAGGGTGGTCAAACACTGGAGCAGACTTCCTAGAGAGGTGATCAATGTACATGCCTGTCATTGTTTAAGAGGCATTTGGACAATGCCTTTAATAATATGCTTTAACTTTTGGTCAGACCTCAAACAGTCAGGTTGTTGGGCTGGATGATCGTCGTCAGGACATCCCTTCCAACTTGGACTATTCTATTCTAAATTCCAGGAGGAAATCACACGAGGAAACGTAATCATTTTGTGAAAGTGATAGCATTTTCTCACAGCAGTTTGCCATTGCTATGCATAGCACAACACTCTGAGTGTCCCTGTAACTAGGTGTGATAGTAATTTCATGTATAGAATTATTACCAGATACAGAATCACACATGTAGAACTGTTTCTCCCTCTATACTGTGAAAGCAAAGAAGGTCCTTTGGAATTTCTTTAAAACTTGTGGTTTCTAAATTATGTGTTAGCTTCCAGTGTAACAGAAGTTGACGTGTACAGGCGTGGTGTTGCGTTTGTTGAATGTAAATTTGAATGTGGTATACCCATACAAATAACTGTCTGCATCTGATCTGATTTCTGTGTGAAGAGGATTATACCTTTTGGTGCTGGGAATTAATACAAATCTAAGTAAATGGATTTGGACATACTTAAATCAGTAGAGAACGTGGCCCAGTGAAAGGACTGAAAATATAACCAACTTTTGGGGAAAGCCCAAATTTTTCATTCAGGAATCTGTTTCTTTTTTCTTATTTTTCACAGATAAATTGCATTTGAACAGCTTAATATATTTATTACATTCACATACTCAAAGACTGTGGTTATTTTATTAGAGCTGAGGTTTTAGGGCTGTTATAGGCAGTAAAGTTGAAGCCGAGCAGAAGGATAGTACCATGGAGCCAAGTCAAAAAACAAAAAACCCCTGAAGTCAATGAAATAAAAGCAGCAATAAACAAGCTGAAAGAGGAATGCGAGCTAGAAAGAGCATTTGAAGAAAACAACGGGGAGAACATTTTCTGTGCTCACCTTCAGAGCACAGAGAAATGATGGGCAATCAATGCCACAGTCTGGGAGTATCTGCATGCCCTCAGCTTTTTCTGACACCGTGGAAAGTCAGTGACCTACAGGATTCCCAGAGGTGGTTGTCACTGTGCTTTCAAATTTGTCTTGCAATTCACTCCTTTCCCCTCTTTTTTAATGTCCTCTAAGCAAAGCAATCCTATTCTCACCTGTTTGTTCTCACACATGAATCTCATTACTCCTTTAGGCAGCATTTCACTCTTCTCAAAACTATTTTTTCTTGTTGTATCTTTTTTAAGATTGTGGGACCATACCTGACTGCAGTGTTGCAGATGAGACTATACCACTTACTGATACAGAGACATTAGGTTTGAGGATTATTGTTCAGTCAATTCCTAACGCTTTTCTAAACACCTCTGATCTTTCTGATGGATTATCTGTGTCAAACAGAAGTTTTCATTTCATTTTCATTTCATTTCCTTTCATTTCATTTTCATTGAACTGTCCACAGTGACATATGGGACTTTCTCCTGAGAGGTAAAAGTTAATTCAGTGCTCTTTAGTGTGCATCATTTGTTTTACATGTAATCGCTTTCTGCGAAGAAATAATTTGGAATGCAGGAAGAATGTTTTTTTGGGCTTGTTACTCTATGAACTACCCCAAAAAGTTATTTGAATAATTTAAAATCATTCATTGCCATAAACAAGCCATATTATATGTGACACCTTTCCAACAATAGGCAAAGTCCCCCAAATTAACCTTAAAGTATTTTATAATGTAGTTTCTATTCAGAGATTGCATCAACCTCAGGAAGAAACAGCAAAAAGGGAGACTGGTTCTTGTACTTCATGGTAAAATTCAAAATCTTAGGATGAGATTTCATCTCCGAGAAATGTTGTCTTTGTCTATATAGACATGTAAATATGCATATAAAAATGTTTTAAACAGAAGACTAAGCTGAAGCCCAATTTCTAATTGCTGTAGAATTTTACGTGTTTTTAAAATACCCAGCCAGTTCAATCATTGCCATCCTCCCCTGCCCCTGCTTATGAAGAGTGACCCTATAATGCAGTATTTCTCCAGCAGAGCTAACCAGTTATGGCTATACTCTTCCTTTTTTACCCTCTCTCCATCAGTGAATGCTTCAAGTTTCCTTATAAAGACCAATGTATTCCTGTCCTATATGGACTTAGTATCTTCTGAATATTATTTATGTCAGAAGCACTAAGTTTGGAAGTTGAAGCCAAGAGAGATCAGATTTATAGTCTGGGCACTGAAGCCCACATCTGTTTAAGCACCTGTATTGCTATTTTATTAATATACTCTTGTCCTCATTTTTTTTCTCTTTACTCTTTCATTAGGTACACTTTCTCCTTGGCAGCCCAGCAACATAACCATGTTTCAATTCTACATTAAGTGCCTTACACAAAATTAACTTTTTAGTACTCTTCTGATACATAGCTTAACTTCCGTATCTCTGAATACCATGAACATTACTTTGCAGCTGACATTAACATTAGGAGTCTATTGTATTTAGACACTGAGAGCTTCTTCTAATGAATGATCTAGAGAAGCCTGAGTCACTATTTAGGCTTAATTGTTTAAGATGGAAGTTATTCAGCAGCTCTCCAATGACATATTTAATTAAATGCCACAAGCATGCACGTGCCCCCTGGTGCCAGGTTTAAATTTTCTGTATCAGAAGGCTCTTCCCACTCTTCTGCCCCACAGGCCATGAGAACATTAATGCTATTGGTTAATACATCTTCATTTTAATATAATGTATTTAATCTTTTCACGCATTAGTTCTTAATTAAAGAAGAATTCAAAATAATAAGATGAGGAAAAAATAAGTTTTCTACTTAAAAATACTTCCAAATGAGATAAACTCTCAGCAAATTCCATCTGGATAACTCAAAGACAGAGGAAAATATGCCAATAACAATGTTTTTGATGGAAGTTCAATTATAAACACCATAAAAGCATGAAATACATAGCACTAAAATTAATGCAGATGAGAGGAAGGAAAGCTAGGAAAGTATAAAGCAGCAAAGGATCTAGAATGACAAATGTCAAGCAAATTGGGACCATAGGCAGATACTGAGAAAGAAGGCAGGTAAAATACGGAAGATGGGTAATGCTGCAAGCCATCTGATTACAGTGCAATTAAAGTAACTGTTAGATGTGTTATCTAGCCCAGTAAGGATTCTCCATCATTACTCTAGTGGTGACCCAAATGGCTATATAGTAAAGCATCCCCAGAGAAAAGAGAGCCAAGGGAACCAACCAAATCTAAACCTCATCATCTACAGTTATTTAATCTCTCTGGATTATTGGCCATCAAAATAATTTCTTACAAGAAAGCCAGCTTAAGAAAGATAGGTCCAAAATGCCAAACACAAAAATCTGCAAATTAATATTGTTGTCACTATACATATTAAATAGTTCTCTGTGTTTGCAATGAAGAAAACCTAGTAGGTATTGTCAGTTATTGTAAACACTACTTGGGATTAACCCACAAAGAACCTGGCATTTTGTAGATAGTCAACATTAGATGATGTTTGTGTATGTGCGTGTGCAGGTAGAACTAGTTTCCAAGTAGTGAATGATTTGCTGCAGCTACTCAGAAAAAAGTGCATGGTTAAAGAAAATGTACCATAGGCATAGCGTGTGTAATAAGTCATTTTCTCCTACAATGTTTATACTGGAATTGAGCTGTATTATGTGTTTGATTCTTTTACAGACACAGCATGAAACTTAGTTGAGTAGTTGCACAGGCATCTAAAGAAAGGTCTAGGCTTTAAGATACACTTATTTTATCCAAATACCATTGAACAATCCTATAGTGAAAGCTAGAATCTTTTCAGTGTACTCAATCCTCCAGTAAAATATCTACAGATAAAACTGTAAAAGAAGAATCAGAAGCCTTCTGTGTTCTCTGCAGAGCTGTTTAAGTTGCTTTTACCTGCCCTGTAAGAGAGAGGAGCAACCATCTCCTTCCACAGAATTGTGCATCTTGGCCTTGCCTGTGAGTATGGTAGATGTGTAATATTTGGAATTAAATACCTATGAGTGACTGACGCGTACACAAGTCAGGCATGCAAGTCATTGCAGTATATGTGTTCTACTGCAGTTGTATATACGCAAGCCCTTATTTGCACACTTGGTTAGTCTAAAAATCTGTTAACCTGTAGTGGTGCTACCTGGTTTCAGTCTTTCCACATTGTCCTTATTTTCAAAAGTACCAAATTACATACCAGTGCAGTATTTTGCTGTTGTAGATTTTATTATGTATAAAGATTTTCTGTGTTAAAAATATAATTATCAGTACATCTTGTAGTAAATGGAAACTTGAAGACAGATCTCCTGGATTTTATATTAGTGGTCTACAATATATGTGAAATACTTGGCATTTCACAATATGTGTGCATCACTTGGCATAATCACAGAATGCTCCTCAGTTTGTCTCCTAGTAAAAAGCCATTGCAGCTTTGAAGTACAATTAAGCTATTGGTATGGTAATCACCTCCAATTTATAATATGATATAACATGAAGTCATAACTATCATGAACTCCTTGGGGCTCCAGATGTGCAAATACATTGCCTGGTTATCTCCTTTCAGATTTCCTTGGTTAAGTTGGCAAATGACACTGAAAGGTCTAACTTAGTAGATAGAACAATTTGCTTTACAGTTTAGGTGTGAAAGTTTTGAATAATTTATGTTGTATTTGAGTTTCTTTGGATATTTATGTATCAGAATATTTTCATATTCTCTATTATGGAGTTTAAATACAATCAATAGAGCATAGCTACAAGCCAAGATTAAAATTATGCCAGTGTGTCTCACTGCTGATAATGTGTTTTAAGGGTTCTTGTTCCAGGAAATATTTAGCATTACCAGAAAGCATCAGTTGTAGACAGGATTATTGAGTATCAATCCTTGTGGCTTTGAATTACTACTTTATGCCTACAAGACCCTTCTTTCCTTCCCACCCATCTGAAACACTTCAAAAAGTGATAATCCTATTCCTGTATCTCCTGTGAAACTACTCTGCTTATCCAGCTCATCCTACTGTGTCTTGAAAAAAATCAAGTTTTGGATTTGGAAACACTTGGTACAAGTGTGTAGCACAGTAGGCAAATACATCTCAACACATTAAAAAAAGATAAAAATTATATAATTGCAAATCTGAGCTAAACTCTATCAAATTATTTCTTTATGCTAGTATTAGTGAGGAAGCTGATAGCTGCATTTAGTTACCTGACACTTCCCAAATAGGCAGAGGTTTTTGAGAAGCTCTCACTTTGCAATACTTGCAAACAGATGTTTGTTATTTCTCATCAGTCAAGAAACTCCTTAAACTACAGAAAGGACTTTTCATTGTTTCAGACAATTATTTTCAGAGCAGAAACAATTGTTTTGGGAATAGAAAAGGAATTACTACTCTCGAATTTAAGTCTACAAAATACAGAAAATACAGGGCTTAATATTGACAGTTGGTTAGCTCAATGGTTTTGCACAGAAGTTACATTTTATGAATGTTTTCAGAGGTGACAAGGAGTATCGTAGCATACTGTGTATAGTGATATACTTGACAATTGTGACTTTTTGTTATGTTTGCCATTTCTGTTACTACCACTACTACCTATTTTTCCATGATGTATCTTCTCCACTTGGGCTGATTAAATGGACTGACAGGATCCAAGGGTCAGAATTCTCAGTAACGAGTGGTTACTAATGTGAATTACGCCCATTTTCAGGACAAATTAAGTACCAGGCCTTAGCTTTACAAAGGGAAACACCACAAGGAGTTTCCAGTGACTACATTAATAACTTTCATGCTTACCAGAGTAAAAAACAGTGCACTTGTTTATGTGTGTAGTTTTAGGATACTGTGTTTTAAAAGATTGGTTTCTGAAGCTTGTCCTTGAGTCTTCATAGGCCAAGTTGGAGAAAGATTCCTGGCTGTGAATCCATTATCTAAGATATTTCCTGGATTTATGCCATGAACTATAGAACTGAATATTATTTTTAAATGTATTTTTTATTTTGCAGAGCCAGCATTTCAAAAGTTTGCATGCATGAGTGTACATAAGCATGTTTTGTATGCCTGCTTTTGAAAATCTGGTTCATATTCTTTTTTTTCTAATGAGATTTTTTGATGTTATTGTATTATTTTATGTTATTCACCATATTGTTTTAATAAAACTCTTTGTTCACAATGAGTCATCATGAAATCAGGATTAATATTTTGGCAGTGACACATTAAATGCTAAAAACTACGGACTTCAGTGTGCTTTTGTGACATTTTAATCAACACTAAAGGAATTTGCAGGTCACACTGCACTTAGGGTGCTTTTCACTGCACCCTTTAAGAATGCCATGTTTCATTACAGCAGTGGTGAACCTGGCCATGAATTTACAGTAATTTAACGCAAATAAAGTACAATTGGTTTTTTTGGCATTATAACAAAGGATTTAAATACAGAGTATTAATTTTACTTCAGGCTTAAAATCCTGTTTCTTGTCCTATAAATAAACATTATCAGTAGTTCCTAAATGCAAAAGCATTTGCAGAATAGATTTTCACATCTCTCTCAACAAAAAAATTGATGGCATTTTCTTACCCTGTTGGTCAGGATCGCTGTCTACCAAAACGTACCATTAAATTCTGATCTTGTCAATCATGTGTCAGTTTTTAAAAAAGCATGACTTCATCATCTCATTTCAAGAATTGCAATGAAATCACCACAGGTAAGTAAGACTCTTATCTATCAGATGGTACTTCTCTTTTTTCACAATCAATTAAATACAAAAGTGACTTATTATGCAGAAATTATGCTGGTAGCAACATAAGTATAGAGCAGTATTTTGAATTATTTATTCTGGCAGCATGCCAGACTGATGGTGTAATTCCTCCAACTGATATATTTTTTAAACTAAAGAAGTACATAAACTCCAAGTCAGTTTTTCTAGTAACTCTTTCACTTATTATATGTTACTTACATGTTTCTTCAGTTCAGCATTAAATTGTCAGTTCACTTTCCAGGAAGTTTTGTCATGTCATTATTCCAGCAAGACATGTTGTAGTAATAATAACAAAACAAAACCAGGCTTTGGCCATGCAAACCCTGAGAGTTATTTGCACCATAGGGTTGTGGTGGTGGAGGCGAGGATAACAGCAATAAAACACTGAAGAACTTTTTCTTCAAAAAGCAAAAATGTTCATGTTTTCTTTATTCCATGATAAAGCTAAGATTTTGCAGTTTGTTCTCTTCTGCATGATA
Source organism: Haliaeetus leucocephalus (assembly GCF_000737465.1). Taxonomy (NCBI): domain Eukaryota; kingdom Metazoa; phylum Chordata; class Aves; order Accipitriformes; family Accipitridae; genus Haliaeetus; species Haliaeetus leucocephalus. The sequence continues at coordinate 10,188,344 of NW_010972709.1, read as the reverse complement.
GTTAGAAAGCAGATTTTTCCAATATAATTTTCCTTATAAAATGGCAGCTACTTTTATTGATTATCCCAAGCATACCTGCTTTCTTTCTTCTCTACTTTACCTTTGAATGGTAAAAGAAATGTATTATGATATTCAAGCCTCATAGGTTCCTCCTTTTTTCACCTCAATAAGCATTCATCTGGGTGAAGATAAAGGGACAAGGTAGACATAACAAATTCCATATTTGTTGACTATTTACATTGTTTTGATGTCTTTGTAGTACTACACATTCTTTCTGTGAATCACATTTAAAACTTACAGCTCATGAGTCGTTATAAAAATATCACATATGTTTGTCATAGAAACTTTATCAAAGAGAAATTCTTAATGAAGTAGCACAGATGCTATCCATGTGTATCATGTAAGACATTTGTATATGTGGAGATTCATTAGAAGCACTCTGACATGTGCTTGACCCATAACAGTGCTTCTATTGATTTTGGAGAGCTCTGGTTGATATTCTATATACAACTGAGTCTTACAAAGCCAAATTTTAGCATTTCAGTGTACTTTGTCCTATGCGTAGAGAGCTGTATTGTGTTTTCCTTAGAGCAAAATGTCTTCTCACCATGGTAATACAAAGCACCCACACAGGTATGCATATATTGAGAAATGTCCAATAAAAGGCGTAATGTAGAACTGGAATTTTAACTCAGAAATAAAATACAGAGAACTAAAAGCACTGAAAGTTTTGTTCTGAAGTCAAATCTAGAACAGGTGTGTCTCATCTGTAAGAGTGCTGAGGAGGAGAACATCATAAATTGGAATCAAAACATGAATTTGTGATAAAACAATATTGGAAAAACATCACATAACTGTAACACTAAAATTAAAGACAAGAGGTCTATCATCTCTCTGTTCTCCCTTACTTAATATTTTTCTTTACAATGACTGTTAGAGTCCTCTCATCTTTGGACTATGTGACACATCATTTTTAAGTCAGTACTTAGAAAGGTTACAGAGAACAATTAACTACCAAGACCAGTATGTAATTTAAGGTGGCCAGTCAAGCATGTAGGAGGAGGAATACTACCAGATATTTTACATAGGTTCCATAGTGTACAATGAAAAGTTGCACCAGACCAAGTTGCTTTGGTGTGCTCTGACCTGTGCAAAAACATTGATGGAGGAATATTACCTTGCAAACTTATGGTCTCCTTCCAGTTATTTTTATCTTCTATTTTACAGATATGGTTCACTATAAGGTATTTCCACCACAGTGCAAAGCATAGTAGAGGAAGGACAAAATTAATACTTAGTTTATATCTCCAGGTTCATGATCTGCCAGGACACTTCTTAGTCTGCTTTAACAGTAATGGATGGGATATGAATCTGGGGAGAAGTTTACTGTCAAAGTATTTAAATATTCATCTTTTAGCAAGGTTGTCTGGCAGTTTGTTACTTGAATTGATCTCCTGAAAATATAAGTCCAAAAGATGAAACAACCCATAGCTGGCTTACCATAATACCAGTGGTGACTTGAATTTCCTGTGTTGTTACTGGTCTAAGAGTACACACAAAGAATCTGTGTGTGTGTGTTTATGTATGTGTTTATCAATGGAAAAATAGCGAAACTAGGCTGTTTCTCCCAGATAAATCAAATTCTTTCAACTTCTTTATCTACTATGAGGTAGAGTTATAGGACAAAAGCCTACATCTTTAAAAACACTTTGCATGCTTTCTTCAGGCAGGATAGCTGGCTGCTATGAATAAGATTAATGACATGAAGTTTTTGCATTAGTAGTGATACATCTTGAATACTCTATTAATGTGCTGTTCCATATTCATAGTTTTTGCAGTAATGTCTGTTGTGTTGGTTAAAAACAGCAGCAAAACAATTTTTTCATCAGCATTGGGATTAATGAAGCCTAGTTTGTAATGACATTGTGTCCCAACTCACTCTAATGCAACAACCCACATCTCTCCACAATGTTTCCAGTTCTGTCCCACATTTCCCTGCTCCTGACCACATACCCAGTGTTCCTTCCCATTTCTTTGTTGTCTGTACCATGAGAGGCAGAGTGTGCTGTAAATGATGCTAAATGATATGTGCTGGTATACACATGGTGACTGGGTAACCACAAACCAAAATAAGGGGCCTAAAGTAGACCGAAATGAGCAGAGATGGTCTTACCCCTTAGTTTCAGTTTCTCTCCTTTACGGAGATCTTTAATTTCATGAAGGTTGTAGGAACTTACTTATTCTTGAGGCATCTTTCTGAGTGTCAAATATCATTGAAATTAGTGAAAATTGGATTAAATTGGATTGAACCAGGCTAAAATACCATGAGATCTCAAATCTGCTAGATCTGCAGAGAGCATGGCCTCTCATTCCCAGGTTCACAGTGTATTCAAACGGTTTTTCATGGAGTGTGTGCTTGTGTTGTTATAAAGTCATGTTAAAGGCAGGTTGGTCTGATGGTGAGTTTAATGCTTACATTTCAACCTTTGTTTCTGATCTGGTGTCAAAATAGGTTCTGAGGAAAGTTTTTATTCCTTGTGGTGGGGGAAGAGGGAGAGTTAGAATTTGCCATTTCCTATGACCCAGGGTGGGACTCTGCTCAACTCTGTCATAAAGAAACAGAATGAAGGGTTGTAAACAGGGTGAAATCAAAACTATTTTCAAAGTATAATTGACTCATGGAAATGCTATTTCACTTTCATCTTAGTTCCTTCATGCATTCTTCTGAGAATCTCAGTGTGGGTTAAATATTTACAAGTAAGACCACAACAGCAAAAGAATGAATTGGAAAATAACATTTTCTGTGCCAAGGTCTCATTGCGTTGCACCACCCATAACATTTAGATAGAAAAGCAAGTTGAAGTTCACTATTCCAGAGCAAGAAGGAAACCTAACTAAACATGAGGCCGGTTCTGAGATCAAAGCTGCTTGAGAAGCATGGACCAAAAGCAACAAGGTCATAAATTTAAAATGGGTTGAAAAGTCTTCCACTATGCCAAGCCTGATGATACTGTGGTAGTGAACTGACTCCTTAATTAACTCATTTGCTAATTAATCCTCCAAACCTTTGGCTTCCAAAGGTTCCAAAGAGAAAATCAGTATATGTTGCCCATTTTTTCTAATTTAGATGAAGATCCACTATTGCTGTTCAGACACATTTTTCTTCTTTGCAGTTTAAATTAACAGCTTCCAGGCTATTGTAAATTATTCTTCTTCTGTAATTTTTTCTTGTCTGTGAATATTTGAGTTGATAAAGCCAGACACACTCCCTATTTGTGGGTTGTTCTATTGCCTGGGATATGTTACGTGCTTTATATTCTGCCCAATGGGAATATGCTCATATGCATTTACTGAAAAACACGTAAACTATTTTTTTTCTCATTTTGCCGTTTAACTTAAAACCCTCTTCCTACTCCAAAGCAAAATCATCCATCGAAAAGTGTATTTTCTATGTTCATTTCCATGTGATGATTGGAGGTAATATCCCTGGGAAAACATTTTTCTCTGATATTTCCATATGTGTGAGAATCTCAGTACCTGCGTTGTGCATACTCTAAAATCTTTTGATCATTCATCACACTGTTCCCTTTACCACTTTCATAAATATTTCTCTTCCATTGCATTTGTAGGCAACCCTACTTAGATCAGTAATACTTATCTTTTGGTAGGATGGGATCTGTAGGTGAAAAAGTTGATTTTCATTACTTTGCTAACATGAATGGTGACAGTCCGTTTAAATACTCATTAGCTGAAGAAACAAAGTAGATTTCAGTAAGTATTTTTAAAGTACCAGCTGTGGAAAAAAAGTGGAAATAGTGTCTTGTAAGTAAAAATTTGCACATGCAATGTAATTGTTTGACTTTTGCTTTAGTTTTCCTTTGTGGTTTTGGGAGTAGCAGGTGGAGGAAAGGATTCTGTGCGGATTTTTTCTACTCCTACCCTAATCCTTGGTGTCGGGGTGTCTGTGTAGTACAATTGCAAAACCAAATCTTAAATCCTGTTATCTGAACCCCCTGAAGTAAGGAGGGAGCGAGACATCATGAGGGAAATAGAGAAATTAGATCAAGTACATTGTTTTGTGTTTGACATCTCTTTTCTGTTTTGTTTTGGTTTTTTAATTAAAATTTCCTTTAAATTATCAGCTCTCTGAAAGCTTGGAGACTTGGTGAGTAATCTTATGTGATGCTGGTTGTAGTTACTAGTATGTGCTTTTTATCTTAGGGTATGATTCTGTTCCTCGTCTAGTCAAGGTAAATCCTACTGATTTACAAGGGAGATAAAACTGACTTTTCACTACACAGCAGATTCTAGCACTTCCAGCTCCACTCCAGGTATCTGTGGCACTGTTCAGGGATATTTTTTCACCTTTTTTCCTTTTTAAAATCTAATCTCTAATTATCATGGTCTTTTAGTAATATCAAACCTACAAATGTGTCAAATGTTTGTTTACATGGGTCCACCTATTTTCTCTGTTGCATTACTGCTCCTGCTGTAACCATTTCTTCTGGAACCCAAGCTGAAAAAAACATTTGTATTAATACATCTTTAAAGCTCCCTATAGCTCCTGCTATATGACAAGCTCTCTACCAGCCTTAGTGAGTGCAATCATCGTGGGGAGCAGTGGCCTCTTGTCAAGATTTGGTTGGCTCCACTGAGGTACTGCAGGGTCCCACGTCTCTATAGCCAGAGTATGTTTAACCCCTAGAAAGATCATCCCATTTTTAAGAGTGTTTGTTATGGAGAAACACTCGTGATTTCTTTTTTGGGGGCTTGGTTGGAAATCTTCAAAGACTTATATATCCTTACATTCTCCTGAAGTTTTGTTCTGCATGGCAACAGTATGGCAAGTCCACAAGGCCCTTTTGGCCATTCAGGTGATTGATAATGCTGGGAACTGAGGCACAGGGCTATGTGGCACAGCTCTCCATGTCTAATTCCACTGCCCTTCCCAGTGCAGCTCCTGCTTTAGAAGATGGTATGAAGCTGAAGACATGGGATGGAGGATTCCTTTGATAAGTACTTGGTTTACAAGGACTTATTGCATAAAAGAATGTATAGTCTGTTTCGAGTGGAGATTTTAATAATTTACCAAGATTTTGTTCACTTTGCGATATTTATTCCTTCAGTATTGCTGCATTGGTGCTCTTTTTTAGAAAGAATCACGCTTTCCAACCATGCCATGCAGATTTATTTAACTTTCAGTAAAGCGTATTTTATTTATGTTAACAGATTTGTTTGTGCGAGTCAATTTTCATCCATATTTTTGTGTTAACATTTCTTCATAGCATAATCTTACTCTTATGTTGATACATACAATTTTTTTAACCATCTGAATGTGGGCTGATCATAATTTTCATCACCTGTACAAAAGTGCTAGAATCTGATGGCAAACCTTCAGAATAGGCAGCTATATATTATTACCATTTGTGCAGGCAGGGAAGCTAAGCATCATGCTTTTATAGTCACATCTTGACGGAGCAACAACTGCCATCACTAGATCCCTCTGAATCCCTCCTTTGTAATGGGCCGATCAATCAGCACACTGTTGTCATCCATTCCACCTTGAATCAGTTTATTTTCTGGTTTAAATCCAATTATTTTGGAATTATTTTGAACAGAGATCTCTAAAAAGGAAAACAGTTTACATCAATTAGTAGAAGCAAACATATGTTCTGTAGCTTTGCAAAGATCCTATTTAGAATTCTCAAGCAAAGTCAGAGCATGTACATATTTTAAAATAAAATGTAATATGTCACATATGATTGTGACAGAAGGAGAGCTGAAATGTAATAATGTTATGAATGCCACAGATGGGGCTGTGTAAAAAACCTAGAAATATTGATATGTCACCTAGTTATTGAGAGAGAATCTGTGACAGACTTGCATGTGCTTTGCAGGACAATTTCTTTGGCATATTAACACTTAAGATGCACCCTGCATTATTTGTTTTACCTGAGGACTGACAGGCAAAACCGCAACCAAATATCTGACTGACCAGGACATACACTCATGCTGGTTGGCTGGGTGGCCAAACAGCCAAGGTGTACATCCACTCTAAAAAAACAGCTACCTAATGGGAATGATGAACTCTGAATCAGACAGACAGACTGTACTATCTTTTGAGGTTCACTGTGTGTGCCAAAGTACACAGAGTCATCTAGTATATGATAGGTCTTTTGCTGCATTTTTGGGACACCGAGCAGCAAAAGGTAATTGAAAAGAAGAGGCAGGCGAAAAGGGATTAACAGGGAGGTACTGCAAAAGAGGGAAAAGACTGAAAAGCTCAGTCTTTGCCACTGTAAAAGGGAGAGGGTAGGAGTATGAGTGAGTGGTAGGACATTTCAGGATTGGTTGGGAGTGTCTGAGGACAAGAGAAGGGGGAGACATTGTGGGAGAGGAGGGAAGAGAGCATGGGAGAGAGCTGAAAGATGGCAGGGGTGGGAAGTTTTCTCAAAACACAGGGGAAGTAGGGAACATGAGATGCTTGACAGCAACTGCGGTATGAGTATGGAGCCAGGGTCTGTGATAGAAATTCATGGATGGAATATCACTGCTCTAAACCTTACATTGGATTAATGAAGAAAAACACCAGGGAGGTAAAAATGGCTTGCTAGATACGGCAGTCATGTACATGTGTGTTTTTTGAGGCCTTTTGCCAGGAAGCAAGAGATTCTAAGCATGTAAAATAATTGGTATTCTTAAGAAGAAAAACAATTGTTAAACATTAGGAGGTGTCGTGGGCACCACTTGCAGGGTACAATGCTTCATGGAAGATTGAGGAAGTTTCTGTAGGAATTATTTATCCCGGTATGTTGGTACTGGTAAGCATAAGAGGAGAGCTAGGTGTGTCTAGCATTTTTCGCTATTTGTAAGACATGTTTACTTTCTACTAATTAATAATTTGTTGCTTGAAGGAAGACCTCTTTCTTTTATTATCAAAATTGTTGTTGTGGAGGAAAGTACAGGTGCGTATCAGACTAACTGATATAACACGGTTGATACACTGTGACCCTCAGCCTAGTGTGAGACAAGGGGAATTTCATGATTAACTTATCTTCTCCTAAATGAGAGGACGTGAACCAAAGCCTAACATGTGGCTGAAGAAACTTGGAGTTAGAGTTTCCTGAGTAATTATGATGGTCTTTAGCTGAGATCTGAATTAGATCAGTCGTCATGAAAGCACTGTTTTCAACATCCCATAGTTCTCAACAGATGGAGATGTATTTCAAACTGTGTATACATTTGAATGAGACAAGGCAAACATACAGATAAGTAAAAATAGACTAGGACCCAAAGTGCATTTGCTATTTCTCTTTAAAATTGAAATACTACTTGACAACTACTGAACATCTTGTCCTCTTTGAAGCATTTGTTTTCTCTTCCATGAAGCTAATTTGGTCATGTCTCAAAAATGTTACTATACCGTGATAGCAGTTCTTGTTTAATGCATAAATCTCACCCACAGGGTCTCTGAGTAGAGAAATTAGAGTTATGAACTATAAAGGAGTTGAAATTTTGCAACAGTGCATCCATTAAAGAGGTTTAATTATTATTTCTGTACTGTAGGCAAGAGAGGCTCATGTTGCTTTCTTACCTGGCACCAAGGAATGACAATCTGGGGATGGACATCTGAATGTTAACTGACTTTCATAAGCCTCCAGGAATATGAACACATCATGTGTTACACTTGACAGTCCTGAAACACTCAAACATTTTTCACCATTTCTTCCAGTCTTCAGATAAACAAATTCTAAGGAGTGTAATAATGTAGAGTAGGTGTATTTTTAAACTGACTTATCTCTAAGATAATCATAAGATATATGGCTAGTGCACCACTGTTACATGCAAAATATGGATACAGATAGACATGATTTTCACTTGCTGCAGCTAAAGACTATAAAGAGACTTAGTTCCTTTGTAAAGCACTTTAAAGTCTACTAGTGAATGAAAACACTGTATAAGAGCTAGGTATTATTATCTTTTATTACTTTCTTCAAAAGTCTGCCAAGGGCACCCAGGGTGTTGAATGGTGTTCTTGTATTAGAGACTAGTAAAAATGCAAATAAATAACTAAAGCACTTTTTATGAATTTAATTACTTTTAGACATTTGAACAATATAATTCCTAATGGAAATGTTGATGAACCTCTATTTTATCACCAATTGTTACTCTATAGAGAGTCTTAAATAGTGGGGGATTTATAAATTTTTTATTAGATTTTGATAATTCATCTTGGGGTATATGTGTATTCAGGAAATCTGAAACTTGAAAGAGCATAGCTAATCAGACAGATAATGCTCATCACTCCTCTAGCTTCAGTTGCACGTGCAGCATGCAGTTTCATGAATGTTTGATTGCAGTGATTGGTATTCAGAAGTGTTTGTGCAGTTTTTAAGTATGGCTCTTTGTATGGTTGGCCAAGTTTTTAGCTTACACTAAATAGCATGATGTTCGCTATGTTTTTTAAAACTTGGCAAATACATGCAGAAAAGCATGATTTTAAGTTGTATGTACATGCCTCATGACTGTGGGTACAACTAAATATGGGAATGCAAATGTACCTGATTAGTTGATTGCAGTTGAATGTACAAGGTATCTGTGCACTGTTACTGAAAGTATTTGCATAACAGACATGTATATCTAGTAGTAAAATATAGTTACTAAAATTGAAACTCATCAGCTCATCGACACATACAGGTTAGGAATACAAGAGAGAACAGTTTGGGAATTGTAGTCTTCTAAACTACATTTCTTGAATGTGCAATTTATCATTTAGAAGGGCCTTTCATCAGGAGGTTGTTTTGGCACAGAGGTAATGATGTTGTGTATTCTGAAAGGATACAAATGAATTGTTCCATAGTTGTTGTGGAAATAGCTCTTTACTTAGCTTGAAAGCAGGGACAATACAGGCTAGAATGGTGTAAAATTGTAATGAATCCTGTCTAATATCAATCTATCTTCATGACAACAGATGCAAACTTCGCAATACTTCAGCTGGCATATAATGAATATGGTATATTGCTATGCTAACAAGATGCTTCAATGTTTTTGTGGATTTCAAAACACTATTGAGGGCATGGAAGCTGTTTGTTCCTTTATATCTAACTAGGAATGAGAATAAAACTGGATATGACTGAAATCCTGTGCATTAATAAGTTCAGTTTAGATTTATATGAAGCTAGATTGCTTTTTTGAAAACTATTTCACTCTGAAATGAATGATAATTAATGACATAACTGAAAACATTAGCCAAATCAAGATTTTAATTTTAACATGAATGGCACAGTATTAACTATTTTAGAATTGAACCAACTAGGGACCACGTGTTCTTCACTCCAAATTATGATAGTTGTTTTAAAATGAGCAATGTACTTACTGTTAATGTAACAGGCCAATTTTATGCTTCATGTAACACCCAACAGAAGAAGCCTGTTAGATTTACGTCAGACCCTGATTTTAAATTGTGGGCTTTTTGTTTTGAAAAACAGTTTCATATTACATTCTCCTTCTTGGAGACAGCTGTGTAGTTTTCAAGTGTTATACAACTTCACTAAAGCCTTGACAGCCAATGTCTGATCCCATTCCAGAGATTCATGCTTGCCAGCCTAATAAGAACATGGTCAATTATTTCCCTTTTAATCCCACTGGATTTCCCCAAGGAGCAAGGAAAAGAGTTACTTCATTGCCTGGCATGTCAGGATTTTGTAAATCCACTGCTGCTATTTCAGTTCTGGTGTTCAAATGGAGTGGGAGAGCAAGTCTTAAAGTCTTGTCTCCAGAGCTGCAGAGGGTGTATATGTCAGTGCTTAAAAAACATATTCTAACATTCAACCAAGCCTAGTAAATTAATTATACTAAAGTACAAAGAAAAGTCTAGCCAAAAATATGCTTTTTCATTAAGTTTCATTAATTTATTACATACTTTTCCTGGACTCTAATCTCTAGGTTTGAAATATGTCATCACAAGGGCAAATCTGTATATGGTACATACAACATATATTGTATATCTGTATGAACTCAGCTGCTCACAAAAAAATATATATAACTCTACAGTGTATTCATTATCTAAGACTGGCTATGATCCAGTTATATAAGAGAAGTTTTAAAAGCTTTCTGGAAAAAATAAATTCTGTGTCAGTGAAATGTTGCTCAATGGTCTTTTCATATTGAGCTTTTGAGCAAAACCATCACCACCGTTTTTTTGCACCATTATAAGTATTTTTCATGAAATTTGACTTCCAAGGTGCAGCCTAGAACATCAGGTCTGGTGAAGGCTGGTGAAAATCCTCTTAGTTTGATAGCTAAATAAATAAGATTGCTGTATGTGTGGGAACAGTATATTGTGGTTACAAACACAGGACACCCCCAGCTCTCTTAGAGTAGATTCAGATGATCCATTCCCTCTTTGGACATTCTGATAAAATAGAAATTCAAGAAAAAATGTAGAAAGAAAAAGTAACCACAGTTATCTTTCAAGAAAAACCCTCTAACCACTTCATGGTAGAGCTGTGTCAGCTTCAATACACAGTTATAACTAAGAGAAGGATCTGACTATTCAACACTAATTCTAGCAACTTCTTTCATGTGTATTTTGTGTAAAGCTAGTCCCCTCTTGCTTTAGTAGGCAATGAAGACTTTGCACTAAAACTCAGAAGACCTTGTGAAATAGTAGTGGTTTTGTCTCTAATCTTCCTGCCTCATTTTCACTAACATGACGATCTATCTTTTGTAAGACTCAGAAAAGATGTTCTTTACTTTTGAGATGAACAGGTTGAGACCTGCAGCCACCAATACGAGGCAACTCAGATGAATACACTGTTACATTGCATTGCAGTCTTTGAACTGCATTAATATCTTTCAATTTGGAATTTTGGCTGATTGCTGACACTTCGCAAGTTCTGGGTGAGGTAGGTAAGCATTATCATTATGTTACAGGCGGAGAACTGAAGCATAGAGGAAAGAAACATGTGCCCATGACAGAGGTTAAGTCTAGATCTTAGAAATACTAACTCCAGCCTCTTACTGAATTCAAAGTAAAAGAGTGTGTTGGTGAAAGTCACAGGCAGGAGTCTTTACAGTATTTTAGTACTTATACCTATGCTTCTAACAACAAAGGAAAGGATGCTCTGAGAATAAGCCCCTGTAACTATACTGCTTATGGGTGTGCGTGCTGTGTAAATCTTGCTGCTGCTGCCTCAGTTCCTGGAGCGTAGTGACTCACTGAAACTGATGGTTGTAGTTTTGAGTTTAGGGAACAACAGCTCTGTTTTCTTTTAAAAAGTGCTGAAAAGAAAGACTTAGATCCCAAATTCTGGCATGTCTTGCCCCTATGAATTGAAATAAACGTAAGATATGAGTGCTACCACACCATTTTCCTTTTTCTGCCATGCTAAAGCCTTCTTTGAGCTGTTAAAAATCCAAATCCAAATATGATTATTAGAACTCAATAAAAAAGAATGGTAGAACATAATTTACCTATGGACTAGGGAAGATTTACTGCTGACACAAATTAAACTTCAGGACCTTCAAGGGTCATAGAAACTTTCTCGCTGTTGGGAGATGAGATTTGATCAGAAGCTCCAAAGTCCATTTGGTCACCCATAGTAATGATGACAGACTATGCCTGGTACTCTAGTTTGCTTAGCTGCCATGAGGAAGAATTTTTTACTTGAGGTTTTTTTCACACTACACTATAGAAAAGAAAGTTACTAATCTGTTCAACAAATAATAACTGAAACACTGACCTGCATCTATTGTTATAGCCCCATTAAATTAAATGAAGCTATTCCCATTTACACATGCTAAATATCTTGCCCAATAATAATAAAGCAGTAAGGCAGTAAAGAAATGTAAGAGCCTTAGCATATTATATATAACTAGTTGTGGATCTGTTAATGACAGACAGCAGGGAGAATGTACCTCCACTGTATCTACTCTACCAAATATTATATATAGCTTCACTGTGTATTTCTCAGCCTAATTTTTCACTATGAAGTCTTAACAAAGCTTTCTGACTAGGTCTTGTTTCTCAGTCTCTTCTAAAATTGATTATGGTTGCAGCATGGCCAAATGTCAGCTAAGAAACAGCAGTTACAGGTAGTTGTAAACCCGTACGTATCACATAGATTTTTGCATAGAAAATGTTGGAGTCAGGAGGCCTTTTTTCATTTAGATTTATTTCAGAAATCCAAGGTTTTCTGTCCAAAACACACCATTCTTCTATGAAGCCAGTGTTGTTTAATTAAATGAAGCCTTACCTTTTAATATTCAAGAAACTTTGGAATGTGAAATAATGAGTAGACCCCAAACTAGGCTTTAAACTATTAATGATCTGCCATCTGGTGGCCTGACTTTGTTTGAGCTGTTGCACTTCTAATTTACACTGATGTAATTCCACTGAAGTCAATGGCTTTAATATGCTCCTTGTGGTTAATGAGCTTGGTGTGGGAATAGCATCTGGTCCACTTCTGTCCCAGACCTTATCACTGTGATTCAGGCTGGACCTATGTGATCTGTAGGTAGTCAGGCCACTTGAAAAATCAATAGGGAACTTCCTTTTGCTGAAGGAGCAAAAACTGCCCTAACCTTGTTGTGGATGAAATTTCCTTTCAGTCACCCTCATTTTTAATAAATGATGGTCAGAGATTGTATTGCCTCTTGGGTATTACTGAGAAGGCTGATAATCCACTTCCCAAAGTTGTCATGTATTATTCCTATTTATAGTTAAAAAGCATTGCAGTAAGTGCTGAATAATTGAGATTTGTTTATATTGCTCTCCTGTCCTTTTCAATTCTTCCTTATGGCCCAAAGGCATGGTGGATTTACAGACTGGTTCAGTTCTTAATTTCTGTAAGGGGTTAAGATACATTGCACAGCACCTGATCTAAAGCTATGATCATGTATTATTCCAGGGTTACATCTTATCTAAGACTGGGATAATTTAAACTGGAAGGAAGGAGATCAATATGATAGAATAGCTGTACTTTTAATTAAATATTTAGGGGGCATGGCTTGTATACCAGTGGCATAAGTGAAAGTGTGGGTCAGGTGTAAGAACCATAGCAGAACTCAAATACCATCCTTGAATATACCTTCCTTGAATATATGTATTTTAGGCAATTAACAGAAGGCAATTAATGATTTAACACTACTCACATTTAAAAGATTTTTTAAAATTAAGATTTTAAAATTTTAAAAAAATGCAGTGATTTTTGTTTGTTTGTTTCATAAGATTAAAATACAGCAAGAACAACAGAACTCAGCATCCATGCTGGATACCGTGTTCTCTCTTCAAAATTGCCTTACAAATGTAGACAAACTAATCCTCGTAACACCCTTTAAGGTAAATAAGTATTGCCATGAATAGGGTTAGATAAAAGTGGGTGGAAAATTATGTCAGCATTTCTACCTATACAACTTACTTGGCTATATGACAATCTTACACCAAAATGGGAAGATATTTTGTGATATGGAAGTGATTATTTCATTACACCTGGAATGCCATTCAGCCCTGGAAATTTGCATTGTTTTTGCTGGATGGCTCTAGAAATGGCTATACAACCAGTATGCTATCAGCAAAGATGCATTTTTATTTCTCCACGCTGGTGCTTTCTCTCCGTCAAAGAAGGAAGATTAATATGTGAACACTTGAAAATCAATACCACCTGCCCCTGCAACCTCCTTTAGAATTAGGACTTAGACACACAATTTTAATAATTTCACAAACTGGAACTAGAATCTGATGAAGCTGCCTGAACTTTCTTCTCCTGGCCAGGTGGGAATTCCACTGGCAAGCAGAAATAGTAAATGAGATGAGAAGGAATGATATGGAATCAATTGCATTAATTTTATCTGTCAAAGCAGTAGAAAGAGGGAAGACATACAAATAGAACATGCTGCACTCTCACTCTCTGTTGTCATAATGACTTCTTAACTTCTCCTGGAGGCTGTTATAAATATTGTTGCCCAGTCGCCATGCTGTTTTACATGGAGGGGGCTATAATCTGTTCCCAGCAGCAAAGGACAAAGTACACCACTCCTTGGCACATGAAGATTTTTGCTATATGCATTACAACCAAATGTGAGTATTGGGATCTGTCTTTCTTGATAATCTCCTTTATAATTCAGTTTTGTTTCTTTGGGAGAGATACCTATTTGGCAGTTTTCAACAAATCATTTTTTGCAAGTGTAGATAAAAATGATTAAGTAATTATTTTAGCAGAATCATCCTGTGCTCTCAATAAATGACTCAGACTGTCTCTCAAGAGTCAGTTTTTTCTTTTACTGACATCTCATTCTTTATATGCCAGGAAAATATCCTAGTAGATTTCTAAACAGCGTGTAATTATCCTTTAATTTCTACCTTAGCCTTTCCTATCATGAGTATGTCTTCATCTTCATTTTGTTGTCCTTTCAGACTTCTTGCTGTTGAATATTTTATTCCTCCCCAAAGCCTCTTTCATAAGCTTGGTTAGTCTTTGCAAATGATTGTTCATAAACGTTGACCCTTTTCTAATGTTGGTGTATTTATTGTTGGTTGTGGAATATATGAGCCTAGGGCTTATTATATAAGCCTAGGGGTCTCACTCAATTCCCCCCCCCCCCCCCCCCCACCACCTTGTCTCCGCTCGTG